>NW_019154142.1:17271385-17580526 GCF_002288905.1 Enhydra lutris kenyoni
AATGGAAATTCACAGAACAGAAGTATCACATGTGAGGGGGATATAGCCTCCCCTTATGTTAACCTGCCAATTCACAATTTCAACCTGCAAGGATCTGCCACCAAATTCAAGAGATTAATTCAGTCCCTGTGCCGGTTCAATCCTTTGCCAATAAGGAGGCCAATTAGTTTCAACTACACTGGTTAGTTTATGTCTGTCTTTATTTTTTTCTAATGGGGACATTTTCTCTCCATCATTTGGATGATTTTGACCCCCAATTCATTGCAGGTTACTATAAAATGGCTGTCAATCACTTAAAATCACAGCTTAATACAAACCAAAGCCTGAGGTGAAAAGTTCAGTCATTAGCTATTGAAACCATCCTGCTCCCCATTGGGGTGGGTATTGTGATGCACGCAGGAAAACAATAATGATAATAATATTAATAAATTTGAAATAATATTGTAATTCTCTACTGAAAAATAATATAGTCAACTAATTAGCAAGTTTAGTTAGCCTCAGTTAACTTCTAGTCCAAAAAATGTTATCAATTCCAAATTCCATAACCCATGTGCATTTCTTGTGTGTGTTCATAAATTAATATATTTCAGAATCCATGAGAGACTGTGGACTCTGAGAAACAAACTGAGGGTTTTGGAGGAGATGGGGGTAGGGGATTGGGTGAGCCTGGTGGTGGGTATTATAGAGGGCATGTATTGCATGGAGCCCTCGGTGTGGTGCATAAACAATGAACACTGAAACACTGAAAAGAAATATAAATAAATAAATAAATAAGAAAACTTTTGTTTCAGTCAAGAATTAAAATATCTACCTTATTGATATATGACTTAAATTTCATTTTAGCCTCTACTTCTAGCAGATAAATTCTCACACTAATAAAAGTGCGATGTTAGAAAAGGGGAGGGGCAAAAGAACAACTGAGGGTTTTCTAAATTAACAAATGAAAATATTCTGTGCAAATATGATGCCACTAACTCTAATATCTGGAACTCCAGAGGAGAGTGCAGAGATGAAGAAATGTACAACTGATTGATGATAAATACATTATTACTATGACAGGTGTGTTAATTTTTCCTCCAAAGTAGAAATAGATGAAGTTGAAGAATCATTTATTTCTGAAAAGGAGGGTAACAGAGCAGGTTTTATTAGAAAGGGAAACAAAGAGTTTGAGGTATCTAAGGGGCTGTGTATGATAAAGAAGAAAAGATCACAGAAGAGAGACTGATGCCAAAACCTTACAGTGATAGCATTTCCTTGGTGAATAGAGTATCTACTATGCCCCAAGTACTCTACAGACACAAGGGTACATGGCTTCCATATCCTGAAACAAATACTGGATCTCAAAACAACATGCTGGCAATTCTAGATAAATATTTAGACTGTAATATCTGATAAAAAATATATATCTGAGCAATTCACATTTATCTCCACCAAATTCAGAAATTTCAAAATTTCTTTTAATTTTTTCCTCTGATCTACATATTCAGAGGTTCAGGACTCCAGTTTTCTCTATTCTACCCCTAGAGGGCAGTAGAAAATATAGAAATACAGAAAAAGAGTTTGGCGGCTAGAAGAGGAGGGTAAACAATTTTCATTTGTACCACAATACTATTTGTATTATAGTATAATATAATACTATTTGTACTAAGTCCAGTACAAACATAGTATCATTACTTAGGACCACATTCACAAAGTATAGCTTAAATAATTGGAACTCCAACCAAAACCCATTCCAAAAAAATAGTTTTGAAAATACATGAATAACATTTTTTTTAAATCTTTCAAATTTAATAGTATCAGTATTCATACATACAAAGATCTCTAAGCTTAAAATGACACTGACAAACACTTGCACTGCTAGTAATACTATAAATAATAAATCTCCCTTACACCTGAAGGGATTAGAAAACAACAACAAAGCCTAAAGCCAGCAGAAAGGAGGAAATATAAAGATTAGAGCAGATATAAACAATACAGAAACAAACAAACAAACTAACTAAAACAAAAACAAAAAAGAGATCAATGAAACCAGGAGCTGGTTCTTTGAAAAAATTAATGAAACTGATAAACTTCTAGCCAGACTTAACAAAAAGAAAAAAATAAAAGACCCAAAATAAATAAAATCACAAATGAAAGAGGAAAAATAACGACCAACACCACAGAAATAAACGATTATAAGAGAATATTATGAAAAACTATACACCAGCAAATTGGACAACTTGGAAGAAATGGAAATTCCTAGAAACATATAAATTACCAATGAAATAGGAAGAAATGGAAAACGTGAAAAGACCAATAACCAAGAAAGAAATTTAATCAGCAATCAAAAAACTCCCAAAAACAAAAGTCCAGGGACAGATAGCTTCACAGGTGAATTCTACAAAACATTTAAAAAAGAGTTAATACCTATTCTTCTCAAACTGTTCCAAAAAAATAGAAAAGGAAGGAAAATTTCCAAAATCATTCTATGAGGCCAGTATCACTGTGATATCAATATGAGATAAAGACTCCACAAAAAAAAGAAAGAAAGAAAATTATAGGCCAATATCCCCGATGAACATGGATGCAAAAATTCCCAATAAAATGCTAGCAAACTGAATCCAACAATACATTAAAAAAAAAAAAAATTCACCTAATCAAGTGGGATTTATCCCTGGGTTGCAAGTGTGATTCAATATTCACAAATCAATCAACATGATACACCACATTAACAAAAAAAAGGATAAGAACTATATGATCATTTCAATAGAGGAAGATAAAGTATTTGACAAAGTAACAGCATCTATTCACGATAAAAACCATCAGCAAAGCAGGTTTGGAAGGAACATACCTCAACATAAGAAAGGCCATTTGTGAAAAACTGACAGCTAATATCATCTTCAATGGGCAAAATTGAGAGCTTTTCCTTATGGTCAGGAACAAGACACTCTCACTACTGTTATGTTAAACATAGTACTGGAGGTCCTAGCCATAGCAATTAACAACAAAAAGAAATAACAGGTATCCAAATCAGCAGGAAGAAGTAAAACTTTCACTATTTTCAGATGATATGATACTATATATAGAAATATGAAAGACTCCACCAAAAAATTGTTAGAACCAGGGTGCCTGGGTGGTTCATTGGTTAAGCCTCTGTCTCTTGATTTCAGCTCAGGTCATGATCTCAGGGTCGTGGAATGAAGCCCTACATTGGCCTCTGCAGCCAGCACAGAGTCTGCTTTTTGCTCTCCCCCTGCTGCTTCCCCGACTCTCTCTCTCTCAAATAAATAAAAGCCTTATAAAAATTGCTAGAACTGATAAATGAATTCAGCTAACTTACAGGATACAAAATCAACATACAAAAATCTGTCACATTTCTATACACCAATAACGAAGCAGCAGAAAGAGAAATTAAGGAATCAATCCCATTTACAGTTGCACCAAAAACAGTAAGACACCTAGGAATAAACCTAACCAAAGAAGTGAAAGATACTCTCAAAACTATAAAATACTGGTGAAAGAAATTGAAGACACAAAGAAATGGAAAGACATTCCATGATCATGGCTTAGAAGAACAAGTATTGTTAAAATGTCTATGCTATCCAAAACAATCTACACATTTAATGCAATCCTTATCAAAATACCATCAGCATTTTTCACAGAGCTTGAAAAAACAACCCTAAAATTTGTGTGAAACCACAAAAGACACTGAATAACCAAAGCAGTCCTGAATAAGAAAAGCAAAGCTGGATGCATCACAATTCCATACTTCAAGTTATATTACAAAGCTGTAGTAATCAAAACAGTATAGTCCTGCCACAAAAACCGACACCTAGATCAAAAGAACAGAACAGAAAACCCAGAAATGAACCCACAACTAGGGTCAATTAATCTTCAACAAAGAAAGAAAAAATATCCAATGGGAAAAAGGCAGTCTTTCCAACTAACGGTGTTATGAAAACTGGACAGCAACATGAAAAAGAATGAAACTAAACCACTTTCTTACACCACACACAAAGATAAAACGGATTAAAGACTTAAATGTGAGACCTGAAACCACAAAAATTCCAGAGGAGAACAGAAGAAGTAACTTCTTTGACATTGGCAATAGCAACTTCTTTCTAGATGTGTCTCCTGAGGCAAGGGAAACAAAAGCAAAAATAAACTTTGGGACATAATCAAAATATAAATCTCTGCATAGTAAAGAAAACAATCAACAAAACTAAAAGATAACCTACAGAATGGGAGAAGGTATTTGCAAATGACATATCTGATAAAGGGTTAGTATCTAAAATATTAAAAAAAAAACATAAAACTCAGGACCCCCAAAAATGAATAATCTAATTACAAAATAAGGTAGAAGACATGAATAGACATTTTTCCCTAAATGACATTATAGATGGCTAACAGACACATGAAAAGATGTTCAATATCCTTGGTCATCAAGGAAATACAAATCAAAATTGCAATGAGATACCACCTCAAACCTGTCAGAAAGGCTAAAAGCAACAGCATAAGAAATAACAGGTATTGGCAAGGGTATAGAGAAAGGGGAACCCTCTTGCATTGTTCGTGGGAATGCAAACTGGTTCAGCCACTCTGGAAAACAGTATGGAGATTCTTCAAAAAGTTAAAAATAGAACTACTCTACAATCCAACAATTCCACTACTAAGTATTTACCCAAAGAATACAGAAATACTAATTCAAAGGGATACATGCACCCCAATGTTAATAACAGCATTATGTACAATAGCCAAATTATAGAAACAGTCCAAGCATCCATAAACTGATGAATGGGTAAAGATGTGTTGTGTACACACACACACACACACACACACACACACAATGGAATATTACTCAGCCATTAAAAAAAATGAAGTCTTGCCATTTGAAAAGAGATCAATGGATCTAGAGTGTATAATGTTAAGTGAAGTTATTCAGTCAAAGAAAGACAAATACCATATGGTTTCACTCATATGTGGAATTTGAGAAACAAAAGAGCAAAGGGGAGGAAAAAAAGAGAGGGAGACAAACCCAGAAACAGAGAAAAAACTAATGGTTCCCAGAGGGGAGGTGTGTGGAGGGATGGGTGAAATAGGTGATGGGGATTAAGGAGTGTACTTGTGATGAGCACCAGTGTTGTATGGAAATGTTGAGTCATTACATTGTACACCTGGAACTAATTTACACTGTATGTTAACCAGCTGGAATTTAAATAAAACTTAAAAAAACATATAGACTATTTAGACACACCCCCACCACCCAAAAACAAACAAACAAACAAACATAACGTGTCCTATTTCTGTAGATGGACAAATTTAATAAAACTACCAAACTGTAAAAAATAAATAATAATGATAATAAATCTGCATTTCCAGTATGTCTTTGGATGGAATTTAACAGGTAAAAGGCTTTTTTAACTAATTATACCTAATTTTGGCCTTTAATAAAAAGTTTCAAAAATAGTACAAGAACTTCCATATACCCTCACCCAGTTTCCCCTAATGTTAACATCTTACATACACATAGTACAATTACCAAATCCAGGACATTGACATTCATATAATACTAACTAAACAACAGAATTTACTCAAATTTTACCAGTTTTTCCACTAAAGTCCCTTTTCTGTCCTAGAATCCTATCCAGAAACCCACATTGTATTTAGCTGTTTTCCCCCTTAGTCTCCTCCAATCTATAATTATTTCCTTATTCTTTCCTTTTATGATATGACCACAGAAGGAATATCATGTTCTATTCATTGCATCAAGTCTGAGGTTCATATTACTGACATGTATCATAACTAGTTATTCTAACTTGATCACTTGGTTAAAGTGGATGCCTACAATTTTTAAAGCTAGAAACTTAATTCTTTTTACTTTTAAACCAAAATACACAGCTTTTTAGATTTATTTAAGAATAGAAACTTTCATACTATTAGCCAAAAGCAGAATATCCAAACAAGTCACTCCATAATATTTCTTGAGGAATAGTATCTGTTAAGCAATATGCTAGATGGGCTTATTAAGAAGAAAAAGAGACTTTACTCATGTAAATGTTAATGCTTATATTTACCTGTATTTGAAAGCACTTCTTCAATATAAGGACATTTATCCCCTCAGATCATTGCTACATTTGCACCACTCCATGCATGATGTTTTTGCCTGCTTGCCCTCCCAGTTCAGCTCAGAATTGTCCATAACCAGGTAACAAAAAAAAGTGATCTTCAAATCATTCTCTAGAGTTCCCTTGTGTGGCATAATTGCAATAGAATGATCTCAGATGAAGAGAAGAATTCAATGGGAAGTATCTTTAGTTCAAGGGAACTTCAACTGAAACCAAAACAGTAGGTTGTCTCTCAGGACCCAAAACTACACTTAGAGTTATAAAGTAGGTATGAGACACCAGTTCCAGGTGCTGTAAAAACCTCTAAGAACATGCTCAACAGATCTTCCAGGCTCTATCAGCAACCACTGCTCTCTCTGGTCCTCTAGGGAGCTCTAGTAGAATTACTGCCTCCTATGCTCTTTATTATCCAGTCCTAACATAATGTACACTGCAAAGCATGCCCTGATTCCCTACAGTGTACATCAGAAAGAAGCAAGAGCTCCTTCCACCCCAGTCCTATTTCACTTTACCCCCTTCCATCATTCTGGCACTTATTTTTTCACAACCTTTTTTTTTTTCCTGACTATGCTGTGAGTTCTTTAAGGCTATGGATATGGGACATATTCATATTTGCTTCCCCAGTGCCACTAAGCATTATTCCTGGCACATGCTAACATTCAATAAATGCTCACCATGGCATATAGCTGTCCTTTGGTTACACATGGTTCAAACAGTTTGTGACACTAGAGAAGATTCTTTTAGCCCTTGTGAATAGGATAATATTGAAAGAAAATCCTGTTGAAACAGTCAAGTCATCTGAGGCTTCTAAAAGTAAAGATGAATAACTTTCCTCACAATATTTCCTTTAAATTTTTCCCTTGAAGCTTAATTTTAAAGTCCCACAAAAGCATAGCAAGCTTTGTTCCACTTGAGATTCAATAGAAAATCAAGAATAGAAAGGATGAAAGGCAAAACCGATTTACTTTAGCTACTAATTACAGAGGTTAAAGGAAATATGGCTTCCTTCTCTTATAAAGTACATTAATATACTTCCTTAATCAGGTCAAAATCTGGATTTGGCTATTACTTAAATAGCTATAGGCTCTGCTGCATGCTGGATCCTACAGTTGGGAGTAGTGAAAGGAAACAAAAAACTCAGAGACTCTCTGCTCAGATGTGAGGTGAGAGCAAGAGCAGAAACCTTAGTAAGGAAAAAGAGAGATACCTCAGAATGACTCTAGCATTGATCCTATAGATTGAGACTCTAGGAGGTTGAACTTAACTCACATTTAACCTATATTCATAGGTACTATTTCCAAATCAGGTATTCAGCTGGGAGAAAAATACAGTTGACAGTGAGAAATTAATTAATAAAAAAAAAATTTTCATTTTAGGGTTTTATGTGTGCTTTGTTTCATTTGAAGATAGGAGAAAAATTATTGAAAGCCAAAATTCATACATGCAGATGTTGATTCAGATCAATTTCTTCAAGCATATTTCTTCCCAGTTAACCCTTTCCAACCTCCCTCACTTCCCTCTTCCATTGCATTATCCATCCTTCCACCCATCCTAATAACCACAGTTCTACCTCTCATTCAGTTCATATCATTCTATCTCAAATTCAAAACCTAGATGTGACCTAAAGACTTTTACATGCCTCTCACTATGCGAAATGCTGAAAATACAAAGATAACAACATAGCCTCTAAATTCTAGTATATTTACAAATCTCACTAGGGAAATGAACTTCTTTTATACAATGAGCCAGAATTATAGAATACAGATATTAAGAGAGAACTATGAGGAACCCTAAGCAGGAATAACTAATTTAAAGAAATAATTCCCAAACCTAAAAGCTATTACTTCTATCACTAATGAAGTGATAGAAGAGTTATACAGAATAACAGGAGGGAAGAGAAAAGCTATTCCCAGAGCCTTATACTAACCAAACTCTGTAAACCCTTTTTTTTTTTTTAAGCTTTTGATCTGCACATATCCAAAAAGAAAAAAAAAAAATTGCTGCATCTTTAATCTTCTAGAACATGTAACTTTAAGGAAAGGAAAAAGTAAAAAAGCAGAAATAGGGAAATGTTACATTTTCCTTTAAAACACGCAATTGTTCCATATTAGTATATCTGACCAAAAACCTTCAGGACAGAAAACTGTGTAATGTGTGTTAATTCTTCTAAAATGATGACTTCACACCTGACAAATGCATAGAACCTGCCTTATTGTTGAGATAAATACTGTTCAGATACTTGTAAAGATTTTGGAGTCAATTTGGATGGTCTGTCATTAACCCATGACTATGACTAAAGCTACACTTATCCACAGGGGTTATGTTGTTAAACTATTTACTACAGTTTTTTAATTTATTTTTGGATTAAACCGCTTAGTATTTTCTCTTCAAGAGTGCAGGATTTTGAGTATATATGAAGTCTCTTCGGTGAAATCAGGGGCACAAGAGAGCCATGTTTTACGGTTATTATGCTTAGTATGATGGGCCTTTGTTAAATCAGCTTTTGCATTTCAGATTCTAAAGATTAAATTATGTATTGTATAATAAATTAGTGAATTACCAAAAGTATTACTTAGTACAGATAAGGATTGCCTCCAAATTTTGCTAGTCAGGCAAATTTTTAAAATTTACATCTGTGTTTTAAGGTCTAATACAAATGGATTGGTAGATAAGTCACAAATTCAAGTTCATAATTCCACATTAAGTCTTCCCCAAACCAATGTTCTGACTCATTTAAACAATGACAAAATGTTCATTTATCCATTTAAAAAAATTAAACACTTAATTAACTACATTTATTAGGAGTCACCAGAAGTCTCATGTCATGTCCACTAAACATATATATGATAGCACTTTAGTGGCTTAGAATATTATATGTGTGTATAATCAGCATATATATATATATATATACACACACACACACACACACACACACACACATACATACATACACATATCAAGGAAGAATCTCAATGAATTTTATGCAAAGCAATAATTAAAAATTTAATAAAGAGTCAAAGATCATGATATTGAAGTTGAATAAAACTTGATTTATTTATCCTAATCTCCCCCAAAATGCCTTGAGATAAAAAAAAAATTGAAACAAAAAAGACCCTATTGATCATTGCTGATGCTGTGTGATAGATACATGAAGTTCATTATGTTGTCTTCTCTTTGTGCATATATTTGAAATTTTCCATTATAAACAGAAAAAAGCAAATAATTAAGTTTCAAATAGGTATGTAGTACTTCTACTTCTGGCAAGATTCAGTAGATGCATTTTTCCGTATTCCTCCTCTTATGCACAACTGAAAATCCCAGACATTTTATATATATACAAATAACAAACATAAGACATTGGTAGTAAGAAGAAGGCAGACTCCTAGGGACCTTAGGACCTGAGCAACAATACAGTAGTGACTTTCCTGAATTTTCTTTTTGCCTCATATATACTAGACTAAGAGATGGAGAAGCAAAAAACTTGGAAACACAGATGCAGATCAAAAAGCCCCCAAAGACTCTCGGTGTCTCTAGGTAAACTACCTAGAGAGGGGCAATCAAGCAAGACAAAATGCTTAGGTAATAATCACCCTACTGCAGCCAACATCACAATGCAAATCTATGGCTCCAAGAACCAGGACAATGTCAAACTGAATGAAAGAAAGACAACCAATGCCAACACTAAAATAACAAAGATGCTAAAATTAAATGATGAAGATTTTAAAGCAGACTTGACAAAAATGCTTCAACAAGCAAGTACAAACATGCTTAAAACAAATGAAAAATAAAACATTTCAACAAAGAATTAAAGATATTTTTTCATGGAAATTTTAGAACTGAGAAAATACAAAACTGAAATAAGAAAGCTCAGATGGGTCCAGAATGTAAGGGAGAAAGGAAAGAGTCAGTGAAGTGGAAAATAGAATGATAGGAATTTCCTGGTCTGAATGTGGCCACAGTGGCAGAGGCTGAAGTGACAAAGGCATAAACCAAGGAAAGCTAACAGCCATTGAAGGCTGGAGAGTCAAGGAACACATTCTCCCTAACATCTTTACAGGAAGCACAAACCTGTCAGTACCTTGATTTCACCCTAGTGAAACTGATCTCAGACTTCTGGCCTCCAGAACTATAAGGGAATATAAATTTCTATTGTTTTAAGCCACCAAATTTATGGTAGGGTGTTACAGCAACGACAAGAAATTAATATGGCAGAATATACTTTCTTATCAAGTACACATGAATTCTCCACAAAATGATACTTAATAAACTTAAAGGAACAGAAATCATATAAAATATGTTTTCCAACCACCATGGGACAAAATTAGAAATCAGTAACAGAAAGAAATTTGGAAGACTCACAAATAAGTGGAAATTAAACAACACACTCCTAAATAACCACTGGATGAAAGAAGAAATCAAGAGGGAAATTAGAAAAAATTTGTAGGGGCACCTGGGTGGCTCAGTGGGTTAAAGCCTCTGCCTTCGGCTCAGGTCATGATCCCAGGGTCCTGGGATAGAGCCCCGCGTCGGGCTCCCTGCTCATCAGGGAGCCTGCTTCCTCCTCTCTCTCTGCCTGCTTCTCTGCCTACTTGTGATCTCTGTCTGTCAAATAAATAAATAAAATCTTTAAAAAAAAAAAAAAAAGAAAAGAAAAAATTTGTAGATGAATGAAAATCAAGATAAAACATAACAAAACTTATGGAATGGAGCTAAAGCAGTGCTTAGAGATAAACGTTTAGCTGTAAATGCCCGCCTTTAAAAAGAAGAAAAAGAGATACAGTTCACTAAGTTGGTTAGAATGTGGTGCTAATAATAAAGAAGAAAAATCTCAAATCAATAATCTAAACTTCCACCTAGAGATACTAGGGGAAAAAAATACAAAATATACCTAAAATAAACAGAAAAAATGAAATAATAAAGATGAAAATAGAAAATAACAAAATAAATAGTAAAACAATTTAAAAAAATTTTTAAATCAATGAGCCAAAGGCTGGTTCTTTTTAAAAAAAAAATTAAAAACTGACAAAACTGGGGTGCCTGGGTGGCTCAGTGGGTTAAAGCCTCTGCCTTTGGCTCAGGTCATGATCCCAGGGTCCTGGGATTGAGCCCTGCACTGGGCTCTCTGCTCAGCAGGGAGCCTGCTTCCTCCTCTCTCTCTGCCTGTCTCTCTGCCTACTTGTGATCTCTCTCTGTCAAATAAAAAAATAAAATCTTAAAAAAAGTTTAAAAAAATTGACAAAACTTTAACTGACCAAAAAAGTAGAAGACTCAAATTACTAGAATTTGAAATGAAAGAGACAACATTAATACTGACCTTACAGACACATACTAAGAGGAATGTTAGAGCAATTGTATTCCAAAAAATTAGACAGCTTAGGTGAAATGTTCAAATGCCCAAAAAGACAGAAGTACTGAAATTGACCCAAGAAATAATATGTAATCCGAACAGACCTATAACAAAGAGATTGAGTTAGTAATCAAAAACCTAATCTCAAAGAAAAATCCCAGGACAAGGTAGATTTATTTTGAATTCTACCACACATTTAAAGAAAAATTAATAACAATTCTTCATAAACTGTCCCAAGGAATATAAAAGGAAGAGGCATTTCCCAACTGGTTTCGTGAGGCCAGTATTACTGTGATACCAAAACTGACATAGTCCCTAACTTTAGAATATTAGTCCTTCTAGGGGAGGGGCCATTAATCAAGCAAAGCACAAAAGATGATGTAAATATACAAGGCCAATTAGCACTCTCAAGAACTGAAATCTGTTACCATGAGTATGGGTAATGAGTGTTACCAGGTGGAAGAAAAAAAATCTACCTACCAATATCTTCATAAATATGGATACAGAAATGCTCAATGAAATATTAGCAAACTGAATCTAAAAATATATATTGATCTGAATGAAAATGAAATACAATATATGAAAATTTGTGGGACACAGCTGAAGTAGTAGTAAGAAGAAAATTTATAACAATTATACATTTGTAACAAATTAGTAACAAATTTACAATGCATTTATTAGAAAAGATGAAAAGCCTCAATAATATAAGCTCCTGCTTCTAGAATTTATAAAAAGAGAACAAAATAAACTCAGAGCCAGCAGCGAGAAGAAAATAATATAAATAAGAGCAGAAATCAATAAAATTGAAAACAAAAACAACATAGAAAATCAGTGAAATGAAGAGTTGAGTCTTTGAAAAGATAAAATTGGTAAACCTCTAAAAGATAAATAAAAAAAGAGAAAAGACATAAATTGTCAACAACCATAATGAAACAAGGGAAATCACTATAGATGCGAAGATATCAAAAGAAAATAATATTACAAGCAACTTTATAAGCATAAGATTGGACAAGATGGACGATTTCTTTGAAAGACACAAATTATCAAAACTCACCCAAATACAAACAGGTATTATAAGTAGACCTATAACTATTAAGGAAATTGAATTCATAATTTAAAACACTTGAAAAAAGTTTTCCTGGACCAAATGGTTTCACATGAGAATTCTACTAAAAGTTTAAAGAATTTTTTAAAAAAAGTTTAAAGAATTAATACCAGTGCTATACAATCTCTTTAAGAAAACAGAAGAGGTAACATCTCACAATTCATTTTATGAAGTCACTGTTACCTTGATACCAGAGAAAGACAGTACCAAAACTGCAGACCAAAATTTCTCATGAATACAGATGCAAAAATCCTTCAAAAAATTTTAGCAAATAGAACTCAGAAATATATGAAAAGAATTATACACCACTATCAAGTGGGGTTTTTTTCAGGGACTCAGAATTGGTTCAATATTCAAAATTCAATCACTATTATCCATGATATTAAATAAAGTCACAAGGTCTTATCAATCAATGCAGGAAAAGAATTTGAAGATATTCATCACCCATTCATGACTTTAAAAAAACCACTCAGAAAAACAGGACTAGAGGAGAATTTACACAACTTGATAGAGAGCATCTGTATAAAAAAGAAAACAAAACAAACTATAGCTAACATTATACTTAATAGTACAAGTCTGAATGCTTCCCCCCTGGCATCAGGAGTGAGCAAGGATATCTATTCTCACAAGTCTTTTCAGCACATGCTACAAATTATATCCAATACAATAAGGCAAGAAAAGGAAATGAAAGCTTCCAAATCAATAAGGAAGAAAGAAAACTGTTCTTAAGTGTCAAAATGATGATTGTCTATACAAAAAGTCTCAAGGAATCTACCAAAAGAAAACCTGTTAAAATGAGTTAGTGAGCTCAGGAAGGTCATAGGATACAAGCTAAACATATAAAAATCAATTCTATTTCTATGCACTAATAATGAACAAGATTTTCAAACAAATTTTAAAATATTTTTAAAATTAAAAAAATTTAAAAAAATAAAATAATTTATATACACACCAAAAAGATGCAAATACTTAGGGGTACATCTGAAATATGTACAGAACTTGCACATTCTATATCTTCACCGTATCAAAGTCAATATCCTGCTTAAAATGTAATACTATAGTTTTGCAAGATGTTACCATTGGGGAATACTGAGTAAAGAATACACAGGATCTCTGTGTATTATTTCTTACAATTGCATGGGAATCTACAATTATCTCTAAATAAATAGTGGAATTTTTTTAAATGGGTAGAAATCTGGCATGGCACATTTCTAGAATGCTCTTCTTTAAGCTTTGATATTTCTGGAGGAATACAAACATTGGTAACAGAAAAACTTGAATTTAAGTACTTGTTCTGTCATTCGTTCAACCTCATCTGTAGAATAGGTATAAAATAATAATACCTGTGTCAGAAGATTGATTTTTGTTTTTCCTTTTTTTTTTCAGAAGATTGTTTCTATGATTAAATGAGATAATGTATGCAAAGTACCTGGTAGGAAACTTAAATGTAAAATTAATAAAGTGTTTTGCCGAAAGAGTTAAGCCTTTAATATAATAACATCATAATGATGTTATTATATTGACTACCTCCCTCAGGAATTTCTTCCTTCTTACACTGATGCTCTTTAAACAATTATTCTGGCTGGCCTCTTCTTCATGACATTATCTGCTTCCTTTCATTTCTCTGGTCCACCATCCAAGATATTCACAAAAATGAACCCAAAACTCCTGAAACATCTTTACCTATCCTCCAGACTGCTTTTATTCCTACATCCTCTATAGGCATTAATATCCTCTTAGTTAGCAAGTGCAGATTCACTACAGAGATTGTAAACTGAGAGCTATAGGCTTAATCCAGGTGGAAGGTAAGTTTTGACAACGTCATACACGTTCATCTGTTGTTTTTAGTTACCATCAGTTCAAAATTAATGGATTTTTTATATGAGAAGTGAAAATTAAGATTCCTTTTTGGAGACAGAATACAATATAAGTTAGCATAGGACACATTTTTAAATGGCAGAAGTCCACTGAAGCCTTAAGCCAACCGCCTTCTTTAAACTAGACATTTGTCTACAATTTACCACACTTTCCACTACTCCCTAGTGTCTTGCTTATGGCTCAGTGACTAAATTAATTACTTAACTGCTCTTCCTTTAATTGTTTAATTTATAATCTCCATAAAAGGGTTATTTGGGGGGGAAAAAAAAGGTTATTTGGATACCCCCTCAGTCCAGAGACCACCAGAAATGAGCCTGTTATATACAGTTCCTTTAAATTCTCCAATCTGACCTTGAAGGATCCAACTATTAACCTGGTTCAGACCCTAAGTATCTCCTTTTTGTACTGCTAGAAAGTGATTCTCCTTGTCTCTCATTTCTTTCCTGTTCAATCTATTCCCTATATTGTTTCCAGAGTTATTTTCTTCAAAACACACCAAAAATATAATATACTATGTTGGTGAGAACAAATATCCTGAAACTTGACGATCTGGGTTCAACTCTCATTTCTGCAACTTATTAGCTGTGAATCTTGAATTCAGCTTTAGACATATTGAGTTTGTAGTCCCTACAAGCAATCAGTGAAGTTGACTAGCAGGCTTTAGAAAATGGGGCAACAAAATTAAGAGTAATTTTTAAAAAATAATAATAAAATAAAATAAGTAAAAGTAAGAGTAGTATTGGTTAATCAGAGAGTGGTATAAGAGTCCAAAGCATTTGAGGATAGAGAAGAGCAAGTACTAGGCATTGTCAGAGGCAATTATCAACTCTGCCTTTGGATAATTACATGCCACCTATATGCCCATCTCTACCCCTGGCCACATTTATCTTCAGATTTTGTATTGTTGATTTATTATTACTTTTGTCACTGTTGATGATGACGATTATATAGGGTGAAATAAAGTTTGTAGAGGCCTTTTACCAGTACTATCTCACTCGATCTTCACAAGAAATCTATCAGAAATACATGAGAACTCTCATTCCCATTTTACAGATGAGGAAACAGGATATGAAGGGTTAAATAATCTCCCAATATATAACTTCAGCTAGTAACAAAGTATATTCCAAACTTATATTCTGCTCTTAAGTCTTAACCATATTCATACTATTAAGCTCAGTGTTCAACTTTAGGATATGGCCAGAAAAGGGGTTATCTTTCACTAAATCACCAATTCAAACTAATCTACTTATTTTCTTGAAAGCTAATTCGATTTAACATAACAAGTTATTTGGAGATTCACATTGTTTGGCCTCCTGTTAAATGAGCTGTGTTGTAAATACACATAAAATATATCTATGTATAAAACTCAGTGTTTATGACCCAAACAATGAGCCAAATACTCTGGGTTTGAATCCCAGCTCTACCATTTAGCATCTATAAAACTTTAGGCAGGTTATCTAATCTCTGAGACCCAGGATTCAGATGTGTGAACTGGAGATAATAGTATCTATCTACTTCTTTAGGTTGCTGTGAAACACCAGTAATTTAATACTGATATAATGCTTAGAACAATTATTATTATTGTTAAATTTAAAAATACTATTATATGCCTTGTTTTATTTGGCCTCAAGAATTTTGTTCCCTCAATAGCACACAAATATATAATAAAGGAGATGATAAACAGAACATGTTAGGCTAGGTCTACAGAGCGAACAAACTTTCCCAAACCTTCTCATTCAGAGATGAGTGGTGATATACTATAACTTCAGGAGACTAACCATGTTATTTTGTGATTTATATTCAGAAGCCATAGTCCTAAATGATCACTACTGAAATTAGCTGCCATTCCTTTTTATGAGGTAAGTTTTAGGAAGAAAAACAAATGTTATCATGTGCCTTTAAGCACAGGGTAAGTAATGGTTATAAACTAATAATAGGCATAGACTTTCCAAGGAACTCAAATTCCAACATTTAGTGGTATCTTTACATTTTCTATAGGCATTAAGAGGACCTGAGATGGAGAAAACTGTATGAAACGTATCAGAAAAGGCATTTTTATGCAGAGAATTTAAGCTTACCTCTTTTAGCTCTAAACATAAAATACAGAGAAAGCAGCAATCATTTTTAAATGAATTACCCTTTTCACATTGAGGAATTATTGAACTGTAATTAATGACTTACTTCAATTTAGATGCTGGGAAATATATTTATATTGGGGGATTTAATTTCAAAAAGTATATACTTTTTAAAAATCAAAGAAAAGGAATGTATCAGTGCTATTCAAGCAAAAAACACTTGAGCCAAATTCTACCTAAACCCCATCCATTAAATTAGTCACTAAATGTGGGTAGGTATTTAAATTTTGTAAAATTAAATGTATATCCTACTACCTTAAGTATCTTATTATGCCTTCCATAGTACTTTTTAAAATGTAACTAGAGGGGCGCCTGGGTGGCTCAGTGGGTTAAGCCGCTGCCTTCGGCTCAGGTCATGATCTCAGGGTCCTGGGATCAAGTCCCGCATCGGGCTCTCTGCTCAGCAGGGAGCCTGCTTCCCTCTCTCTCTCTCTCTCTCTGCCTGCCTCTCTGTCTACTTGTAATCTCTCTCTGTCAAATAAATAAATAAAATCTTTAAAAAAAAATGTAACTAGAAACCTACTCACCAAGGGATATTTAGCACTTATCCCAAATAAGAAAATAATTTTTTAATACCATCAATAAAAAATTTAAGTCAAAGTCTGAAAAAGAACCCATATTGAGGCAATTTCATTTAAGGCTAAGATCAAAGTTTTATTCTATACTGACTCAAAAAGAATGTAGTGACTTAGTATATAAACAACGTTGGTAGGAGCATATTTAGAAAATAAGATAAACTGATAGGAGTTAAATGATGACCATTCGAAAGATTATCACAAAACCATATATTACCAGTTGCCAGTTAGAGATCTGGAAAATGCATTTTTAAGAGTGTTAATATCCAGCTCACAAATCATCAACATAGAGTGATTATTTATCATGCTTCTATGGGGAAAATGCAGGTGGAAAAAAATAACCTAACAATTACACAAAGATCTTGTTTTGGTTTGTTTTAATCTTCTAGGAGCTCCCATTATGCAAAACATAAAAGTTAAGTCAAAATCGGGTTTAACTGCATATGCAGGTGCCTACAACTCAGTATTTCTCTTGCTACACATTGAAATTTAATGTCAATAATTACCCATTTAAATCAATAATTGAATGAAACTCTATGAAAAGTTTAAAATACAATTTCATTGTTCTGCAGAACATTTAATACCTGGAACCAGGCCAACCAAAGATAATCCTTCATGATGGATTAAACAACTTATAAGCAATCCTATAGAAATGGGATTTATCCAGATGGAGTTATCCATGATTTGTCAGAGGCAGGGATCTGATCTCAGGCAAGCAGAGTGAGCTATGTGGATAAGCTTAGCTCTCTATCACACTCAGTGTCTGATTTTGTTGCTCTAGACTTACAACTGCAAATACAGTAATGCATATAAGTGATTGGTCTATTTATTTTAGTTTTGCTTCTTTGTGTAAATTGGCCATCCAAAAAAAGTTTAATTGCTAGAAAACATAAAAGAATAAAAATATAAACTCTTAGGAGGTGATTGTTGTCTGAAAATAGAAGTTTAGAATTAATTAAAGGAATAGAATACAAAATGTAACAGTCCCACACAGGCTTAGATTATAGGCATTGGAAAATCCACCATAAGTAAATGTTCCAATAGTGAAGAACTCATTCACCAGATAATGGATAGAACTTCATTAAAACTTGAAAACATGGCTAATATTCTATATATGTGACTATTTGTGGGAGTTATGACTCTCAGAAGAAATGTGATTTATGAGAAAGCCAGCACTCACCCTGTGGCGAAGAAACAGTTATTGAAGAGTCCACCATCAGGAGCAAAGTTTGGTCAAAAAAATCTTAAGAAAAAAAAAATTTTTATTTTTTTTTTTTGCATGATAAGAAGATAATGAAGGGAAGCAGATTAGCCATTGAGCAAAAGCATTTTCTTCTGGGTTGAACAACATCCTAAAAGAAAAGGATAGAAAGTACTTAATAAGACCCTAACCAAGTTATACTGGAAAAAAAAAAAATCTGGGAACCTATGCACCTCAGAAGAAATTGTGAACATTAGAGAAGGAGAAAAAGATCTGCTCCTCTGATCTGTGGCCCTGCTGTAGGCCTGGTGATTAAGCTAGGCTTTCTCTGTCCTTCTTTAACCACAGGGCATTAAAGGGCAAACATAAGGCCTCTCATACATGAAGTGGCAGTTCAATGAAGTCTTGGTTCACAGCCAACCCTTTTGCAGACTGATTTCCTAAGTGCTGGGAGCCAAAAAGTGAACAATATCTTGTTTTGCTGAATATCAATTAAAGATTCTTCATCAAAGATACTGCAAAGGGCCTTCCACTCTGTTTGAATTAGCGCATTTAAGTTGAAGTTGTACAATTTATTTCCAAAGTAGGCAGTATTTTTTAAGGTTTAATAAGTCATCTAATTTCTTTATTTGTATAATCATTGAGGGTTTACTTAGTTTTTTTTTATATTTTAATGTATTCTAATACATACAGAATATATAAATATGCATTTTCTGTATCACTTTCTAAAGATACTACCTTACTATTTACCAGTATGAATAGTACTAACCTCATACACTTGAAGTTTTCTCATTTTTTAAATAACTAAATATTTCCAGAGGGGGAGGAGCAAGATGCTGGAGGAATAGGAGACCTAAATATCATCAGGTCCCTGGAGTTCAGCTAGATATTTAAACCATTCTGAACACCTACAAATTCAACAGGAGATTGAAGAGAAGAAGAGCAGCAATTCTAGGAACAGAAAATCAACCACTTTCCAGAAGGTAGGATGTGCAGAGAACCAAATCCAAAGCGACATACAGGAAGAGAGACCGTGGGAGGAGGGGCCAGCTCCCAACAAGCAGTAGAGCAACAGAGCACAAAACTGGAGCATTTAGAAGTCTGCTCCACTGAGGTATGTCACTCTAGAGACTAAGTGTGAGGTAGAGCACTCACGGGGACAGTGTGATCTCAGGACCCATGGGGACACAGAAAGACGACGGGTGTCTGAGTGTGGTGGAGCTCCCAGGTATCAGAGCAGAGACAGAACCGAGGAGTGGGCTCTCACCTTGGGATTACCTTAAACCATGATCCAAGGCACAGTTGGGCCACTGTTCTTTGAGCAGAGACCCCACAAGTGGTAGATCTGGGGAGATCCCCTCCTTCTTTCTCTGGGAGGAGTAGAGCTGGAGCATGCTGCAGGAATCTGCTGAGTTTGGAGACTCCAAATGGGGCCATGCACCACAGATAGAAATGCTTGATCACAGCCTGGATGAGCTTGGAGTGTGGCCCAAGAACAGGGAAAAGAGAGGGATTCACTGCTTTTCTCTGAGAGCAAATTGAGGAGTGGGGTCCTAAGCTCTCAGCTCCTACAGGGCTGGAGAGTAGGAGGCCCCCATTTTCATTCCCATCCTCCAAAGCTGTACAGAAAGCATTCAGGGAATGAAAGCTACTGAGAGCAAAACCAAGCAGATTACTTAGCCTGGCCCCTGGTAACGGCAGTGTAATTCCACCTTGGGCAAAGACATTTGAGAATCACAGCAAAGGCCTCTCCCCAAGAAGATCAGCAAGAACATCCAGCCAAGACCAAGTGCACCAGTAAGTGAAAACTGCAGAACTCCAGAGCTAGGGGAAAGCAACACATAGAATTCATGGCTTTTTCCTATGAATCTATAGTCTTTCAAAGTAAAATTTTTAAAGTTTATTTTTTCTTATTCTTTTTTTTAATTCCTCCTCTCTATTTCACATTTTTATTTTATTTTTTAAAGATTTTATTTATTTATTTGACAGACAGAGATCACAACTAGGCAGAGAGACAGGCAGAGAGAGAGGAGGAAGCAGGCTCCCTGATGAGCAGGGAGCCCAATGCAGGGCTTGACCCCAGGACCCTGGGATCATGACCTGAGCCGAAGGCAGAGGCTTTAACCCACTAAGCCACCCAGGTGCCCCACTATTTCACATTTTTAAATTGCTTTGTCTTATAATACTTTTTAAAATCTTTTTTTAATTTTCATTGTTATACAAATATTCTATATTGTCATTGTATTTAACCTTTTTTTTGTATACATATAGGTTTTTCTTTCTTTAAAATTTTGGGATACAGTTTCTTCTAATAGATCAAAATATACCCTAAATCTAGCCAATGGCATTGTTCTAGTCTCCGGCCTGATCACATTCTTTCCTACTTTTTCTTTTTTCAACAAACTTCTTATCTTAATTCCTTTTTAATAACCCTTTTTTAAAGATTTTATTTATTTATTTGAAAGAGAGAGAGAGAATGAGAGAGAGAGAGCATGAGAGGAGAGAGCTCAGTGGTAAAAGCAGACCCCCGCTAAACAGGGAGCCTGATGCAGGCCTAGATCCCAGGACTCCATGATCATGACCTGAGCCAAAGGCAGTCACTTAACCAACTAAGCCACCCAGGTGCCCCTCAATTCCTTTTTTAGAATCTTTTTAAAATTTCATATTTACAGTTATATTCCATCTTTTCCTCATGTTTACCCTTATTTTTGTATATTTGTGTGTGTGTGTGTGTGTGTACCATTCGTTAAAATTTTGGGAGGAGTTTTTTCTAACAGGCCAAAATACACTCAAAATCAAGTGTGTGGCTCAGTTCTATTCACATGTATTTTTTCTTTTTTCCTCCTTTCTTCTCTCCCTAATTTCAGGACTCTTCAGATTTGGTTAGTGTATATATTTCTGGAGTTATTGCTACTCTTTTAGTATTTTGTTTTCTCATTCATCTATTCTTATCTGGATAATATGACAAGATGGAAAAACTTACCAAAAAAAAAAAAAAAAAAAAAAAAAAAAGAATCGGTACCAATGGTTAGACCTAATCAATAAAGACATTAGTAAGCTGTGAGAACCAGAGTTCAGAATGACGATTATCAAGGTACTAGCTGGGCTCAAAAAAAGCATGGAAAATACAGAAAATCCCTTTCTGGAGAAATAAAATCCCTTTCTAGAGAAATAAAATAACTAAAATCTTGAAATCAAAAAAGCTATTAATGAGGTGCAAACAAAAATGGAGGCTCCTACTATTAGGATAAATGAGGCAGAAGAGAGAAATAGTGATAAAGAAGATCAAATGATGGAGAATAAAGAATCTGAGAAAAAGAGAGACAAACAACTACTGGACCTTGACGGGAGAATTTAAGAGATAAGTAATACCATAAGACGAAACAATATTAGAATAATTGGGACCCCAGAAGAAGAAGAAAGAGAGAGAGGGGCAGAAGGTATATTGGAGCAAATTATAGTAGAGAATTTCCCTAATTTGGCAAAGGGAAGAAGCATCAAAATCCAGGAAGCACAGAGAACCTCCCTCAAAATCAATAAAAATAGGTCTACACCTTGTCATCCAATAGTAAAACTTACAAGTCTCATTGGCAAAGAGAAAATCCTGAAAGCAGCTCAGGTAAGAGGTCTGTAACATACAATGATAGAAACATTAGATTGCCAGCAGGCGTATCCAAAGAGACCTGGCAGGCCAGGAAGGAAAGTCATGATATACTCAGAGTGCTAAAGGAGAAAAATATACAGCCAAGAATATTATATCCAGCTAGACTGTCATTGAAATAAGTAGAGAAAAAGCTTCCAGCACAAACAAAAACTATAAGGATTTGCAAACACCAAATGAGCCCTACAGGAAATATTGAAAGGGGTCCTCTAAGCAAAGAGAGAGCCTAAAAGAAGTAGACCAGAAAGGAACAGAGACAATATACAGTAATAGCACCTTACAGGCAATACAAGGCACGGAATTCAAATCTCTCAGTAGTTACCCTTTTAGTGGGCTAAAAGCCCCAATAAAAAAGACACAGGGTATTGGAATGGATAAAAATCAAGACCCATCAATATGCTATCTGCAAGAAACTCATTTTAGACCCAAAGACACCTCCACATTTAAAGTGAGGGGCTCGAAAACAATTTACCATGCTAATGGACATCAAAGAATCCTGGAGTGGTAATCCTTATATCAAATAAATTAGACTTTAAGCCAAAGACTATAATAACAGATGAGGAAAGACACTATATCATCCTCAAAGGGTCTGTCCACCAAGAGGATCTAACAATTTTAAATATCTATTCCCCTACCATGGGAGTAGCCAATTATACAAACCACTTAATAACAAAATCAAAGAAACACATCAACAATAATACAATAATAGTAGGTGAATTTAACACCCCCCTCACTGAAATGGACAGATGATCCAAGCAAAAGATTAAGAAGGAAATAAAGCCTTTAAATGACACACTGGATCAGATGGACATCACAGGTATATTCAGAACATTCCACCCCAAAGCAGCAGGATACATATTCTTCTCTAGTGCACGTGGAACATTCTCCAGAATAGATCACATCCTGAGGCACAAATCAGGTCTCAACCAGTACCAAAAGACTGGGATCAATCCCTGTGTCCTTTCAGACCACAATGCTTTGAAACTAGAACTCAATCACAAGAGGAAAGTTGGAAAGAACTCAAATACATGGAGGCTAAAGAGCATCATACTAATGAATGAATAGGTCAACCAGGAAGTTAAAGAAGAATTTTAAAAATTCATGGAAACGAATGAAAATGAAAACACAACTGTTTAAAATCCTTGGGATACAGCAAATGTGGTCCTGAAAGGAAAGTATATAGTGATACAAGCCTTTCTCAAGAAACAAGAAAGGTCTCAAGTACATTACCTAACCCTCCACCTAAAGGAGCTGGTGAGAGAACAGAAAAGAAAGCTGAAACCCAGCAGAAGAAGAGAAATAATAAGGATCAGAGCAGAAATCAATGAGATTGAAACCAAAATAACAGTAAAACAAATCAACAAAACTAGGAGCTGTTTCTTTGAAAGAATTAATACACCCCTGGTGAGACTTACCAAAAAGAAAAGAGAAAGGACCCAAATTAATAAAATCATGAATGAAAGAGGAGAGATCACAACCAACACCAAAGGAATACAAACAATTACAAGAACACATTATGAGCAACTATACACCAGCAAATTTGACAATCTGGAAGAAATGGATGCAATCCTAGAGACATAGAAACTATCAAAACTGAACCAGGAAGAAAAAGAAAACCTTAACGGGCCCATAACAAGCAAGGAGTTTGAAGCAGTCATCAAAAATCTCTCAACAAACAAGAGCCCAGGACCAGACGGCTTCCCAGGGGAATTCTACCAAACATTTAAAGAAGAATTAATACCTATTCTCCTGAAACTGTTCCTAAAAATAGAAATGGAAGGAAAACTTCCAAACTCATTTTATAAGGCCAGCATTACCTTGATCCCAAAACCACACAAAGACCCCATAAAACGGACAATTACAGACCAATATCCTTGATGAACTTGGATGCAAAAATTCTCACCAAAATACTAGCCAATAGAATCCAACAGTACACTAAAAGGATTAATCACCACGACCAAGTGGGATTTATTCCTGGGCTGCAAGGTTGGTTCAACATCCACAAATCAATCAATGTGATACAATACATTAATAAAAGAAAGAACAAGAACCATACGATACTCTGAATAGATGCTAAAAAAGCATTTGACAAGGCACAAGAACCTTTCTTGATCAAACTCTTCAAAGTGTAGGGATAGCAGCTACATATCTCAATATCATCAAAGCCATCTATGAGAAACGCACAGCAAATATTGTCAATGGAGGAAAACTGAGAGTTTTTCCCCTAAGGTCAGAAACCCGGCAGGGATGTCCACTATCACCACTGCTATTCAAAACAGTACTAGAAGGAGTGCCTGGGTGGCTCAGTGGGTTAAGCCTCTGCCTTCAGTTCAGGTCATGATCCCAGGGTCCTGAGATCCAGTCCTGTATCGGGCTCTCTGCTCAGTGGGGAGCCTGCTTCCCACCCCTGCCACCCATCTGTCTCTCTGCCTACTTGTGATCTCTCTGTCAAATAAATAAAATCTTAAAAAAAAAAAAAGTACTAGATGTCCTAGCCTTCACAATCAGACAACAAAGAGAAATAAAAGGCACCCAAATCAGCAAAAAAGAAGTCAAATTCTCACTCTTTGTAGATGATATGATACATTATGTGGAAAACCCAAAAGACTCCCCTCCAAAACTTCTAGAACTCAAGAATTCAGTAAAGTGTGAGGATATAAAAGCAGTGCACAGAAATCAGTTGCATTTCTATACACCAATAGCAAGACAGAAGAAAGAGAAATTAAGGAGTTGATCCCAATCACAATTGCACCCAAAACCATAAGATACATAGGAATAAACCTAACCAAAGAGCCAAATAATATGTAACCAGAAAATTATAAAGTACTCATGAAAGACACTTAGGAAGACACAAAGAAATGGGAAAACATTCCATCTCATGGATTGGAACAACAAATATTATGAAAATGTCTATGCTACCTAAAGCAATCTACACATTTAATGCAATCCCTATCAAAATACCATCTATTTTTTTCAAAAAAATGGAACAAATAATCCTAAAATTTATATGGAGCCAAAAAAGGCCCTAAATAGCCAGAGGAATGTTGAAAAAGAAAACCAATTGGTGGCATCACAATTCCAGACTTCAAGCTCTATTACAAAGCTGGAATCATCAAGAAAGTATGGTACTGGCACAAAATCAGACATATTGATCAATGGAACAGAATAGAGAGCCCAGATATGGACCCTCAACTCTATGGCCAACTAATCTTCAACAAAGCAGGAAAGAATGTCCAATGGAAAAAAGACAGTCTCTTCAACAAATGGTGTTGGGAAAATTGGACAGCCACAAGCAGATGAATGAAACTGGACCATTTTCTTATATCACTCACAAAAATAGACTCAAAATGGATAAAAGGCCTCCATGTGAGACAGGAATCCAGCAAAATCCTTGAGGAGAACACAGGCAGCAACCTCTTTGACCTCACCTGCAACAATTTCTTCCTAGAAACCTCGCCAAAGGCAAGGGAAGCAAGGGCAAAAATGAACTATTGGGACTCCATCAAGTTCAAAAGCTTTTGCACAGAAAAACAAAACAAAACAAAGCAAACAAACAAAAACAAACCAAAAAAAAAAAACAGTCAACAAAACCAAAAGACAACCAACAGAATGGGAGAAGATATTCACAAATTACAGATCAGATAAAGGGCTAGTATCCAAAATCTATCAAGAAGTTGTCAAACTCAACACCCAAAGAACAAATAATCCAATCAAGAAATGGGCAGAAGACATGAACAGACATTTCTGCAAAGCATACAAATGGCCAAAACATACATGAAAAAGTGCTCAACATCACCCGGCATCATGGATATACAAATCAAAATCACAGTGAGATACCACCTAACACCAGTCAGAATGGCTTAAATTAACCTGTCAAACTCTAGATGTTGGTGAGGATGCAGAGAAAGGGGAACCCTCCTTCACTGTTAGTCGGAATGCAAGCTGGTGCAGTCACTCCAGAAAACAGCATGGAGGTTCCTCAAAAAGTTTAAAATAGAGCTACCCTATGACCCAGCAATTGCACTACTGGGTATTTACCTTAAAAATACACATGTAGTGATCCAAAGGGGCACATGCACCCAAATGTTTGTAGCAGCAATGTCTACAATAACCAAACTATGGAAAGAGCCTAGATATTAATCAACAGATGAATGGATAAAGAAGAAGTGGTATATATATACAATGAAATGCAACCATCAAAAGAAATGAAATCCTGCCATTTGCAATGACATGAATGGAACTAAAGGGTATTATGCTGAGCAAAATAAGTCAATCAGAGAAAGACAATTATCATATGATCTCTCTGATAAGAGGGATTTGAGAGGCAGGGTAGGGAAAAAATGAAACAAAATGGGATTGGGAGGGAGACATACCATAAGAGACTCAATCTCAGGCAATAAACTGATGGTTGCTGGGAGGTAGGGGGTGGGGATAGGAATAGGGTGGTTGGGTTATGAACATTGGGGATGGTATGTGCTATGTGGTGAGTGCTGTGAATTTTGTAAGACTGATGATTCACAGACATGTACCCGTGAAGCAAATAATACATTATATGTTAATAAAAAAAAAAGAACTAAATATTTCCAAAGATCTTTATAAGTTTTTATAAATATTCCCTTACAATATTATTTCAACCACTGCTTTTCTACTTAAACAAGTTCTTTTTAAAGAAAATATAGATGAAAATTTTATCCAAATCCTTAACTAAAATAGCCAAAATATTTAGAAGTATAGAAGTTTAAATAAACACTTTTACTGAAAATATTATTTTTTAAATCAAAGTTTACTTTAGTTACATTTCTTTTAAATGAACCATGTTCTACCTAAAGCTACATTTCTATAATTTGCACTTTTTTCTCTCTCTTCCTTTGGTATCCTGGAAAAAATAGACTGCATTTTGTAAAATAGTACCATCATATTTACCTTAAATCATTTGTTCTCAAATGCCTTTGCTACACCAGCACAACTGAAAAACAAGATTCGTCAGAAATAGTAGCTTGCTAGCCAGTGATTTCAAGATCATTTAAAAAAAAAAATCCTTTAATGTTAAATAAACAAGCAACCCAGGTGAAAGGAAACATTAACTCTTCAGATTAGCCTATAAAAGGCCATTTAAAAAATTTCTTTTGGTTTTGTTTGGAAGGGAGTTCATTTGTTTATATCTTGTTTTTTTTTTAATTTCTTATTTTTGTGTCTTTTTTTATTTACCAATTCACATATTTCAGGTTTAAACTGCCCAAAGGTATGAATGCAAACATAAAAAAGATAGTTAAAATACATAAAACAGCAGCAGAAGTCAACAGCATACATTATAATACCAAGTAGTACTTGTAAAGATGCTTCCAAACTCAATAGGTTGGAGTTTTCTGCCAAGAATAATTAAGGCCTACACAAAACTACACAAGTTTTCTTGTCACCAGTTAATGAACCTCAGAATTAATTTCCACAGTGCTAAAGCTATTCTGAGTTGTCCAGAAAAAAAAGACCTAAACTATTTAGGAATTTATAGATCATAATAGACCTTGAAATATACCTGGAAACAAACAATACTAAATGTACCAATATGAGTGAATACCTGCTAAATATAGTATTTATATTTCAAAATCAATGGTTTCACAGTTGCCTCACCTAAAGTTACCTCACTAAAGCAAGTTCTCTGTCTTCTCATTTTAATGGATAAGTATTGTGGGGTGGGAGTAGAGAGTTTTTTGTGTGTTTTGGTGAGGAAAGGACCAGCCCATAACTGTAATGGACACATAAAAAGATATTCAACATCTCTAACATTAGAGAAATACATATCAAAACCATGATGAGATACCATCTCCCACCTATCAGGATGGCTAAAATTAACAACATTAGAAACAACAGGTGTTGGCCAGGATTTGGAGAAAGAAGAGCCCTCCTGAACTGTTGGTGGGAATGCAAACTGGTACAGCTACTCTGTAGAACAGTATGTTAAAGCAGCTTTTTTTTTTTTTTAACAAAAAGTTAAAAATAGATCTACTCTATGACCTAGCAATTGCACTACCAGGTATTTACCTGAAGGATACAAAAATATTAATTCGAAGAGGCACATTCAGCCTGATATTTATAGCAGCATTACTAACAATAGCCAAACTATAGAAAGAGCCCAAATGTCCATCAACTGATGAATGAATAAAGATGTGGTATATGTATGTGTGTGTGTGTGTATATGCATGTGTGTGTGTGTGTGTGTGTGTGGTGTATGTGATGTATGTATGTATATATACATACTGGAATATTGGAATATTACTCAACCATAAAAAGAATGAAATCTTGCCATTTGTAACAACATGGATGGAGTTGGAGTGTATTATTCTAAGCAAAATAAGTCAGAGAAAAACAGTCTCCTTCTTCTTTTCCCTCTGCCCCTCCCCCTGCTCATGCACACACACTCTCTCCCTCTCTCAATAAACCAAGAAAATCTTTAAAAATAAATGAATAAATATTTGAAAAGAAAAAGAAAAAAGAGAAAGTAACAGCCTATAAGATGAAAAGGCCAAACACAGAAAGATTTTTACAACTGGAAATATATTTTAGATCATATTTTTGACCAGATATATTGAGCACCTCCTGTCAGTGAAAGGAGCATTTCTCAGGGAAACCATAGTTAGCAACATTTTAAGTGGTGCAATTACACTCTGCACATGCACTGCACTTTATGGCCTGCAGAGTGCTTTCAAACTCCTGAATTCTGTCTCCTTATGTTCATAGCATCAGCTCTGGGAGTTAATAGGTATCACAATCATCCTCATTCTGTGGATGAAGAAGCTGAGGCTCAGAGACACTCGTTTATTCCAAGAAAGCAATATACAGAAGAAGACAATTTTGCTTAAAGTTCCAAACCATATTCTGAAGTACCTGACTGGTCCTGTCCCATTACACACTGACACTCAGTGTGACCTGGCTGTCCTGCAGCTGGAGACTAGACCCCTTTCCAAGGCAGAATGCCACCTCTACACAGAACAACACAGTAAGCAAAGTATTGGCTCTGCTACTTCTTGGTGAGATTATCTTGAATTCCAGTTCCTACAGTTCATAACAGCCACCTTAAGAAATAGCTTGGAAAATTAAATTCAATGCAAATCATGAAAAGCTGCATAAAACTTAATCCATTCAGTATACAAATATTAAATGTCTTCTGTGTGGCAGGTACTATGAATATAATGATTAGCAAAACAAACATGGTTTCACACCTCCTGAGGCTGGTTGATGGTTACTAGTCTAGATGATGATCATTAGTGATCTTAGGTTGATTAGCACACTTAACCAGACATCTGTAATAAAGTAGCATCTTCATAAAACCAAGACCAGAAGCAAAATGAGTAACAGAAAGAGCACATAACATGTGAGAAGATAGTTTCATTTATTTACCCCACTGGCTGGAAGCTCAGAGTACAGTGCCTTGTTTAAGATACATAGCAAAGAAATCATGTGAACAATTTGGAAATGATTCATAGGCAAGCTACAAATACGGTTAATTGGTTGGAAAATAACATCTGTAGAAAAAAATTTAAGGAACCATGCTTTTTAACCTAGAAAACAAAAAAATTTAAAAAGCTTAATAAGACTTGTCAGATGAATTCAGTTATGCAAATTTTTTTTCTTTCTGCCTCCGCTGAAGACAAAGAAATTCAAGCTGACGCATAAAGGGTTGGTTAGATTGGAAGGAAGGAAAAGGAGTCCTATCACGAGACTTTTTAAATAAATGATTATCCTAAAAATTGAATTGAAAAATATTTTTCCACTCTTTTTTTTTTTCAGTAATAAGTGACATTCTCTTGTGTCAAAATTGTGTGGATATACAGGAATAAATTCAGTGATTTCTCAAGACCCTGCAAGCCCTACCACTATTAGTTAGTGCTTATTTCTCCACAATTAAATACAAGGATCCATTATCTTTCATTCAAATTTATTCTGAAAAAGAGTTGGACAGGAAAGGAGGAGCTGGCTTTAACAATTATCTTCATTTTTATTAAAGAACACTGCATGGAAATTAGACAGTTGTTCTACATGTCCTAGGAGGCCAATGCCACAAAGAACTAGCTTAAGTGAGAGAACATGGAATATTTGTGTTAGAGGACTCCTAAATACCAGGCAGGGAAAAGCAAAGTGGATCACTGAGCACATATGTAACATTACCAAGGTTGGACAACTAAGAACATAAGTACCAGGTATAAATAGATTCTATCCCAACAGGGTACATGTGTTATTCCAAATATATGACATAACTTTTTTTTCTAAGATTTTATTTTTTGATAATCTCTACACCCAATGTAGGGCTCAAACTCACAACCCCTGAGATCAAGAGTCACACACTCTATTGACAGCCAGGGGTCCCACATGCCAGCCAGGGACCCCAATATTACATAACTTTTAAGGTAGTATTTTAATTTGCTTTTCAATACATTTTCCATAATGTCAATTCAATATGCTGATTTTATCTCTTCTCTCTTTTTTTTTTTTTTTTTTTCAGTTTGTCTGGAAAACAAAGATCTAGCTAAATTCCTCCCAACCACACCCACTGAGAGCATCAGAAAAGTTTAGCATTGGTTGCTGTGGTATGAAATAAAACATTTTAAATATTCAAACAAAATCTATTATGTATCCATAACATCTACTTCAGCAGTTTGGAGACAATTATTATGTAGGAATTCCACTTACATTCTATTTATTTATACCCCACCTCTTTTTTAAAGATTTGAGATTGTTTTCAACAAAAAAAATTATAAGATTAAGAAAACAGACACATAAAATCAAGAAAAGGCAAAAAAGAGAACTCAGGTGTGCTAACTGTAAGGTTTTATTTTTTTTTTTAAGATTTTTTTTTTTTTTTAATTTGAGAGAGAGGAGAGAGAGCGAGCATGAGGGGAGAGAGGTTAGCAGGAGAAGCAGACTCCCTGCTGAGCAGGGAGCTGGACGTGGGACTCGATCCCAGGACTCCAGGACCATGACCTGAGCCGAAGGCATTCACTCAACCAACTGAGCCACCCAGGCGCCCCATAAGGGTTTATTTTAAAAGCAGTTGTAACTGATCTTTAAACTTGGTTCCTGCCACCCAGAGTAAAAAGAGAAATACAATATAATAAAGACCTTATAATGATCCCAGGGAAGAAGCATTCCAATTTCTAAGGGAGAAATCTTATAATACTAGATACTGATTTCAATTTTTCTGAAAATAATAGGATTATGTGTTCACTGAAGATAATTAGAGAGTACAAAAAAATTTAAAAAGAAGGGGAAAATCATGTAAAATCCTACCCTCGGAAGCAGCCATTCTTTTTTTACCACTTCAAGATATTCCCTTTCAATTCTTTTCTGTGCAGTCTACATGATTCAAGTCAAGCTATTTAATTTTGAAATCTCTTTGTTTCAGTTGACATGATGTTAAATTAAGACATGAATCTTTTTCATGACTGCATAATGCTTTGCTATGTGAAAATAGTATATTAAGCATCCCTTTAATGTAAGCTATTCATTTTATTTCTAAATTTTTACAATTATAAATAATGCTTTATTAGGGTACCTGGTTGGCTCAGTTGGCAAAGCATGTGACTCTTGATCTCAGGGTTTTGAGTTCAAGCCCCATGATGGTTGTAAAGACCACTTTTATAAAATCTCTTTTAAAAAAATGCTTTACTGAACATCTTTATGTATAAACCTTTATTTTTATCTCTGAAAAGTTCTTTTAGGAGAAATTCCTAAAATTGCCATTATTTGGTCAATAAGAATAAACATTTTAAAGATTCTTTTTTTATCATTATTTTTTAAATTTTTTAATTGGGTTATGTTAGTCACCATACAGTACATCATCAGTTTTTGATGCAGTGTTCCATGATTCATATGATTTCCTATTAAAGACAATCATCCCAATGGAGTGCTATACAGCTGTACAAAAAAGTGAGGGAGATTACTATGAACTGATACAGAATAATCTCCAGAAAATATTGGTAGATTTTTAAAAAACAAAGTACAAAAAACCCATATATATGTATTTTCCCTTAATTTTCATTCTTTGTTACCCTGCCCACCCCCCCACCCCCGCAAAAATCTATCTCAAAGGGGCTTCCAACAGTCAAATCTGGGACAATAAGTAATAAATGGTAAGCCATTTTTAAAAATAGAAATTCATAACCATCTGCCTTCAACTCAGGTCAAAATCCCAGGGTCCTGGGATCAATTCCCAAATCAGGCTCCCTGCTCAGTGGGGAGCCTGCTTCTCTCTCTCCTCCTTGTGTGCTCTCTCTCCCTCACTATCGATTTCTCTCAAATAAATAAATAAAATCTTTAAAAGAATTGATTTTCCAACTTACTCTCCTACAACTGTGGGAAGTACCTCCCTCATTTCTTCCCTACCAATAGAGTATTATTTGTAATCTGCTATTTTGATAGGAAGAAATAGTATTTTATGTGCATTTACTTGCTACTAGTGAGGCTGAAAATGTGTCTATATGTTTATTAGAAACTTGTATTTTTCTTACCTGTAAATGATTTTCTTTTTCATTTCCAGGCACAATTTTCTTAAATAAATGACTGTAGCATCAATAGGTCCATTGACTCATAAATGTTGTCATTAACAAAATCTTCAACTACATTTTTATAGAATATTCACAATTGGGTTTTATGGGGTTGTTCTCTTCAGTAAATTCAATAAATTTGAAGGTATAACTTAATGTAGGCAAGAGGTCACTCCTCAAGAGGGTCATTCCCTTCCAGAGGCCAGTTTTCATTTTTTTAATTATCCATGCACTCCAGGTAGATCGCCACTAGGTGGGAGTAAGTGCACAACAGTGGAAGCAGCTGGAAGCTGCTGGAATGCTTCAGTCCGCTAACATCTTAAGGAGTCATTCATTCATTCAATGAACCTACAAGTCTTTTTTCCAGGTACTGTACTAGACTGCTGATTTTTTGTACCTGCTGCCTTATAGATTTTAAAATATGGGTTATTAATATTTTAATCAGAACTAATTTCCTTTTTGAAAATTATTTCAAAATGCAATTATTTGAACAAATACCAAATATATTCAAGTTTTTTAAAACAAATTTAAATCCTATGATAATTAATATCGTGCCTCACCATATGTTAGCCATCCAATTAGCGACTCAGTCTATCCCTATAGATTACCAAATGCAAGGCACTGTTTTTCACCCTGGACTCTTTAACCTAAGATCAAAACAACTTCTACCTTCCTTGCTGGGATATTCACTTCTCTGCATTCTCCCAGTTTATGAAAGAGGCCTCAAAGAACAGGAAGGTGTCCACACCTCTCTAGTGGTCTCACTAATGCTGCTCACCCCACAGACCTCAAATCTCCTCTCAGGTAACAGCATTTGGGCCAATGAGCAACTGTTCCCTTTCAGAAACAGTTATTCTTTCACCCAGTCAAAAAGAACCATTGATCTACTTTTTATACATAAAGGGGTTTAGTTTTCTTCATGACACTGGCTTCTTCTATTAGAACTTTTTTTTTCATTTAAGGGACGTCTTAAATGAAAGAATCAGTTAAGCAACTGACTCTTGGTTTCAGTTCAGGTTATGATCTCAGGGTCATGGGGTCCAGCCTGGAGTTGGATTCTGCTCTCAGCACTGAGTCTGTTTAAAACTTTCTCTGCCCCTCTGTCTTGGACTCATGTGTGCTCTCTCCCTCTCTCTCTAAAACAAATTTTAAAAATCTTTTTAAAAAGTAATTTTTTATTTAAAAATAAAATGCAATTATTTACTAAGGAACAGACCTATAACTCAACCATTTAGCAATAAGCTTCACATTTTAACTGAACAAAGAAATTTAACAGTTTTAACAATTTGAGTGAACAACAGGAAGTCAGAGGGTGCCAAAAAAAAATTATCACATCATACTTGTATCACTTTTATTTTAATATATTAAGTAGACCAAGAAAGTGTGAAGAGATATTAGACAAATATAAATACTTCTTTTTAATAAATAGTTTTGATTTTGAATATTGCCAGTAGCAAGCAATCTGATTTTCCTTACTGAGAGGTTTCCTTTTGAAAATGATCTCCTTATCCTTATGTCTTTGAATGCTCTACTTGTGTGATATGTATTTAAAAACTATTATCTGGGGCACCTTAGTGGCTCAGTCAGTTAAGTGTCCAACTCTTTTTTTTTTTTTTAAAGATTTTATTTATTTATTTGACAGAGATGACAAGCAGGCAGAGAGGCAGGCAGAGGGAGAGGGGGGGAAGCAGACTCCCTGCTGAGCAGAGAACCCGATGCGGGGCTTGATCCCAGGACCCTGGGATCATGACCTGAGCCAAAGGCAGAAGCTTTAACCCAGTGAGCCACCCAGGCACCCCTAAGTGTCCAACTCTTGATTTCAGCTCAGGTCATGATGTCAGCGTCATGATGTAGAGAGTGCTGTGTTGGGCTCCAAGCTTAACAGCAGGGTTTGCTTAAGATTCTCTCCTCCCTCTGCTCAAATACTCTCTTTCATTCTCTCTAAAATAAATAAAATATTTTAAAAAATTAATACCTATACATTGAATGGCATTCCGACTTACTATTTATATTGTCATAACATATTTCTATATTAAAATATGACTTGCCTATACCTGTGTAGGAGTTGATAATTTGTGTTTTGTTTTTAGGACATTTGGCTTCATTAAACCCATTGCTGCTCCTCTATGTTATTTTCTCTCACCATATCTTGCTCCCACATCCATATCCCTCTTGTCACCTAAGTCACTATCTTTAGTCACCTTCCTCAACTCTCTGCCCTGCCTGAACCTAAGACTTCATTTTCTCTGTCACAGAGGATTGACTACCCTCCTAATACTGTTCCTGGGATCAGGAAATAAAAATAAAGCATGAGACCAGCTCACCAAGAGAGACCTCAATAGTAATCCTCCAAAGAAGGGGAAAAAATTATAACTATTTCTGCAAATCACTGATCCACAGGGATTTCCATAACTTTGGGTTTTATAAGTTTCTATAACAATGAATAAAGTCAAGAACTACAAATTCTTGCCTTCATCTTTACCTCTCTACCATTTCTTCCTCACATTTCAGAATTAGCATCTTCTTTATATAGTTTTAAGAATGACCAATCAAGTCTATCTCGTGTTTCAAACTCTTCACTGGTTTCCAGTTGATTGTAAGATTAAATTCAAATTCTATAACATAGTTACAGACATTTTCAAAAGCTGACCTCTGTTTAGCATTTTAGCTTCATCTCTTTTCGGTCACCTCCATCTCATATTTGCTGGGCAGCATCTTCAATTTCCCTCAAGTACCACGCTTCTTCTGGCCTCTAGGCTTTTGTATGGCTATACCTTTGTCATTAACATGCTTCCTAACTTTTACATCTTTCAAAGTTCAGCCTGGATATTTTTCTAGGAATCCTATCCTGATCTTGCTGGTAGTAATTATTTAGACTTCTATATCTCACATATTATTTCATTTACACTGCAATATAATTAACTTACATTCTTGTCTCCCATACTCCATTACAGTTCCTTAAAGACAGGAACTAAAAGTTACATTTTGTACCACTCTAAGATAGTGCCTGACCTATAACAGGGGCTCAGTATCAATCTAATTGAACTAAAAATGCTATTCCTAGGCACCTGGGTGGCTCAGTTCATTACATGTCTGACTCGATTTAGCCTCTGGTCATGATCTCAGGGTTCTGAGATCAAGTCAGGATCTGCGCTGGGTGCAGAGCCTGCTTAAGATTCTGTCCCCCACACCCTCTCTCTCTTTCTCCCTTAAAAAAAAAATCCTATTCCATAATCAATTTGTTTAATAAAGAATATCTTCCATGAGTAATTACATCAACAGGTTACTCTATCTCTGGCAAGCTTGGTTCTCTTTGCAAAAAGAAACGATCCTATTTCTGGTTTATATTTCTATTACCATTTAACACTCAATATTACCAAGGTGAGACCAATGATAGAAATGGTTATGCTTGATATTGTCCTCTCCAGAGGGCAATTTTAATTTATAATTTATAGTTATAATTTATAATTATTCTTTGATATAATGGAAGTGATCATAATTAATAATGCTCATTATTATTATCTAGTATTTATTATTTGCCTGACAGACTTCAAGCTTTTATATGATTTTCTAGTTCAATCCTCAAAACCACTCTTCCCCATTTCTTATTTAAATAGATCTGCGTTGATGTGGCCTCCAGGTCACTTCGAAAATAAATACATTAATTGGTTATTTATTTCATGGCACTACACATAAATTGTCTTCAGAAAGCATTTGTCCAGTATCCCTAAGGAGAATAAATCGGGATACAGACATGAAAATGTATTTAAGTCCTTTTCCTGAAAATATTTGCTTCAGGGGAATTTAATGTCTATACCCAGTGAGTCTTTCAGGCTAGCTTTAATACATGAGTGAATTAAAAACATGAACAAATGGCAATGCTGCAAGCATGGTGAGTTTATTGACTTTTGTCGTGTAGGAATATGTACTGGATAGGACAGTTAATGGCAGAAAAGCCCGGTGCAGTATACTCTGCCTTGTTTGACATACTGATGTAAAAATGAGTATTATTGATTAATTTTTTTAAAAGACAATTTTCCAAAGACTAGATTAGAATCTGAAAATGCTATTAACCTCACAGCAATGGAAAACACTCTAACTCTTTTTGATGGAGGCAGCTGATGAGAAATTCAGGTTAGGGGCCAATCACCTCAAAAAAATTACTTCATTGTACCAGTGGTATTGGCAAGTGAATATGGTTTTGAACACCCTCCAGTTGGATTTGATGTGTCTGAAAGCTCTTTAACACCAGTGAGAGAATATACACACAAGTGTCAGATTCTCAAAGAATCCTCTTTTTTCCCCCCCCCCATAGGATTAAAAGAACAAAAGGTGGGGGGAAGATAATGCTTGCTTCTTTATGCATTCATTTTGTCAAATAAGAATACTCTTTCACAAATGAAGGATACTTCTGAACTTTACCAACTCAAACATGTAACTCAAGGATTATTTGCATAGAACTAATTGATTTTCTGCTTTTTTTCTCCCCATTCTTTTATTTAGGTAAATTATTCTTTGTGGAATACTAGAATAAGGAGTTTTCATTAATTCTGCAATTTGAGGACTTAAATTATAAAAGTGTAGGATTAGAATTGTCAGTGATATGAATTGGTTTAAAAAGGGGAAATCTGGGAGGAAGCAAGATGGCAGAGGAGTAGGAGACTGAAATATCATTAGGTCCCAGGAGTTCAGCTAGATAGTTATCAAACCGTTCTGAACACCTACAGACTCAGGAGGAGATAAAAGAGAAGAAAGGCAGCAACTCTAGGAACAGAAAATCAACAACTTTCTGGAAGGTAGGACTTGCAGAGAAGTGAATCCAAAGCAATGGGAAGATAGACTGCAGGTGGATGGGCCAGCTCCCAACAAGTGGTGGAGCACAAAATCAGAACTTTTAGAAGTCTGCTCCAGTGAGGGACATCACTCCAGAGGCTAAGCGGGGTTGGAGCCCTCACAGGGACAGTGTGGTCTCAGAATCCACAGAATCACAGAAAGACTGGGGGTGTCTGAGTATGGCAGAGCTGCCAGGTATTGGAGCAGAGAAGCCAGCTACAAAGACCAAGGAACCAAGGGGTGAGCTCTCAGCTCAGGGTTACCTTAAACAATGATCCAAGGCACAGTCAGACCAGTGCTCTTTGAGCAGGGACCCCACGGGTGGCAGAACCAGGAAGACCCCTCTTTTCTCCTCCAGGATGAGTGGTGCAGGAATGTGTGGCAAAAATCTGCTGGTTTTGGAGACTCCGAATGGGGCTGTGTGCCAGAGATAGAAATGCTCAGTCACAGGCTGGGTGAGCATAGAGAACAGCTGGAGGCCAGCTGAGCACAGAGTGTGGCTGGAGACTGGGGAGATGGGAGGGATCGAATGCTTTTCTCTGAGAGCACACTGAGGAGTGGGGCCCAAATCTCTAGAATCCTCTGGGCCACAGACTGGGAGGCTGCCATTTTTATTCCCATCCTCCAAGGCTCTGCAGAAAGCATTTAGGGAACAAAAGCTACCAAGAGTAAACCTGAGCAGATTACTTAGCCTGGACCCAGGCAAGGGCAGTGCAATTCTGCTTTGCCCAAAGACATTTGAGAATCACTGCAACAGACCACTCCCCAAGTATATCAGCAACAACATCCAGCCAAGACCAAGTTCACTGATCAAGGAGAACTGCGGAACTCCAGAGCTGGGGAAAGCAACACGTAGAATTCATGGCTTTTTCCCCATGATCTTTTAATCTTGCAAAGTTAAATGTTCTTAATTTTATTTTTTCTTATTCTATTTTTAATTTTTTGTCTTTCCTCTTATAATGTTAACTATTTATCTTAATATTTTTTAAAAAATCTTTTAAAATTTTCATTATTATAGCCATATTTTATCCCTTCATTGTATTTAACCTTATTTTTCTATAAATCTAGGTTTCCGTTTCCTTTAAAATATCGGGATACAAGTTCTTCTAATAGATCAAAATATCCCCTAAATCTAGTGCTTGGTTTTGTTCGAAACTCCAACCTGATCTCATTCTTTTTTTTTCTTTCTCCAACAAAATTATCTTATCAATTCCTTTTTTAGAATCCTTTTTTTTTTCATCTTTATACTCATATTTCATCCCTTCACTGTGTTTGCCTTTATTTTTGTATATATATAAGTTTCTCTTTCTTTAGGATGTTGGGAGGTAGTTTCTTCTAAGAGACCAGAATACACAAAAAATCAATGGGGTAGCTGTTCTATATATATAGATATAGATATATATACATATATCTATATCTATATATAATTTTTTTATATTTTTTTATTTTATTATTCCACTCTAATATATATATAATATATAATTATATATCTTAGATATATAATTATATCATATATATATTAATATATATATAAAGATATAAATTATATATCTTATATATATAATTATATATATATCTAATATATATATAATTTTTTTTAGTCCCCTTTTCTTTGCCACCAGTTTCGGGTCTCTTTGCTTTGGTTAGCATATATTTGGCTGGGGTTTTGCCACCCTTTTAGAATTTTTTTCTCTCATTCATATATTCTTACCTGAATAAAATGACAAGGTGGAAAAACTCACCACAAAAAAAAAAAAAAGAACAAAGGCAGTACTGATACTAGGGGCCTAATCAATGGAAGACCAAATGACAGAAAATTAAAAAGCTGAGCAAAAGAGAAACAAACAACTACTGGACCATGAAGGGAGAATTTGAGAGATAAGTGATACCATAAGATGAAACAATATTAGAATAATTGGGATCCCTGAAGAAGAAGAAAAAGAGAGAGGGGCAGAAGGTATATTGGAGCAAAATACAGTAGAGAATTTCCCTAATATGGCAAAGTGGACAAGCATCAAAATCCAGGAAGTGCAGAGAACCCCTCTCAAAATTAATAAAAATAGATCCAAACCTCATAACCTAATAGTAAAATGTAGAAGTCTCAGTGACAAAGAGAAAATCCTGAAAGCATTTCAGGACAAGAGATCTGCAACAAACAATGGTAAAAATATTAGATTGTCAGCAGACATATCCACAGAGACCTGGCAGGCCAGAAAGGACTGGAAAGATATATTCAGAGCACTAAATGAGAAAAATATGCAGCCAAGAATACTATATCCACCTAGGCTGTCATTGGAAATACAAGGAGAGATAAAAAGCTTCCAAGACAAACAAAAATTAAAAGATTTGTAAATATCAAGCCAACTCTACAGGAAAGATAGAAAGGGATCCTCTAAGCAAAGAGAGAGCCTAAAAGAAGTAGACCAGAAAGGAACAGAGACAATATACAGTAATAGCACCTTACAGGCAATACAAGGCACGGAATTCAAATCTCTCAGTAGTTACCCTTTTAGTGGGCTAAAAGCCCCAATAAAAAAGACACAGGGTATTGGAATGGATAAAAATCAAGACCCATCAATATGCTATCTGCAAGAAACTCATTTTAGACCCAAAGACACCTCCACATTTAAAGTGAGGGGCTCGAAAACAATTTACCATGCTAATGGACATCAAAGAATCCTGGAGTGGCAATCCTTATATCAGATAAATTAGACTTTAAGCCAAAGACTATAATAAGAGATGAGGAAAGACACTATATCATCCTCAAAGGGTCTGTCCACCAAGAGGATCTAACAATTTTAAATATCTATTCCCCTACCATGGGAGTAGCCAATTATACAAACCACTTAATAACAAAATCAAAGAAACACATCAACAATAATACAATAATAGTAGGTGAATTTAACACCCCCCTCACTGAAATGGACAGATGATCCAAGCAAAAGATTAAGAAGGAAATAAAGCCTTTAAATGACACACTGGATCAGATGGACATCACAGGTATATTCAGAACATTCCACCCCAAAGCAGCAGGATACATATTCTTCTCTAGTGCACGTGGAACATTCTCCAGAATAGATCACATCCTGAGGCACAAATCAGGTCTCAACCAGTACCAAAAGACTGGGATCAATCCCTGTGTCCTTTCAGACCACAATGCTTTGAAACTAGAACTCAATCACAAGAGGAAAGTTGGAAAGAACTCAAATACATGGAGGCTAAAGAGCATCATACTAATGAATGAATAGGTCAACCAGGAAGTTAAAGAAGAATTTTAAAAATTCATGGAAACGAATGAAAATGAAAACACAACTGTTTAAAATCCTTGGGATACAGCAAATGTGGTCCTGAAAGGAAAGTATATAGTGATACAAGCCTTTCTCAAGAAACAAGAAAGGTCTCAAGTACATTACCTAACCCTCCACCTAAAGGAGCTGGTGAGAGAACAGAAAAGAAAGCTGAAACCCAGCAGAAGAAGAGAAATAATAAGGATCAGAGCAGAAATCAATGAGATTGAAACCAAAATAACAGTAAAACAAATCAACAAAACTAGGAGCTGTTTCTTTGAAAGAATTAATACACCCCTGGTGAGACTTACCAAAAAGAAAAGAGAAAGGACCCAAATTAATAAAATCATGAATGAAAGAGGAGAGATCACAACCAACACCAAAGGAATACAAACAATTACAAGAACACATTATGAGCAACTATACACCAGCAAATTTGACAATCTGGAAGAAATGGATGCAATCCTAGAGACATAGAAACTATCAAAACTGAACCAGGAAGAAAAAGAAAACCTTAACGGGCCCATAACAAGCAAGGAGTTTGAAGCAGTCATCAAAAATCTCTCAACAAACAAGAGCCCAGGACCAGACGGCTTCCCAGGGGAATTCTACCAAACATTTAAAGAAGAATTAATACCTATTCTCCTGAAACTGTTCCTAAAAATAGAAATGGAAGGAAAACTTCCAAACTCATTTTATAAGGCCAGCATTACCTTGATCCCAAAACCACACAAAGACCCCATCAAACGGACAATTACAGACCAATATCCTTGATGAACTTGGATGCAAAAATTCTCACCAAAATATTAGCCAATAGGATCCAACAGTACACTAAAAGGATTAATCACCACGACCAATGGGATTTATTTCCGGGCTGCAAGGTTGGTTCAACATCCACAAATCAATCAATATGATATTGATATCAATTGTGATAGTAATAAAAGAAAGAACAAGAACCATATGATACTCTCAATAGATGCTAAAAAAGCATTTGACAAAGTACACCATCCTTTCTTGATCAAAACTCTTCAAAGTGTAGGGATAGCAGCTACATACCTCAATATCATCAAAGCCATCTATGAGAAACCCACAATAAATATCATTCTCAATGGGGAAAAACTGAGAGTTTTTCCCCTAAGGTCATGAACACAACAGGGATGTCCACTATCACCACTGCTATTCAAAACAGTACTAGAAGTCCTAGCCTTGGCAATCAGACAACGAAGAGAAATAAAAGGCATCCAAATCAGCAAAGAAGAAGTCAAACTCTTACTCTTTGCAGATGATATGATACGTTAACGTGGAAAACCCAAAAGACTCCACTCTAAAACTGCTAGAACTCATACAAGAATTCAGTAAAGTGGCAGGATATAAAATCAATGCACAGAAATCAGTTGAATTTCTATACACCAACAGCAAGACAAAAGAAAGAGAAATTAAGGAGTTGATCCCATTTACAATTGCACCCAAAACCATAAGATACCTAGGAATAAACCTAACCAAAGAGGCAAAAAATCTATACTCAGAAAATGTAAAGTACTCATGAAAGACACTTAGGAAGACAGAAAGAAATGGGAAAATGTTCCATGCTAATGGATTGAAAGAACAAATATTTTGAAAATGTCTATGCTACCTAAAGCAATGTACACATTTAATACAATCCCTATCAAAATACTATCAATTTGGGGTGCCTGAGTGTCTCAGTGGGTTAAAACATCTACCTTCGGCTCAGGTCATGATCCCAAGGTCCTGGGACGGAGCCCCACGTTGGGCTCTCTGCTCAGCAGGGAGCCTGCTTTGCCCCCCCTGCCTGCCTCTATGCCTACTTGTGATCTCTGTCAAAGAAATAAATAAAATCTTAAAAAAAAAATCAATTTTTTTCAAAGAAATGGAACAAATAATCCTAAAATTTATATGGAGCGAGTAAAGACCCCGAATAGCCAAAGGAATGTTGAAAAGAAAACCAAAGTTGGTGGCATCGTAATTCCAGACTTCAAGCTTTATTACAAAGCTGGAATCAGCAAGACAGTATGGTACTGGCACAAAATCAGACATATTGATCAAAGGAACTGAACAGAAAGCCCAAAAATAGACCCTCAACTCTATGATCAACTCATTTTCAACAAAGCAAGAAAGAATGTCCAATGGAAAAAAGACAGTCTCTTCAACAAATGGTGTTGGGAAAATTGGATAGCCACATGCACAAGAATGAAACTGAACCTTATCCTTATATCACACACAATAATATACCCAAGATGGATGAAAAACTTCAATGTGAGACAGGAATCCATCAAAATCCTTGAGGAGAACACAGGCAGCAACCTCTTCAACCTCACCTGCAACAACCTCTTCCTAGAAACATCGAAAAAGGCAAGGGAAGCAAGGGCAAAAATGAACTACTGGGGGCACCTGAGTGGCTCAGTGGGTTAAGCCTCTGCCTTCACCTCAGGTCATGATCTCCAGGTCCTGGGACTGAGCCCCACATCAGGCTCTCTGCTCAGTAGGAAGCCTGCTTCACTCCCTCTCTCTCTCTGCCTGCCTCTCTGCCTACTTGTGATCTCTCTCTCTCTCTCTGTCAAGTAAATAAATAAAATCTTTTTTAAAAAATTAACTACTGGGACTCCATCAGGATCAAAGTCTTTTGCACAACAAAGGAAACAGTCAACAAAACCAAAAGAAAGCTGCCAGAATGGGAGAAGATATTTGCAAATGACAGATCAGATAAAGGGCTAGTATATAAGGAACTTACCTAACTCAACACCCAAAGAAGAAATAATCCAATCAAGAAATGGGCAGAAGACATGAACAGATATTTCTGCAATGAAGACATCCAGGTGGCCACAGACACATGAAAAATTACTCAGTATCACTCGGCATCAGGGAAATACAAATCAAAACCACAATGAGATACTACCTCACACCAGTCAGGATGGCTAAAATTAACCAGTCAGGAAATGACAGCTGTTGGCAAGGATGAGGAGGACAGGGAACCCTCCTATACTGTTAGTGGGAATGGAAGCTGGTACAGCCACTCTAGAAAACAGCATGGAGATTTCTCAAAAGGCTGAAAATAGAGCTACCCTAAGACCCTGCAATTGCGATATTGGGTATTTAACCTAAAGATACAAATGTAGTGATCCAAAGAGGCATGTGCACCCGAATGTTTATAGCAACAGTGTCCATAATAGCCAATCTATAGAAAGAACTTAGATATCCATCAACAGATGAATGATAAATAAGAAGTGCTATATATATATATATAAAATAGAATACTATGCAGCCATCAAAAAATGAAATCTTGCCATTTGCAATGACGTGTATGGAACTAGACATTATTACGCTGAGCAACTAAGTCAATCAGAGAAAGACAATTATATGATCTCTCTGCAATGAGGAATTTGAGAGGCAGGGCTGGGGGTTTTGGGGATAGGGAAGGAAAAAATAAAACATGATGGCATTGGGAGGGAAATAAACCATAAGAAACTCTTAATCTCAGAAAAGAAACTGAGGGTTTCTGGGGGATGGGGGTTAGGGAGAGGGTGGTTGGCTTATGGACATTGGGGAGGGTATGTGATATGATGAGTACTATGAAATGTGTAAGCCTGATGATTCATAGACATGTACCCTGGGACAAATAATACATTATATGTTAATAAATATACTTAAAAATAAAGAGTAAATCTGTGAATAAAACTAGGATAAATCTAGCTGTAAATATATGTATTTTATATGAGAAGTGGTAGGGCAGAGTTCAGAAGGTTTGAGTTTTATAAATTTAGTTACCTACTCAAATTATCCAGCCAAAAATTAGCCTTCTGTATTTATTAGATAACATGATTCTTTTATTAAAAATATACTCTCACTTTATTCAAAATAAGACAGTTCTTTACAAGGAAAAAAACCACATTCAATATTAACTTTTAGAGCCTAGTTAAAGCATCAGTGGTAGTGATAACTTGAGTTAACATATGAAAGTCACTGGTTAAAAATATTAGAAGCTGGGGTGTCTGGGTAGCTCAGTCAGTTAAGTGTCTGCCTTTGGCACAGGTCCTGATCTCTGGTTCCTGGGATCAAGACCCACGGCGGGCTCCCTGCTTAGCAAGGACTCTGCTTCTCCCTCTCCCTCTGCCCCTTACCACCACCCATCCCTTTTGATTTCTCTCTTGTGCTTGTGCTTTCTCTCTTGCTTTCTCTCTCAAATAAATAAATAAAATATATATGTAATATATATGTTATTTTATACATATAATTAAATATATATAAATATTTATTAGAAGCTACTTATGAATCCACTTTTAGTGAAATGAAATATATGTAAATACACAAGTTTTACAACTTAAAGAACTAAAATAAGAGACCCACAAAATAAAACAAAATATAAACCAATAATTCATTCAAAGGATGATAATTTGCACAGAGGTATAATGATAAAAATAATCACCTTCACTAGTGATCAAAACACAAAGCAAAACACCGAAGTGGTACCACTTAATGAAAGTAACAAAATTTCAAAATACTGATATAGGAGAGAAACTATGGTAAAATGATACTTACCCCTTTCAGAAAACAATGTGACAAGGGTCACAAAGAATTTTATATATTTTAGTTATGGTAATACCACACCTCACAATTTATTTTGAAAAAAATAATCCAAAAGAGAGAAAGAATAGGTATAGAAATGCAAAAAATTGCACAAAAATGCAAGATATCCTCATGTCCAACAACATGTACATGATTAAATAAAGTATGCTATAGCAACATACTATGACATTGTATAAGTAAAATAAGAAGACTGTGGTAACATGAAGGAATACATAAAATAGGTTAAAAATTAAAAATATATATCTATGATAGAATTATATAAAATTACTTATATGTAAGAGATCAGAAGGGAAAGTGAAAAATTAAATGCTAGTTTTTTAGATGTGAGAAGAGTACTCCACATTTTTAATATCCATCGCACATGTTAAAGATAAAAGAATTTATATCAACTATTTTATGTCTGATATTGAAACACTGACACTCACTAGAGCAATATTAGAACAGTAACAGAACCAGTTTCAAGCCTTCCCTTAATTCTAAGTTCTTCAGGCTAGGGTAGTCCTGTAACCTAGCTTGGCTTCAGGCAAATATCTCATCTATAAGACAGTAAGAATGGTATTTAACAGTGAGTCTCACACTTTAATCCTGCAATTCTTTTTTCAAACTAAATCCTTTTTTTTTTTTTTTAAGATTTTATTTATTCATTTGAGACAGAGAGAGAGCATAAGCAGGAGGAGCTGCAGGCAGACGGAGAGGGAGAAGCAGGCTCCCCACTGAGCAGAGAGCCTGATGAGGGGCTCCATCCCAGGACACTGGGATTATGACCTGAGCCAAAGGCAGACATTTAACCAACTGAGCCACCCAGGATCATTAACTTCAGGAACATTAGTTTACTCTCATCCTTATAACCCTAACACATTAATTTAAATACTCTATCTCTTATTTAATTTCTTTCTAAATTTTACTGATAAGATAAAGAAAGAATAAGCATAGGCCTAACAATCAGATGAATCAGGGACAAGAAATTCCAGCTCCATCTCTTACTGGCTATGTAACTTTGGGCCCACTGATTCATGACTTAATCTCTCCAGGTTTAAAGCCAAGGGCTTCTACTTATCATGTGTGTCACTCTGGCTAAATTACTTATCTCCCTAATTTTCCATTTCTTTGTGTTTAAATTAAGGGATGCTGATGATAATAATGATTAAGATAGATAGATACCACATAAATATACCCAAATAAAGCCCTTATCACAGTTTCTAACATACAGAAAGCACTAATAAATACCAACCATCATTATTAAGTTGCCTAATTTCTCTGGACTTCAGCATGTCATCTATAAGAGAAATAATATACTTACTGTGTTACCTGTTTTCAAGGGTACAGTAAATAAGAATAATAAAAGCACCTACCACAGTATCTCTACATTGTAGCTACCCAGAACCCATTAAGTGTCCTTCCCATTTAAAGCCTGTCTGTATAGAAGCCTTCCCAATGAGATAAATTCCATTGATATGACCATTTAATGGCCTGTAATAATTTGTGAGTTTATTTGCTACCTTTGAAATACTGAGTATAATCTCTTTATAGTAGAAATGCATTGTATTTTGCATCCAACATCTATTGTCTCTCTGGTCATCCCCCAAAATTCTATAATTCCAATTTTTCTATGGGGGAATCACATACACCCTTACTCTGAATCTATATACTTCTTATAGAAGTGAATCTACTACCAGTTCTAGGGATGAGGCACATAGCTGATGAGGTCTGGCCAGTCCAACTAGCTCATTTTACTGCTAAAGTTTGACTCAGATATATCACATGACCTTATTTGACTCAACAAGACCTAGTCTGTGCATTTTGCTATGTAGATTGAAAGAGGTTCACAGATTTTTGTTTTTGTGTTTTTCAGGTGAATCCAAACCTAGAAGGATACAGGCCTGAGCTCCTTATTACTATACGGGGACTTAAGAATAAATCATCATAAGTAAATTTCAGATTCCACAACAATAATTTCATTTAAATATTTTTTAAAAGTCAAAAAAGAAATGACTTTCCAGAAAGGTCCAGATTTGAAATAGAGATTCACTAATAGTAAGTCATTTTCATCTTTCTGTAGTACAACCTAGACATCTTATTTTTTTAATCTCTCCCTGAAAGTACTCTGAAGATCAACATTTCTTCCTTTCTTGTTTATCCATTGCTTTGATAGATTTGGAGATGATTTTAATTTTCTCCTATAATCTTCAATCAAAACACATGGTTTGATTAACTGTTATCTTAACCAAATGAAAAAATAAGATCACATTTTTAAACAGACAATGTCAGGGGAAAATTATTCATTTTTTAGGAACAATATTTTTGCCTAAAAAAATACAATGTTCCAGCCTACATCAGGACCACAGTGGGTGACTTATTCTCCTACTCTTTGACAAATCTCTTATAAAACTATCTAGAAATCTGTCAGAGATCTTACTTATACACAAATGCCAGAGTAGGAGAGAGGGAAATAAAACAAGCTATTCTTTTCTCTCTTTTTTTGGCCTAGATTCTGAATAATTCCTTAAAATTCTTAAAAAGTATTATAGCTTATGACTTAGTTTTTTAGAAAGAGTTCAGAACAATTTCTTAAAACAATTTCTCAAAATTTTTTTTCAGTATCCCCATAAGGAACAATTTTTACTAAATTACACAAAAGCAAAATTAGTAATCAACTTCTAATATACTTGGTATATTAGAATTATATTCTATCAAACCTCAAGATCCAAGCCCTATATTATCTCCTATTTAAGTACAAGGATGACAGTATATTCCAACATTAATTTGCATATCAGGAAATCATTCAAAGTTCTAATATGACTAACAAAATAAAACATTATAAAAATGGCAGTATTTCTATATCAAAAGGATCATTTACCATGATCAAGTAGGATTTATTCTGCAAATGCAAAGATGGTCCAATAGTCACAAATCAGTCAACATGACACACCATGTGACTAAAACAAATGATAAATATCAAATGATCATCTCAATAGATGCAGAACAAGCATCAGAAAAATTCAACTTCCATTCATCATAAAAACGCTCAACAAAGTGGAGTTAGAGGAAATACACTGCAACATAATAAAGGCCATTATGTGAAAAAAAAAGCTAATATCATAAATCAATAGTGAAAAACTAAGAGCTTTCCCTCCAAGATCAAGAACAAGAAAAGGATGTCTACTCTCATCACTTTCATTCAACATAACATGGGAAGTCCTAGCCACAGAAATCAGTTAAGAAAAAAAAAGGAGGGGAGGGGAGCAGGCATCCATATTGGGAAAGAAGAAGTTAAACTGTCACTAGTTGCAAATGACACGTTACTATATGTAGAAAACATTAAAGACTCCACCAAAAAACTACTGGAATTAGTAAATGAATTCAGTCAAGTTTCAGGATACAAAATTAATGGCTAGAAATCAATTGTGTTACTATACAGTAATAACAAAGTAGCAGAAAGAGAAATTAAGAAAATAATTCCATTTATAATTACACCAAAAAAGAATATAATACCTAGAAATAAACTTAAAGAGGTAAAAGACCTGTACTCTTAAAACTGTAAAATATTGATGAAAGAAATTGAAGACAAAACAAACAAATGGAAAGACATTCCGCATTCATGCATTGGACAAATATCGTTAATATGCCCATATTACCTAAAACAATCTACAGATTCAATACAGTCTCTATCAAGATACCAACAGCATTTTTCACAGAACTAGAACAAATAATACTAAAATTTGTATGGCGCCACAAAAGACCCTGAATAGCTTAAGCAATCTTGGGGAAAAAAAAAAAAAAAAGAACAAAGCTGGAGGTATCACAATTTCATATTTCAAGATATACTACATACCTGTAGTTATCACAACAATATAGTACTGCCACAGTAACAGACACATAGATCAACAGAACAGAATAAAGAGCCCAGAAAAAAACCCCACACTTATATAGTCAGTTAATCTATGACAAAGTAGGCAAGAATATAAAATGAGGAAAAGGCTGTCTCTTCAATAAAGGGAAAAGTAGACAGCAATATCCAAAAGAACGAAACTAGACCATTTTATTACACTATACCCAAAAATAAACTAAAAATGGATCAAAGACTTAAAAGTGAGACCTGATACCATAAAACTCCTAGAATAGAACATAAGCAGTGATTTCTATGACATCAGCCATGACAGCATTTTTTAGGTATATCTACTAATGCAAGAAAAATAAAAGTAAAAATAAAGTCTTGAGATTACATCAAAATAAAAACCTTTTATACAGAGGTAAAAAATAAACAAAACAAAAAGGCAATCTCATGAATGGAAAATATTTGCAAATGGTAAATGTGATAAGGAGTTAGTATCCAAAATACACAAAGAACTTATACAACTCAACATGGAACACACACACACACAATCTGATTTTAAAAATGGAATAGATATTTTTCAAAAGAGGACATACAGATGGCCAACAGACACATGAAAAGATGTTCAACATAACTAATCGTCAGGGAAATGCAAGTTAAAACCACCATGAGATACCACATCACACCTGTGAGAATGGATATAACTGAAAACACAGGAAACAGCAAGTGTTGGCAAGGATGTGGAGAAAAAAGAACCCTCCACTTTTGGTGGGAATGTTAACTGATGCAGTCAATGTGGAAAACAGTATGAAGGGTCCTCAAAAAATGTAAAACAGATATATCATATGATCTAACAATTCTACTACTGGATTTTTACCAAAAGAAAACACAAACAGTAACTTGAAAAAATATACACACCCCTACATTTAGTGCAGCATCATTTACAATAGCCAAGATATGTAAGCAACCCTAGACAGATGAATGGATAAAGAAGATGTGGCGTATAGACACAATACATTATTACACAGCCATAAAAAAGAATTAAATCTTGACATTTGCAACAACATGGATGGACCTAGAGGATATTATGCTAAGTGAATAGTCCAAAAAGAACAAATACCATATGATTTCACTTATATGTGATATCTATAAAACAAAACAAATGAATAAACAAACAAAAAACCAGAATCAGAACTATAAATACAGAAAACAAAATGATGGTTGCCAGAGGAGGAGGGGAGAATATTGTCCAACATGGGTGAAGGGGAGCGGGACATACAGGCTTCCAGTTACAGAATGAATAAATCATGGGAATAAGAGGTTCAACATAGGGAATACAGTCAATGATACTGTAATAGTGTTATACAGTGCCAGACAGTAGCTACACTTATAGCATAATGTATAGATTGTTAAATCACTCTGCTGTATACCAGAAATAATGTAACTTATATGTCAACATATTCAAATAAAAAAAGAAAACAAATGAAAATAAATAAATATATAAGAACGGCAGCCTCTCAAATAGAAGTTTTAAAAAAAGACTTCAGAATCAAATATCTTCCTTTGCATATAGATTAACATAACTAAAATAAAAGCCTTAAAATATCACATATATTGGTATGTCAATAGAGCAATGTTCTTAGGCTTCATACCCTAATAAATCTGAAGTTCTCTTGATACCTAAGGAACTAGGACCCTTTTTTTAGGGTTCATTGCAGAATGGTTATTCATTCTTCCATCCATTCAACCCTTATTCCTCTCTGGGTGCCTGACTCTGGCAATATAGAGAAAAAAATACTGTCCATTAGTAGTTCACAGTATGATAAGAGAACAAAGCATATAAACAAATAACTGTAGTTTAGTGTAGTAAATATTAGAACAGAATTATATACAAAAGGATAGATTTGGAGCTCAGTGGAGGGGATATTTTTCTTTATCTGAAGAGTTAAGAAATAGTTCACAAAGGGGGAAAAAAAAAAAAAACCTTTGATCTGGAACTAGAACCATGAGAAGCCCTTCACACTGAATTTACTCTCAAAAACGCGATTCCTGTGGTGCTTAGGAATTTTTTTTTCAAAGACAGATGTTTATAATAGAATACTATCTGGTTTTTTTTTTTAAGTTCCTAAAAGTGTCAAGACACATTTAAAGCAAAATTCTGAAAGGTAAAAAGAGGACTTTACATCAACTTAATTATATGACAGATGGCATAATTACTATAGTTACCTCACATCAACAAAGATTGAAATCATTTTAGCTTGTGTTTGAATGGGGAAAGATCAAAATAAGAATTTTCTTCCATTGAGCAATGAGAATTGTCTCTATGATACTGGGAACAAAAAAGAAGTATCAAAAAATAAAAACCACTTGCTGTGAAGAGCAAAGATCCAAGATATTCTCAGGATTTAGGACCTGCCTAATGTTGTAGCATGGAGAAGGATATTAGAGATGTCCTACGCTTTGATGCTTCAACTTCAGGGAGTCTATAAAGTTCCATGCTATAGTTGCAAAATGTCAGGTGCCCTTTAGTGGTTTCCTTATGAGTCCTGCCTCTGAGATGAAAATCATAGTAAGGAACCCAGCCACAGACAGATAAACCTCAAGTCTTCAAAGACACAGACTCTGGAAGGCATCTGTGAGCCTGTTGGATCTCTTCCATGTGAGCTTATTCTACTATGGTCTTAATAGTCCAAAAGTACATTCCCTCTCGAACTTAAGATTTTTGAAATATCTCTCTGTCTTTCAATTAATCCATTGCTAAAGCTCTTTTTTATAGCATGTCGGCTGCTGAAACAGTGATAATGATAGTTTTTAATTAACCCAGAAATTTCAGAGGAAGAAGCAGAATGTGCCTCGGCTTCAGGGCATAAGTTAACTTTAGAGACAGTGATGTTAAAACTTTGCAGTTGCCAAAAGCATCTCCTGGCTGCATTTAGATTCAGGACACTAACATTTATAAGACATTTGACAAACCATTTTTTTTCTTAAGTCTCCCCCAGGGAATACAGTTCTCCAATGTCCTGTGAGTAGCCATTTCCATGGAAAAACTAATGCATATTTAACATAATCTCCTGCTTCTAATTTTTTCTTGTTATTATCTTCATTTTAATAATCAAACTAAATTAAATCTATATGTCTAAATGTTAAGAAAAAAGATAACTCAATCTCCATGGTTGAATATTTCTGCCTCTTCTGTGTCCACAAAAGAGGGAAAATATTCTTAATTCGAGTCTAGGAAATTCCATCAAATATTGCCTACAACTAATTTTTATAATAGCCAGTTATATTTTGTAAATTTTCCAGAAATTGTACAGATCATATATTGCACAAACAGCCTTTTGGCCAGTCCCAGAACATATGAGAAGGGATTCCAGAAACCTTGATAACTTCCACTTAATCAAATTCCACAGAACAAAATGTTTTTGGCCCAGCCTGAGTTTTATTGGTATGCTGATGGTGGTGGGCAAGGAGTTTATTCAAGGCCAAATACACTGTGCAGTGTACATTATGTACTCCATGGTTCTGAGATAAATGATGTGCCTTGGCCTAGGTATGAAGATATCCAGCACCTATTCCAGCAAAGTTGTATCTTAGAATATTTTAACCTCTTATAATTAAAGTCAGGCTATTAGGGAGCATTTAAGCTTCCAGAACTTCAAAACTGACCCTTATTAGCCCAGACCTATCATCTTCAATTGTGTGAAATATTTTTAAAAAACCCAGAAACACATCAATCTGGGATTGGGAGGGAGACAAACCATAAGTGACTCTTAATCTCACAAAACAAACTGAGGGTTAAGGGGGGGGGGGGGGGGGGGGGGGGGGGGATTATGGACATTGGGGAGGGTATGTGCTATGATGAGTGCTGTGAAGTGTGTAAACCTGGCGATTCACAGACCTGTACCCCTGGGGATAAAAATATATGTTTATAAAAAATAAAAAAAAATAAAAATAAATAAATAAATAAATAAAAACTGGAGATTATTGCTGATATTCCTTCTGGGTTACTCTTCTCTATAGAATTTACACCAGAGTTTTCCACCTGGTGAACTGGCATGTTGTTGTGCTTCCTGTGATTTAGAGGTGTACATGGATATGCTGATTCATCCAGGCCTAGGGGCTAGAGTTCTCTCATGGAATGGCTTTGACCTCAGTAAACATTTTCTAGGACTCCTTAGAAAGGGGTCAGACAGTACGATCAGGCTCACCCTGTGGTTCCACAGATGGTGAGCACAAGACATGCTACATTTACTCTTCCTCTATAGCATCATAAGCTTCCCCAGAGAAGTGGTATATGACCCGGACATCTGTGTTAGCATCCTGGGGAATCTTTTGAAAAGATTCATTTGAAAGGTTTATATACATTTAATTTTTACCTTTCCTAATATATTGTATTTATTTCTCTTATAATTATGTAACATAAAGGAAACTTTTTTTTTTAAATCAAGCCCATAAGTACTTATCCTTCCAAAATACCTCCATTTTACCCTGGCATAACAAACAAATATATCATCTTCTATGCATTCTATAATGTGAAGATGGTTGGGAAGTACTTCTTTAGATAAGTAAACCTTGTCTGGTTTATCTAATTTGATTCATGTCTAGCCTAGCCATCAGTTTAAAGTTATACTTAACATTTGTCAAGGTATTGGTCAAGTTAGTGTGTATCTCAAATATTCCAAAGTCACATCGGCAATGGGTTACAAAGTAGATAACATCACCACACAACACAAGTTATCATAGATTTAAAATGTCTTTCATTTCACTTATAAATGACTTAAGAGTCTCCAAAAGGATCATTCCCCACTACCTTGGTCACAAAATAGGAAAATTCAATTCACAACCTCATCACCATTAGTAATTGAAAACAACCATTCACAAACACCCAGACCCCACCTGTTCCACTCCAGTGACCCACCTCCAGGCCACACTCTGGCATCCAAATACATCTCTGTGACCAGGATCCCAAATCACTCTATCCAGTATACCCCATTCCTTGGCACATGACTGGGCAGAAATCTTGCTTAATGCTCAGGCAACTAAACATACTACTGATGCTAGCCTACTACTCTGCTTAAGACCTGATCATTACTCTATAAAAAATGAGAAATGAAATGGTTCTCCCTTCCTTATATTGGGCTCTTTTAGAGGTGATGATTCTTAGCTCTGTTGCTGCTCCTTTAGTTTTACATCATCATAGACTTTCTTCTTTAGGGAGAGGAATAGCTGGGCTGGAACAGAATCAAGGATCAGCAATAACTCTACCCCCAGAACTACTCCTTCCTGCCATTGTTCTGTGACAATGCAGTTCCTTCTTCCAAACTTTCTTCTTGTAGCTTGTATTCTAGGGTACATACAGCTTTCCCCATATTCCTTCATCCTAACTCAGTGTTATCAGCCTTGCTTACCTGAATCCCAGAGTTATACTTCTAGGAATATCCTCAGAGACCAAGGAAACTAATCCATATAAATGCTTCATTGTCAAATAAGACTCCACTAGAACAGGAAAACCAAGTGTTATCGTGAAGCAAATGTGTAATCAACAATTCTTAGAGACTATGCATATATAAATATACTCTTTATGTATAGTAGATACATGTGAAAGGTGAAGACTGCCTCATTCTATACATGGACAGGAACAAACCAGATGAAATACCAAATGCTCTGATATGCCCACATAATACTTTAGGAGATTAATTTTAAGATGTTAGCATACTTCATCATTGGCCAAGCTTGCTTAATAAATGTAGTGGTACCAAATATATCTGTAAAACTGATGAAAAAGCAAAAAGATCTTGGCATACCTCATTATACCAAGTTTTTCTCTTTCAGAAGAAAGGTTACTTATATGGCACAGTCCCATTTCCAAAGCCATATTGCTATTCCATGATTATACTACAAAAGTCTCTCCAATTATTTGAAGAAACTGACTATACCTGAATGAAAATATCAATGGGGACACTTAGACAGAGTTTTCCAACCCACATGATTTGAGCATTACCAGAAATAAAATATTCAATTGATTTAGGAGTATAATCTGTAGTGGTTATGGACTGTTAATTTTTCAGATATAAAAATGCATGACAAATTTTATACATATACTAAAAATTTGTAAAAACCAAAACCTCTGAAAAAATTATGCTACTAGTACACTTATATATACAAGTAGGTCTAGTTAGAGACCAAAATCCTCAGTGTGGCTAGCCAGTTCTTTCTTTATCTGGCCTGGGTCTTCTTTCCATCCTTCAGCTCTTGTCAGCTGTGTGGGCACCCTGCTGTGTTTCTCTGAAGTCCCTGAACATACCACTCTCAGATACTTTCCCTCCTTCTGGAAAATCATGTCCTTTTCATTCACTTCATAAACTTCAACTCATCTCTCAGGAAGCATCATAAGGATTGCCTCCATTTAAAGTTTCTCTGTCCTCTTGCCCCACTAGAATTATATTTTATTGTAGTCATTTGCTCATATTTCCTTCTCCTTTACTTTTTGGTGACTGCTTTGGCATCAGGAACTAGGCCCCTTTTAGGATAGAGGCTGTCTGTCCTCTGGAATACTGATCAGGTATGTGCCCTGTTTGGTTACAGGAGAGAAGAGGAAATCCAAAAGATGTTTTGAGCACCAGATAACAAGCTTGGCACAGTACTTAGCTCTAGATACTATACACACATGTTTGATCTCTATAACATAACTTGGGATGTATCATTACTCAATATAAAAGATATTCCAGATAACTAGAGAGTTAAATGTAAAAAGTCAAACTATTAAAATTTTAAAAGATAATACATATGAATATTTATGTAAACTAAGGAAGAGACCTTTCTATGCTTAAAGGCAATAGAGTAAATTAGAAAGAAAATGACCAATTTGGCCACATAAGAATTTAAATTCATGCACAAATAAATGTGTTAAAAATGATTAAAGAAAGAATGTTCAACCTGAAAAGGATTGTTAGTCACTCACTGGCTTTATAGAAATACAAATCTGTCAGCAGCAGCTTGATCAAATTTTGGAACAAAAATATATGTAGGTCAGCTTTTTTCATTATAAATGTTCCAAGGTGATACCTTGGAAAACTGTTACTAAGATACACATGAAATAATTTTCCTGTAATAGTCATTCACCTATTCTCAACACAGTCTCTGGAAAATTTAAAATTTACCAGGAGAAATAATAAGTATGTGTCAATTAATTTCCATCCAGCAATCTAGAATGAGATTGAGCCCATGGCCAAAATGTAGCTGATAACTTATGATGCCTTAACAGAGTGCCCTATACAAGCCACAAAACAGTCTCATTCATGAATATTTATATAAGTGAGTATCTATTATTATAACCCTGCTATAAAACTGTTCTTGGAGTCTGTAATGTCATATTGCCTTAAGTAAAACACCTTGTAATGAGATAATTCAGTATCTAAAGCCTGTAATATAACATTCAGTACAGATAAGACTTAGATAGAATTTTATTCTATCTAATACCATGTTCAATAATATCATAATGACATTCCTATCTATTTTCATAAATGCTCACAAAAAGATTCCAAAGATTAAAGAAAGAATCCATGTTTTTTCTGTTAATATCATCTAATTGCTTAATAGGAACTAAACTTTAAAGACCTTTATCTTGAATGTAGTCACAACAGTTTCAAGTTCTTAATGTTCATAAACATTCCATTGGGAATCTAAACGATCGATGTAAAAACATGTATTCAAGAAGGGGAGCATAATGTTGCAGAGGATGTAGAGAAAAGGAAACCCTCTTACACTGCTGGTGGGAATGCAAGTTGGTACAGCCACTTTGGAAAACAGTGTGGAGATTCCTTAAGAAATTATAAATAGAGCTACACTATGACCCTGCAATTGCACTACTGGGTATTTACCCCAAAGATACTGATGTAGTGAAAAGAAGGGTCATCTGTACCCCAATGTTTATAGCAGCAATGGCCATAGTTGCCGAACTGTGGAAAGAAACAAAGATGCCCTTCAATGGATGAATGGATAAAGAAGATATGGTCCATATATACAATGGAGTATTATGCCTCCATCAGAAAAGATGAATACCCAACTTTTATATCAACATGGATGGGACTGGAAGAGATTATGCTGAGTGAAATAAGTCAAGCAGAGAAAGTCAAGTATCACATGGTTTCACTTACTTGTGGAGCATAAGGAGTAACACAGAGGACATTGGGAGATGGAGAGAAGGGAGGGGGAGACAAATCATGAGAGACTGTGGACTCTGAGAAACAAACTGAGGGTTTTGGAGGGGATGGGGGTGGGGAGTTGGATGAGCCTGGTGATGGGTATTATGGAGGCACGTATTGCATGGAGCACTGGCTATGACTCATGAACAGTGAATGCTGAAACACTGAAAAGAAATAAAATAAAATGGAAAAAAAAACATTAAAAAAAAAGAAGAGGAGCATAATCAGTGTTAAAATTTCACTTTCTGAATTGGTATCTCCACCTTGAAATAAATTAAGATGATTGATATTTACCACTGATACATTAAATATTCAAGTAGTTGACCTGCTCTAATATTCTATGTAATGGTTAAACTTTACTCATTACTGTCCACCTTATGCATTTTTTATCACAAACCCAACATATTAAATCATGCATATCCACAAATACTACTTAATACTCTGGAGCTTGATGATATATATTCTTGATATTTTGTAATGATATAATTTTATTTTATAAGGATATGAATTCATCTTACCTATTTTGTAATACAAAGCTGAACATCATTTTGTGTACATATGTAATGACCTGCTCATATCATGAGATTAAGAATACTACCAACTCAAATTAATGGTGTGCCCATCATTCTATTCTGAATTACTGACATTTTATGCAATAATAATAAAATAACCTTATTTTCTCTTTATTAAACTCAAATGTTTGGTATCAGAAAATACACATAGTTTTCATTTCTCAGATACTAAGCTTTTATTCAAAGAAACTGACTGCCAAGGGAGGCTCAGTTGGTTAAGTGTCTGCTATCAGCTCAGGTCATGATCCCAGGATCCTGGAATTGAGCCCCACATGAGCTCCCTGCTCAGCAGAGAGTCTGCTTCCCTGTCTCCCTCTGCACCCCACCTATCCCCGACTTGTTCTCTCTCTCTAATAAATAAAATCTTAAAACTGACTGTGAAAGGCTAGCAGTACCAAATAAGTATTTCAAAATTTTAAATTGAACAGATTAAAAACTATTGTTATCATTGTTCCCACTAAAACAATTAAATTAATAACTTTACTCTAGCCTGAACTCTGTTTCTGTTCTGCTTTCAGTTCTATTATGTAACTGAGTTCTCCTAAAAGATGGAAGAGGAAGAAGATCAAAAATCAGACATTGGATTGAAGATACAATAAGTAGTGGTAGAATAATCAGAAACCAGAGAGTCCTTCTTCATGCTGTCTCTTGTCACAAGCCAGCTAGGTGCTGTTGAGCAAGTCAGGTTTTCTTTTTTTGCATTTTGTTATTATGAAAGTGAGAGGTTTGAACATATTTAGAACCCTTCCATCTCTAAATTTACTTATCTATTAATTGAGGAAAATCCCATTGCTTCATTTTTCATCCCTTCAGTCCTGGTACATGCTGCTTCCAAACTATAGAGTGTATCCATTCCTATTGAAAACCTGATTTCACCTTGGAGAGTTCCACACAAGAACTGTGCTAGTGAAAGAGAGTGGACCACAAAAGAGGAGATAACAGGCACAGCTTCAATTGTTTCATAAGAAAGTGAGTGCATGGGGAAAAATCAAACTAAGAAGACTTCTTTCATGATGATCTGTCATAATAATGGAGACTTTTGCCCAGAAAATATAAATTAAATCAGTTACATACACAAAGGACAGAAGGTTGCTAAATTCAAATCAAGATCAATATTAAACTGAAGACACATCTGTATGATGTTCACCAGAGCATTTTTTAATCAATAATGGAAAAAAAAAAACACTTTTTCAACACACAATGGCCTACTTCTTTATATGTGCTGATATAGAAAAAAAAAACTAACTTAAGATCAGAAACATGTCCAGAAAGATCTGAATCAGAATATTAATGGCAGTTGCTTCTATGAAGTGAGATTTAGAGTATTTTTTATTTATTCTTCATACTTTTCTATAGCATTAGAATTTTCTCCAACAGTCTGTCTTAGGATGCATTTTTTTATTATAAAGCTACTCATTTTGGAAAAAGATAATTTCTGATGAAGTCTCAATATGTCAACTGATTTTCATGGGAAGTTGATTAAACTGCCTCTGTTGTGTTTTGTATATAGCATATACTAAAATATTACAGACTTCCTTCAGTGAAAAATAGCAACTGGAAAAAGAAAAAAAGGGTTGGGAGAATTGACTTCTGGTCTGATTAATTGATAATAGTGAAATCATGTTTTGGGGTTTTTTTTTTAATGAATATATTCAAGTTTATTAGGCACCAATGATAATTTTTGTGATAATTTCTATATAACAGCTATTTATAAAAATAAATGCAGTAGAAAATGACAAATATTCATATGATTAGTGATTTCTCTGAATTTTTTCTGCTTGTAGATAATCTACATATTTTAATATTTAGTATATTCTGTGCATTTGAAAGTTATACCCCAATTTTCAAATAATTTTATGATGTAAAAAAGATTATAATTACCACAAGACTTAGCAGAAAGAGATCATCAGGCTTTAGCCCCAAACAGACCATAACTTATATTAGGACTCTGCTAGATACTGACAATATAATCTTGTTATATTAGTTAGTCTTGGACTCCAGTTTTATCTATAAAATGTATGTAATATTTGTCTTGAAATGTCGTTGTGAGGATTTGAAGTTTTATATAAGTTAGGCATTTTACCCAGTCCCCAGACAGCAATGTTCAGGCATTCTATAGGTATTGTTGCACTAACTCTCATTTATATAATCATGACAGTCAGCACTTTTGTGGAATTTGCCTGGAAAGGCCCTGTTCTAAGCATTTTGCCTAGACTAACTCATTCAGTCCTTTCAACAACTCTATGTGATAACATTATGAATTACTATTTTACAGATGAGGAAACTGAGGCACATACCAGAAAAGTAACTGGCAGAAGGGTTCACAGTCTGGCTCAGAGTCTGTGCTCTTCACACTAAGCTTTGCTGCCACAAACCCTATTTAGTATGTCTTTTTGTAGTTATATATGCACTGTAAGGATGCTTTATATGATTTACTGATACTGGCAAATCTTCTGAAGAGGCTGTAATTTGAGGATTTAGATTTCATTTTTTTATTATAATAATTAATTCTACAGTTTTTTGATATATTTGAAAACACTCTGCAGACATATAATCTGATAGGTGGCCATTTTTGTGTAAGTGCTCTGATGATTAGTCAACCTATTAGTACATAAAATATTGCTAAATAATCACCCTAGTTTAACCATATTTATAAAATGAATACTTGTACAATGCATAACTCATTCCTGCATAAAAATAAATTGCCATATACTTTGTCAAAGATATTCATGGAAGAGAATGCTAAGAACAATGATAAGAACATGACCATCAGTCTTCCTCACATTAAAAGGATTTACATCTTATCACAGTATATTATACTTTCAAATAAATAAGGATTCATGTTGTAGTTTTTACAAATTGCAATAAAACTGGAATACAAGAGTACTCCAAAATCACATGAATATGCATACAACATTTTTTTTTTAAATAGTAACCACAAAATCTTTGTCTAGTTTCATATAATATGTTAAGCACTTCTTTCAGAAAAGGAAAAGTGACATATTTGCAGATAATGGGAAGGAGAAAGCCCAAGGTCAATGCTCCCCATCAGCAGCACTGCTGATGGGAAAGAAAATGACCAACATCTTTAATCTAGAATTGAGTTAGATCTTCCTCTGTATGTATCACTTAAATGAGAAAATGCTCGTATCTTTTCATTCTTTTAAAAATAAAACCATGAGTCTCCTAGAGTCCCCTGCCTCTTACATACCTCTTCCAAAAAAAAAAGTCTAGAAGACTTTTTCACTATTATGAAATCACTATTATGAGTGATTTATTCTGTTCTTAGTAAAAATGGGAAACAAATTAGGCTGGAGTATCCTAATAACAAACAACTTTTACAGATCAGAAAATAGCCTACTCACCTGTAGCCATGTTGTCTTTTAAATTAAATAAAGGGGTGCCTCAGGGTTCAGATGCTTCGATGTCATGTCGAATACCTAAATGTCATCTCTAGTGCTCCCTAAAGGGTTTGGAAGGGAGGGGGGTGGGAGGATGGGTGAGCATGGTGGTGGGTATTAAGGAGGGTACCTATTGCATGGAGCACTGGGTGTGGTGCATAAACAACAAATCTTAGAACACTGAAAAAATAAAATTAAATTAAAAAATAAAAATAAAATTCAGTTTGGCTGATATTTTAAAAAGGCAGAAAAAAAGCTATTATTTCTTTTAATTTATTTCATAATTATATTCCCTAAATTAAGTAACAACAAAAACAATACCAAATATAGTTAGGAGATTAGCTTCTTTTTTAACTTGTTTTTTATCATAACACATTTTTAAAATGCTTTCTAACCTTTTTTTTTTAACTTTATGTCCATGATCTGTGATTCCTCCAATATTTTTTTCCTCATCTCCAAGTGCATTGCCCAGCCATTTCTTTTTTTTTTTTTTTTAAGATTTTATTTATTTATTTGATGGAGAGAGAGATCACAAGTAGGCAGAGAGGCAGGCAGGGAGAGAAGGGGAAGCAGGCTCCCTGCTGAGCAGAGAGCCCGACCCAGGGCTCGATTCCAGAACCCCGACATCATGACCTAAGCCAAAGGCAGAGGCTTCACCCACTGAGCCACCCAAGTGCCCCTGCCAGCCATTTCTAACTTGCTTTTTTGGACAAGGGAAGATTGCAATGTATATTGAACTCAAGGGGGAAGTCCAACTCAAATGAGAACTTTAATTCCAATCTAATCCAGCAACTCTGGTGAGACACTCCCTAAATATATGTTATGCCTATTTCTGCTGAATCAGAAATTCTTCTCTAATACAGATATTGCCAAAAATGAGCTAAGGTTCTAGAAGGTGTTGTGATTTTTACCAAAAAGAAAAATCAAAGGAGAATTGAGAGAAGTGGGGTGAAATAAGAGCTGATGTTCAGAAACTCAGAGGCAAAGATCACCTGATGCTTGGAAAAGCCCAGAAATAAGGGAAATGTGGAACTGGTACAACTGAAGGTAAAGTTGTACCTTGATGTGATGATGGTGTGGGGAAAGAAGCATAATGCCTTCTCTAGAAGTCACTTTTGCCTGACATTTAGGTTTAGTCAAAAGGGGTACTTGGAGTAAAAAAAAAAAAAAAAAAAAAACTTATCTATTCAAAATTGAGACAGAGTCAGAAATTAGAAAAACAACCACCCTAGCCAGTCAATATATTAATAAAAATATATACTTATAGACAAAAATTCTTGTTCTTTACTCAGGAAAAAGCTATCATTTCCACTTTCAGGTCTTTTCCACTTTTGCTTTGTATAACCTTTTTGTGTGTGTGTGTTATGTAGTCACCATACAGTACTTCATCAGATTTTGATGTAGTGTTCCATGATTCATTGTTTGTGTATAACACTCACCCAGTGCTCCTTACAACAGGTGCCCTCCTTAATACCCATCACCTCAGCCGGGCTAACCGATCACCCCACCCCTTCCTATCTGAAACACTCAGTTTGTTTGTATAATCTTAACAAATGTGTTTATTTATGCCAGGTTAGCACTTGCAAAGTAGAAATAAGAGAAAGTAGTTTTCACTGAAAGAAAAATCCAACAAATAGCATGAGAAAACTAAAAAATACTAGGCAGGCTCAAGAGTCGTCAGCAGAGCAATATGGGATCAATTAGCATGAGCAAAAATAAGACTCAGTAGGCCCTGAGGACAATAAAACAGTACAATATATAACAATTTCCTAAGGCTTGTCTAAATAAGGCAAGGATGTGTAAAAGGTGATTCTGAACTATCTTTAATTCTGAGGGAGGAAAAAATTACATTACTCAAAAAGTGCTATTAAAATGGCTCATTCACCAGGCATTCTGGATGGCTAAACTATTGATACATCATAATTATAAAGAATTGATCTATTTATTAATACAGAACTTTGAATTCCTATTAAATCTTGGGGAGTTAACACAGTTGTCTTTTCAACTTTGGATAATAAATAACAGTAATAATGAAAACACACATAACTTACAGGAGGTTTTTTGTTTTGTTTTGTTTTGTTTATAGTCTGAAACACTAGTAATGAGCTGTACACTTTAAGAAGCCAACTTAATTCTTTGAGCTTAATAGAAGTTAATTTAGGACACTAAAGTAGCAGATTGCTCTAGTGGAGGGGAAATTTATTTGAGCAAGCAAAACTTATTTTATGAATTTGTTTGAGGACAAAGAACATTAGTTTATGGGCATAAAAATTTAAGGATGATCCATTTACTCAATGATGAAACACGTGTGAAAACATGAAGCTTCTTTGTATCAAGACATCCCAATAAAATGTCAGACTTAAATACAAATTTCTATTAATTCTTTAGAGAAAATGTTGCATAAATATAAAAAATTATATTACTTAAAATGTATTTATATTCAGTTTTGTCTATTAAACTTTCATTTAACATTCTGGAGGGGGAAATTCAAAAGCACAGAAATATTGATCTCTTTTCAATTTATTTACAATTTAATCACAAGCCTAACTGAAGTATATTGGCACTGATGGCTTTGTTTTCAGCAGAACAATGTTACCTTTACAAGAAAAGCAATTTAAGTCAGAGTAAGATTTTGTTATACTCATACATTGCTTAGTAGAAATATAAATTAAATGATACAGACTTTCAGGAGACTAATTATTGGACAGCTTTTGAAATGTACTTACATACTTTAACCCAGAAATTTCTCTTAATAAAGAAGTTAACAAGATGACTACAAACTGTTTATCATAGCATTATTTTTAATAGAAAAACAGGGAAACAACCTCAAATGTACCAGAAGAGGTGAATTTGTTTTTAAAAATTGTGGCAATAAAAAAATAATAAAAATAAATAAATAAATAAATGATAAAATTGTGGCATATACATATAGTAGAATATTATATATGTATTTGTAATATTAATATATTTATTTTGAGAAGGCTTTCATGATAAAACATGTGAGAAGAATCAGCTAAAAAGTCATAAACAGAGGCACCTGGGTGGCTCAGTGGGTTAAGCCGCTGCCTTCGGCTCAGGTCGTGATCTCAGGGTCCTGGGATCGAGTCCCGCATTGGGCGCTCTGCTCAGCGGGGAGCCTGCTTCCCTCTCTCTCTCTCTCTGCCTGCCTCTGCCTACTTGTGATCTGTCCCTGTCAAATAAATAAATAAAATCTTAAAAAAAAAAAAAAGAACCATTATTAAAAAAAAAAGTCATAAACATCTGATTTCACTTTTAAAGAATGTTTGGAGTAATTTTTAAAAGATATATATCAAAATGTTAATGTGATTATGCTTGGATAATATTTATTTTACTCCTTTTTCTGTATTTTCACAATTTTACAATGAGCATATTTTATAAACATAGAAAAATGGACTACTGCAGAAAGATTTGTTTTAATTTATTGTGCTCTTAAATATGCAAATAGCTACTAATTAGGCTTAATACAAAAGTATCTCATATTAATTTCATAAAATCACGATGTCTAACTGACCCCTAATGCTTTTGTTGACTTCACCAAGGCTAATGCTATGTCTTAACCCACTGTTCATCTCTAACATTTCCCTTGATTTCAAGACCGAGAAAGCAAGTATACCCCTGCCTTCCATCCTCTCACATTAGACAACTCCTACATCCCTCAGGAACCAGCCCAAGTACCTCCACCAGTTCAAGGTCCACCCTGACCACCTCCCTTAAGGAGTGATCACTTCTTGCTCTCTGCTCCCCTGGACAACAAGTACACTTTGCTCATGCATCTCCTACTCCAGGTTACAATCCTTTGTTGACTCTCAGACTCCCACCAGACCATGAGCTTCTGAGGACAGGAATCATGTCTTACTCATCTCCATACCACTAGCACTTAACCCTCATGTGGCAAAGGGTATGCAATTTTACTGGATTATAAATTTAATTTTTATTTAATGATTTAATATTCATTAAATGAATTAATTAATCTACTTAAATCTCCACAATCATTCAATTTTCCATGGAATTAAATACAATAACAAGAGAAAAAGCATAAGCCCAGCACCTAGGACAATGCCTGGTACATAAAAGTTTAAAAAATATCTTATTGGTGAATAACCATTATCAATATAACAATCACTTAGAAAAATTAAGTATATATTTTCCCATATGATTTGCTAATTCAAAAAGAAATATTAGAATTGTAAGGCAAAGAGAAAAATACTTACACACACACCACTATATTTGTATTTGCTATTAGTTTTCTTTCATTTATACTGAAATAATTTTACTAATGTTGAAAATTGAATTTATCCTTCCTAAGAAAAAAGAAAGATGAATACCTATCTTTATAATGCTGGCCTGAGTTTACCAGTATCAGGCACATAAGAAACAGCTAAAATAAAGTTCATAACTTTGATCCCTAATTTCACTTGGGAGAATCAACATTTGGAAACGAACTAATGTGCATTAAAAATGCATTAATGTAAGATTATATAAAGCAGCATGTTTATTTTATATATATACATATAATCATACAAACTACCTGTCAAATAAAATGTTAATAGCCAAATGACAGATACTTCCACAAATACTTCCACAACATAGACGACTAAGCAGCATAAAATATTGGAGTTCTTAATAACAGAGGGAAATTCTTTTACTATAGTAGTAAGTATGAATCATAAAACAGATCTATCTATCCAACATGAGCTTTACTAAGTAAAAATACATAGGAGAAAAGACTACACCACATCTATAATAAACCAGTTGTCCCTTCAGAGAATTCAGATAATGACAAAGTTTATCCTCTTTCCAGATTTCTCTACACCATGTTTTCATTGGTTATCATAACTTACTAAATAATTAAGGGGATTAGTAAGTTTAGTTGAGGTCAAACTTGTAGACTGACAACCAATAATTTAAAATTTTCTAGGATACAACCATCTCTATACTGATTTGTGGAAGTTATTCTGCTGTCTCAACTAAGTAATTGTCTAAGCATTTATACATACTAAAAATAATTTTCTTTTGTCTTGTTTTTAAGAGAAAACATGGTCTTCAACTGCAGGAGTCCCTATTGTAAACCACCATGCACAGGTGTCCACCCCCATTCAGACAGGTCCGGGTTCCATCCCTTAACCTCAGGATGACAACCAATCCTTTCTCCTGGACACTATGTAAGTAGGAAACAGCATCTTCATTTAAGCCACAATACAGAGCATCTGTACTTCATTTACTTTTAGAGAATTCAATCTTGCCTGTGATTAAAGACTAAAATGATCAACATTTGTAAATGACTTCAGTTTAAGGGACATGTGAGTCATAACTTCTATAGGTCAAGCTAGGACATGAGAAAGTAACATTTTTTAAATTTATCTTAATTCTCTCACAGATGCTTTCTGTGTTTCTGAAAGTCTAGATTCAGTTGTACATACTCAGCCTTGATTAATAATAAAAGAAAATGTCATATTTCCAGGATAGCTCTGTATTTTATCAAGTCACACTTGAAGGTATCTGTTATATTGCTAAATAATCCTACTAAAAAAGAGTCAAGTAATAAACCAATCCTTTTAGACATTTATTAGGCAAAGAAAGCCAAGCAACCTATTGCCTTCCCCGCTTTTTTTGGTCACTGTTTTACAAGGAAGCTCTGGTTAGATATCCAGATATTTCTTCTTACCTTAATTTTAAATATAAATAATATCTTGTTCATAAGTGCACTTAATCCTTTCCAGAGGTATAAGTGTCTATATTTGGCAAGCTTGAAGAGACTTTAGAGGGTATCTAAAAATTTAGACCACTGATTGTTAAGTTGTGCTTTGTGTAATCTTAAAGCCTTCATAATACTGCAGGAGCCACCAAGAGGACCAAGGGAAGAGGTCTTGACTTCTAACCTCTGGTTCTAACTAGGAGGATTCAATCAGAGGAGCCAATCAGTTTTACTTATATATTAAAATATCTTAACACACTTTTTGACAAAAGCATTCCAAGGAGAAAAAATTATTTTAAAAACATTTTGCAGATATGGCAAGACTAAAAACCACAGGAGCAGAGAGAGTATAAATTTTAAAGACATTAATGATGGTAATGATGATAATATATTTACATACATTAAATATTCATCACATCTAAACTTTCTAAAGATATTGTTGGTCATATACAAAAGATGAATTACTGAAATTGCCATTGACAAGCATAGGAAAAGCAACAGATAAAATAAGGAATCAGGTAGGGTTCCTGCTGGGAATTGGTCCTTCTAGCTGTCTTTCTTACTCTCCAAAAACAATTTCATTCTCCTAGCATTTATAATAAGTTATGAGGCATAGGGGAATAAAAAGTAATGCATATTATGCTAATTTTGTTTTTTACAAGATGTTAGGAAGTCTTTTTCAAAATGTTTGTATGCATCAGCCCAACATTAAATAGGAGGTTGCTCAGTGCCTACTTTCTATTAGATGCTAAGTATATGCCAGGTATCACGAATATGTTACTTAGCTTATGCTCAGCTCCATCATCAGTACTTTAAAGAACACTTCGTAAAATATGGCCTGTTTTGCACTGTCTTATATAAGAAAATCCATTTACTCTTCTTTGTCACTATCTATAACTTAAAGTAATTCAATATTTTCTCCAACCTCTGAGAAAATCTTACCCATCAGATTTCTCCCCTTTAATAATATTTTGCCAGCCTCAGAGTTATCCCAATTATTTGATTGCTGTGAATATAGCAGAAAGTAAGAAAACTGCTTATTTCAATTTCTACTTAGGCAGCAAGTGTCAGATTGCTGAATAAGAGTGTAAATATCTGTATGCAGCCTCACAAAGAGGATTTTTTAATTAGCTAATCCACACAAGTTTCACCTATCATTGCCTATGTTTTCCTTTAGAGTCATTCATTTGTATCTTTTCTTTTTTTGGTCCCCACTCAATAAGCTACATTTCACCTATTCCTTTTACTTCCAATTTAATCAAAGGAAGTGAACAACATCGGTTAAACTGGAATTAATATAGCTCTTTCTTTTCATCCCCTCTCTCATCCAGAATAGAGTTTTAAAAGGATCATTTGATTCAGCTCAGTTCAAAAGGATCATTTCAAAAGGATCATTTGATTCAGATCAGTTCTACAGGTTAAAGAACTAGATAGGAAATGAGCGGCTCATTAAGAGTGCAAAGCTGTTTCTTTTATAAAATGGCAAATCCCACTTAGCTGCTTATTCAGATAAAGCTAACTCCCTACACTGTCTTTGTACACAAACCATGTGCACCTGCTACCATGAGGAGACCATCTCACCTCCATACCTCCCACCCCAGAAAATGCTAAGCTGGTGGTTCGCAAACTCAGCACTACTAACATTTGGGGTTGGATAATTCTATGGTGTAGAGAAGAAATGGTGTACTATGCATTGTCGGATGTTCACCAGCATCCTTGGTCTCTATACATTAGAAGTCAGTACACCCTCCAGTTGTGAAAACCAGAAGTGTCCCCAGACATGGGCAAATGTCTCCCACAGGACAAAAATCATACACAGTTGAGAATTACTACACAAATCAATGGTTCGCAAAGTGTGGTCCTGGAATCACCAGTATCACCTAGAAACTTGTTAGATATACAAATCCGGGGGACCCACACAGACCTATTAAGTCAGAAACTTTGGGAATGGAACCCAGAAATGTGTGTTTAACAAGAACTTAAGTGATTCTGATGCAGAGTTGAGTTTAAGAACCTTGGCACTAAACCAGCGTTAGCACTGTTTGGTTGAAGGACCACTGTATAAGAATGATCTAGGATCTGGTTAAAATAACTTATTTCTAAACCAATACCCTTCCTTAAATAACTGAAATTTTGAAACCGCCCTGTGATATGGATCAGTAATGTACATTTTGTGTGTGTTTACTTTACAAGCACCCACAGTTATTCTTAGGCACTTTCAATTTTGAGTCATTACCCTATTCTCCAATTCCTGAAGCCCCACTGGAAACTTTTCCATGGTGTCTTGGGACAAAGATTCTCTTCCTAATATCATTCAGTGCAACCAAAAGAAGAGCATCTGATGCATTCCTGGATATAGTATGAGTAATGATCTTCACAAAGATCTTTAAGAGAAATGGAACCAGCATATTGTCATTTTATAGGCCACATGGAAATTCTAACAAAGTCAAGTGCTTTTTCCTCTACCCCGCTATGGTTTAAGGCCTAAAATTACGATTATGTGATACTTGGAAATCTGGAGAAAACTGAGAGAGCCTCAGTTCCTGCAAGTTCCCCTTCCCACTCTGCTCAGGCAGATGAGGTCCCCTAGCAAAACAACTCTCTTCATCATAAGAACAGACACAGTACACGCTTATGCCTGAGAAGCAGTCTTCAATTCCCCGACAGCTCATGTAATTATTCAAACAAGACAATCACATGGTGTGAGATTAATATTTGAATTGGTAGATTGAAGATGATGGCCTTCACCAATGTGAGTGAGCATGATCTAATCCATCAAAGATCTGAATAGAACAAAAAGGAGGAGGAAGGTTGGATCTAAGTCATCAATCTTCTGTTCTTGGCATTCCTGGTCTTCAAGCCTTTTAACTATACCACTAGTTTTTCTGCTCTCAAGATCACAGATAATAGATCATGAGAATTCTCAGCTTCCATAATCTTTTGTGTGAGTCAATGGCAAAACAAAATTCAAAATACAATGAGAATTTATTGGTTCCTTTATCTACAAACTCCAAAGAAATGGTAGCTTCAAGCTTACCCTGATTAGAGGCTTAAATGGCATACTCATATCTTCGTTCTCCTTCTTCTAAAGGTTGACCTCATTTCAGGCTCCTCCTATGTGGGCAGCAAAATAGCTGCAGTAGTGTCCATCCAATATAGAGAAGAGTGCTTCCCCTTGTGAGGGCTGCACCCTTTTAGCAGCCCACTTTCTCTTGGTACAAGTTAATGACCTAAAAGTAGACTAAATGGCTTAGCAGTCATAAGCTGCTATCAACCAAGCTTGGTATTTCTTGGACAACAGAATTAACTATGTTAAACATATAGGGGCTTCCGGTTATATGGTAGTGGTCAGTCCCATGAGCTAATACCCATAGCCAGACATCTGCTAATACAAGGTCTAGAAACAGAAAATGGAGCTTATTTGCCCTAGATCTTTGGTTTTCTGCCCATTCGTCTGATACTCAGTTTCCTACTCCCATCTTGTCTTCCACTTCTGAGAAGTATAAAATGCTAGGATGAGACAGGGATTGTCTATGAATCTGCCTGCCCACAGACTATATCCTCACGGTGGGTGGTCACTGTCCCATTTGTCCAGGCAGGGCCACTTAGCCTTTTCCCAAGTCCCAATCTTACCTTCAGCTATAATGTTACCCTCTTTGTCTCCATCAGTACTAGCCATGGCTGGGACTAACCATTTAGCTTTTTCACATTTGCCAACTCCAGGGGATCATTCTTTCAATCTTCTTGAATCACAGGCCCCAAGCATAAAGAGTTTTCCTTCAAAACCCCTGTTGTCTTCCTCTCTGCTATCAGAATGGCTAGTTTCAGCCTTAGCTTATCTCTATTCTAAAGTCCTCAATGAGGCCTCAAAATGTAGTGAACATGCTGCATCAGCATGAATTTTTCCTACCTGTTCTCTCCATTGCTGCAACCACAGTAAACAGAATCCCAAGGTTCAATAGGCATAGATATATCTACTACCTAAGAAAGATGAGCAGCATTCATGCCAGAAAAAGATGGATTCTCCTAATTGCCTATTTCTTTTTTTCAGTTTATCTAATTCTACTCTTCTAAGAATTGACACATTCTTCTTTGCTAACCTAGAGAGTCTACAAGTCTAGGTTAAATAAGGAATAGATCAGTTCATGTAAGTTCAGCCCATGGGAAGAAGGCTGTCATATGACAGATTCTAGCTCTGTCTACCTCTGTCTACCTGTCTAGCTCTTCTACCTTGTTGATCTCTTTGGGTAAGATTATTGAAACAGTCCCAAGTGTCACCTACCAGGTCCAAAGGAAAAATATATATAGCTGATGGCTTTTCTAGTAATGACTATAAACATTTCTTAGAGCTGGCAACTGATTATTCTGATTGGCTTACATCCCTGAACCAACCACTCTGGTCAGTACAGTGTGACCTCTCATTTGGCTCAAGGCAAACAGAAAACACCCCTAGATCTAAAATAGAGTAAATCTTACCCAAACCACATGGGGTTTGGGGTTTTCTCCTCACCTCCAATTTAAGGAATCTTTTACCATAAAGTAGAAGAATGGATCCAAAACAGCAAAAAAACAAAAACAAAAACAAACAAAAAAACAGATGCTAACTGAACTAGCTAAACCAGGATCTACCTGAACCAATTCATGCTTGTATAACTGTTGTAATACATAGGCCACATGCATCAGAATCATCAAGGATGCTCACTGAAGTTTATATACTGCTAAACTACTAGTTTAAAATCTTTGGTATAAGCCCCAGGAATCTACAGTTTAACAGACTACCAGGCTATGCCCACTGAAGTTTGATAATCTTACACCCAACAACCTACAATGTATTCTAGAGAAAAAATGAAAAGCAATATAAGAATACTAATTACAATCAGTTATGATGATGTTATGTAATGGGGAGGAAAAATATTGCTTGAATGACTGGCAAAATTCTTCTCTAAAACAAGAACAGCTTTTATTTAAAAAATATCTGATGTGGATACTTTGTGGCTAAAGTATATTACCTAGGGCATAACAGAATGGTCTAGAAGTGAAACTGAGAACTAAGGACCAAATAGACATTTGAAGGTTTAGAAAGAAAAAAGAAAATCTAGAAAAAATGTATAATGGAATTTGAGGTAGAAACAAAGGGGGCACAGCAACACAAAGAAGACCAAACCTCCAGTAGACAAAACACCTGGTAAAAAATTTTTAGGGGCACAAGCAAGATGATGGAGGAGGAGTAGGAGACCTAAATATCATTGGGTCCCATGAATTCAGATAGATAGCTCTCAAACCATTCTGAAAACCTATAAATGCAACAGGAGATCAAAGAGAATAGCAGCAATTCTACGAACAGAAAACTGACCACTTTCTGTAAGGTAGGACGTGTGGAAAAGTGAATCCCCAGTGATAAATGGGAAGAGAGACTACAGGGGGAGGGACCAGTGCCCAGCAAGCAGTAGAGTAGCTGAACACAAAAATCAGAACTTCTAGAAGTCTGCTCCACTGAGGGATATCCCTCCAGAGGCCAAGCGGGGAAGGGGGGGGGGGTGGGGATCTGAGCCCCCACTGGGACAGTGTGGTCTCAGGATTCTCAGGGTCACAGTAAGACCATGCATGCCTGAGTGTGGCAGAACTTCCAGGTATTGGAGCAGGGTAGCCAGCGCAAGACAGAGCTGAGGATGGGGCTTTCAGCTCGGGATTACCCTGGGCCACGATCCAAGGCACTGTCAGCCACTGATCTCCATACAGGGAACCCAGAGGTGGCAGATGCAGGGAGAACCCCTCAACCTCCTCCAAGAGGAGTGGCGAGAGAAGATGCTGCAGGAATCTGCAGGGTTTGGAAATGCAAAAGGGTCCATGGACCAGAGATAGAAATGCTCGGTCACAAGCTGGGTGAGCATGGAACATGGCCAGGACAAGGGACAGAAAAGTGATTGACTGCTTTTCTCTGAGGGTGCACTGAGGAGTGGGGCCCTGAGCTCACGGCTTATCCGGGTCACAGACTGGGAGGCTGCCATCTTCATTCTTTTTCTCCAAAGTGTAATGGAAGGCCTTCAAGGGAATTAAAGGGAACAAAAACTATAGAGAGCAAACCAAACAGATTACTTACTCTGGCCCTGAGGATGGTGGCACAATTCTGCCTTAGGCAGACATCTGAGAATCATTACAATGGGGCCCTCCCCCAGAAGATCAGCAAGAACATCCAGCCAAGACCAAGTTCATCAATCAATAAGAACTGTGGAACTCAAGAGCTAGAAGAATGTAGTACACAGAATTCAAGGCTTTTCCCCATGATTCTTTAGTCTTTCAAAGATGAATTATTTAGATTTTTTTTTCTTATTCAAATTTTCTTAATTTTTCCTCTTTCCTATTTTAATCTATTTTATCACATCAAAATCTTTCTTAATTTTCATTGTTATACTCATATTCTACACTTGATTTTAGCCAAAAGGCTGAGAAGTGATGTTATAGTCATATTCTATCCCTTCCTTATATTTAACTTTATTTTTTTGAATATAGAAGTTCTTCTTCTTCAAAATCTTGGGATACAGTTTCTTCACACAGATCAAAATACACCGTAAATCTAGCATATGGCTTTGTTCTAATCTCCAGTCTGATCACATCCTCACCTTTTCTTTTTCCTTTTTACTATATTTTCTCTTTTTTTCTTTTTTAAACAAACTTCTTATCACATAAATTCATTTTTTAGATCTTTCATAATTTTCATAATTTTCTTTACACTCATAGTCTATCCCTTTACCATGTTTACCCTTATTTTAGTATAGATACAAGGTTTTCTTTCCTTAAAGTTTTGGGAGGCAGTTTATTCTAACAAACCAAAAATACACCCAAAATGAAGTGTGTGGCTCTGTTCTATTCATCAGTCTAATCACATATATGTATGTATGTGTGTGTGTGTGTGTGTGTGTGTGTGTGTGTGTGTTTGTTTTCCTCCTTTTATCTCCCCCCAGTTTCGGGTCTTCTGATTTGGTTAGTGTATATTTTTCTGGGGTCAAAGCTACACTTTTAGTATATTGTTCTCTCATTCATCTATTTTTATCTGGATGAAATGACAAGGAAGAAAAATACACTTCAAAAAAAAAGAACAAGAGGCCATACTGACAGCTAGGGATTTAATCAATATAGACATTAGTAATATGTCAGAACTAGTGATCAGAATGACAATTATCAAGATGCTAACTGGGCTTGAAAAAAGCATAGAAGATACTACAGAATCCATGTCTGGAGAAATAAAATCCACTTCAGGAGAAATAAAAGAACTAAAATCTTACAAAGTTGAAATCAAAAAAGCTATTAATGAGGTATAATCAAAAATAGAGGCTCTTATTGCTAGGATAAATGAGGCAGAGGAAAGGATTAGTGACAGAGACCAAATGATGGAGAATAAAGAAGTTGAGCAAAAGTGAGACAAACAACTACCAGAGGATGAGGGGAGAATGTGAGAGATAAGAGATTCTATAAGACAAAACAATATTAGAGTAACTGGCATCCCAGAAAAAGAAAAAAGAGAGAGAGGGGCAGAAGGCATAATGGAGTAAATTATACCATAGAATTTCCCTAATTTGGCAAAGGAAACAAGCATCAAAATCCAGGAGGCACAAAGAATCCCCCTCAAAATCAATAAATATAGGTCCACACCTCATCATCTAGTTTTAAAACGTACAAATCTCTGTAAAAAGGAGAAAATCCTAAAAGCAGCTTGGGACAAGAGGTCTGCAACATACGATGGTAGAAATATTAGACTGCCAGCAGATCTACTCAAGGAGACCTGGCAGGCCAGGAAGGACTGGCATGATACATTCAGAGCATTAAAGGAGAAAAATATGCAGCCAAGAACACTATATCCAGCGAGGCTGTCATTGAAAAGAGAAGTAGAGATAAAAAGCTTCCAGCACAAACAAAATTAAAAGTATTTGCAAACACCCAACCAGCCTTACAGCAAATATTGAAAGGGATCCTCTAAGCAAAGAGAGAGCCTAAAAGTAGTAGACCAGAAATGAACAGAGACAATATACAGTAACAGTCACCTCACAAGCAATACAATGGCACTAAATTCATATCTTTCAATAGGTACCCTGAAAGTAAATGGGCTAAACACCCCAAGCAAAATAATAGGCTATCAGAATGGGAAAAAAAAAAAAAACAAAAACAAGAACTATCGATAATGCTGTCTGCAAGAAACTCATTTTAGACCCAAAGACACCTCCACATTTAAAGTGAGGGGTTGGAAAACAATTTACCATGCTAATGGACATTGAAGGAATCCTGGGGTGGCAATCCTTATATCAGATAAATTAGATTTTAAGTCAAAGACTATAATAAGAGATGAAGAGGGACACTATATCATACTTAAAGGGTCTGTCCAACAAGAAGATCTAACAATTTTAAATATCTATTCCCCTACAATGGGAGTAGCCAATTATATAAACCAATTAATAACAAAATCAAAGAAACACATCAACAATAATACAAAGATAGTAGGGGACTTTAACACCCCTCTCACTGATATGGACAGATCATCCAAGAAAAAGATCAACAAGAAAAAAAAGCCTTTAAATGACACACTGGATCAGATGGACATCACAGTTATATTCAGAACATTCCATCCCAAAGCAACAGAAAACACATTTGTCTCTAGTGCACATGGAACATTCTCCAAAAGAGATCACATCCTGGGTCACAAATCAGGTCTCAACTGGTACCAAAAGACTGAGATCATTCCCGGCATATTTTCAGACCACAATTCTCTGAAATTAGAACTCAATCACAAGAGAGAAGTTGGAAAGAACTCAAATACATAGAGGCTAAAGAGCATATTACTAAAGAATGAATGGGTCAACCAGGAAATTAAAGAAGAATTTAAAAAATTAATGGAAACAAATGACAATGAAAACAAAATTGTTCAAAATCTTTGGGACACAGCAAAGGCAGTCTAAATAGGAAAGTATATGGCAATACAAGCCTTTCTTAAGAAACAAGAAAGGCCTCAAGTACAAAACCTAGGTCCTTTGGCAAAGAAAGCCAAAACCCAGCAGGAGAAATAATAAAGATCAGAACAGAAATCAATGAAATTGAAACTGAAAGAACAGTAGAACAAATCAATGAAACTAGGAGCTGGTTCTTTGAAAGAATTAATAAGATTGATAAACTCCTGGCCAGACTTACCAAAAAGAAGAGAAAGGACCCAAATTAATAAAATCATGAAAGAGGAGAGATCACAACCAACACCAAAAAATACAAACAATTATAGGAACATATTATGAGCAACTATACACCAGCAAATTTGACAATCTGGAAGAAACGGATGCAATCCTAGAGACATATAGATTACCATAACTGAACCGAGAAGAAATAGAAAACCTGAACAGACATATAACCAGTAAGGAGTTTGAAGCAGTCATCAAAAATCTCCCAACAAACAAGAGCCCAGGACCAGATGGCTTCCCAGGGGAATTCTACCAAACATTTAAAGAGCAATTAATACCTATTCTCCTGAAAATGTTCCAAAAAATAGAAAAAGAAGGAAAACTTCCAAACTCATTTTATAAGGCCAGCATTACCTTGATCCCAAAACCACAAAAAGACCCCATCAAAAAAGAGAATTACAGACCAATATCCTTGATGAACACGGATGCAAAAATTCTCACCAAAGTACTAGCCAATAGGATTCAACAGTACACTAAAATAATTATCCACCACGACCAAGTGAGGTTTATTCCTGGGCTGCAAGGTTGGTTCAACATCCACAAATCAATCAGTATGATACAATACATTAATAAAAAAAAAGAACAAGAACCATATGATACTCTCAATAGATGCTGAAAAAGCATTTGACAAAGTACAGCATCCTTTCTTGATCAAAACTCTTCAAAGTATAGGGATAGAGGGTACATTACTCAAGATCATCAAAACCATCTATGAGAAACCCACAGCAGATATCATTCTCAATGGGGACAAACCCTCAGTTTTTCATCTAAGGTCAGGAACACGGCAAGAATGTCCACTATCACCACTGCCATTCAACATAGTACTACTAGAAGTCCTAGCCTTGGCAATTAGAAAATGAAGAGAAATAAAAGGCATCAAAATCAGCAAAGAAGAAATCAAATTCTTACTCTTTGCAGATGATATGATACATTATGTGGAAAACCCAAAAGACTCCACTCCAAAACTTCTAGAACTCATACAGGAATTCAGTAAAGTGTAAGGATATAAAATCAATACACAGAAATCAGTTGCATTTGTATACACCAACAGCAAGACAGAAGAAAGAGAAATTAAAGAGTCGATCCCATTTACAATTGCACCCAAAACCATAAGATACCTAGGAATAATCTAACCAAAGAGGCAAAGAATCTGTACTCAGAAAATTATAAAGTACTCATGAAAGAAATTGAGGAAGGAACAAAGAAATGGAAAAATGTTCCATGCCCATGAATTGGAAGAACAAATGTTGTGAAAATGTTTATGCCACCTGGAACAATCTATATGTTTAATGCAATCCCTATCAAAATACCATCAACTTTTTTCAAAGAACTGGAACAAATAATCCTAAAATTATTATGGAACCAGAAAGGACCCCGAATAGCCAGAGGAATGTTGAAAAAGAAAACCAAAGTTGGTGGCATCACAATTCCAGACTTAAAGCTCTATTACAAGGCTGGAATCATCAAGACAGTATGGTACTGGAACAAAAACAGATGCACAGATCAGTGGAACAGAACAGAGAGCCCAGCAATAGACCCTCAACTCTATGATAAACTAGTCTTTGGCAAAGCAGGAAAGAATGTCCAATGGAAAAAAGTCTCTTCAACAAATGGTGTTGGGAAAATTGGACAGTCACATGCAGAAGAATGAAACTAGACCATTTCCTTACATCACACACAAAAATAGACTCAAAATGGATGGAAGACATTATGTGAGACAGGAATCCATCAAAATCCTTGAGAAGAACATGGGCAAAAATTCTTTGACCTCAGCTGCTGTCACTTCTTCCTAGAAACATCACCAAAGGCAAGGGAAACAAGGGCAACAATGAACTATTGGGACTTCATCAAGATCAAAAGCTATTGCACAGCAAAGGAAAAAGTCAACGAAACCAAAAGACGACTAACAGAATGTGAGAAGATAATTGCAAATGACATATCAGATAAAGAATCAGTATCTAAAATCTATAAGGAACTTGTCAAACTCAACACCCAAAGAACAAATAATCCAAACAAGAAATGGAAGAAGACATGAATAGACATTTCTGCAAAGACAACATCCAGATGGCCAAGAGACACATGAAAAAGTGTTCAATATCACTCAGCATCAGGGAAATACAAATCAAAACCACAGTGAGATACCACCTCACACTAGTCAGAATGGCTAAAATTAACAAGTCAGGAAATTATAGATATTGGTGAGGATGCGGAAAAAGGGGAACTCTTCTACATTATTGGTGGGAATGCAAGCTGGTGCAGCCACTCTGGAAAACAGTATCGAGGTTTCTCAAAAAATTGAAAATAGAGCTACTCTACAACCCATCAATAGCACTACTGGGTATTTACCCTAAAGATAGAAAATTAGTGATCCAAAGCAGCACGTGCACTCAAATGTTTATAGCAGCAATGTCCACAATAGCCAAACTATGGAAAGAGCCTAGATGTCCATCAACAGATGAATGGATAAAAGAGAGGTGGTATATATATACAATGGACTACTATGCAGTCATCAAAAGAAATGAAATCTTGCCATCGGCAACAAAGTAGATGGATCTAAAGGGTATTATGCTAAGCGAAATACGTCAATCAGAGAAAGACAATTATCATATGATCTCTCTGATAATGAGGAACTTGAGAGACAGGGTAGGGGAAGGGGTCATGGGGGGAAGGGAAGAAAAAATGAAACATGATGGGACCAGAGAGGGAGACAAACCATAAGAGACTCTTAATCTCATGAAGCAAACTGAGGGTTGCCAAGGGGTGTGGGGGGAGAGGGATAGGGTGGCTGGGTTATAGACATTGGGGATGGTATGTGCTATGGTGAGTGCTGTGAACTGTGTAAGACTGATGACTCACAGACCTGTACCCCTGAAACAAATAATATATTATATGTTAATTAAAAAAATTTTAGATCCACAAGTAGTAGAAAAATGTTTAAGAAAATGACTATCTAAGATGAAATTTCAAGTTGTTTGCTGAACTACAAACATTCTCTAAATTCAGCTGCAGTTGATAGTTTCAGTAGCAAACAGATAGGGACCCTATACAGTGAAATAATGCAAAACAGTCAAAAGCAAGAAGCAAACTGGAAGCCAGAGAATGAGAATTAACATGCAAAATAAAAGCCAGAAATAATTACATGCATTAAACTCATCTCGAAAGAACTCTCCAAGATGCTAAAAATTGTACTAGATAATATATTGGGGGAGGTAATGCTAATTTTGCATCAACATTATAACAGAAAGTTACCTGATACTTCATGAGAAACTAAAAAATGCACTACAGATATAAAAGAGCAAGTATTTTTGAGACTAAAGAAAGGCTTTCAGAATATTACCAAATGTAATTCTCATGGAAATTCAGTGGCTTTGTGTTTCCCATGTCATTGATGAGGAAGCATTCTGAGAGTATCTTGCAGGAAGCCACACAGAGAGTGGCAAATTCTAGCAGAGCCAGGAGTTCCACTTACTGCCAATCTACCTCAAAGTCTGTTTTCTTCTCAGGGGTGATAGTGCAAAACAGCAAATCTCAAATTTGTGTTCACACCAGAATCCCTTGAAGAATGTAAAACAACTATCCATTCCTGAGTCCCACCTTAGACAAATTAAGTCAGAATCTATAGGGTTATAGCTTAAGGCATCACTTTTGAGAATTACTAAAGTAGAAAAATAAATGTTTTAATTTTTGTGAGTTTTATATTATCATGGTAACTATATATAGATAAAGCCAGCTTTCATAGTTTGGTATGCATGTTTTTGTCACATGGTTACCCATTCACAGTTTGAACAATTTTTAGGAGAGGTGTGTTTGCCTTTTTTTTTTTTTTTTTAAGATTATTTATTTGAGAGAGACAGAGAGCAAGAGCAGGGGGAGAGGCAGAGGGAGAGGCAGAAGCAGACTCCCTACTGAGCAGGGAGGCCAAAGACACAGGAATCTACCCCAGGACCATGTGATCATGACCAAAGCTAAAATCAACAAGAATTGGATGCCCAACTGACTAAGCCACCCAGGCATCTGAGGTGTTTTGTTTTAATGCTATATACCAACATATTGGGTAGAATTTCAAAGCATTTGCCTCATTTATTTTTTGCTCTAGGGAAAAAAAAAAAAGAACAATTCCAAATCATAGGCATTTTAAAAACCATATATCATCAATATGTCCTTCAGATATCTAAGCAAATCTTTTTCTCGTTTATTCTTTTCTCTCACATCAACCTACCTAATGAAACTACTATGCATTTGCCAGACTCCAGATGTTTGGAAATTAGAAAATAGTATGAACAAAAATAAACCTTTATTTGATTTTTGCAATTCTGCACGTAATTTACATAGCCTGTGTTACTTACTGGTCATGACTGATACAATTGCACATAATATACCAATGAATGGGGGAAAAGAGACACTTTCTTTCTTCGTCTCAAGTACATAAAAACAAAAGATATGGTCACCTTGGTTTTTTTCTAAAAAACACTAAATTTGGCTTACAGCACTCTTGCACAAAAATCTGAAGAGTGTTCTAATATTTTCTAAAAAGATACAAAAATTATCCTAGCAATTCATAAAGATATTTCAGTTAAAGGAACAGGTATCTGCATTTCAATGACTAGTTCCAGGCTCCACAAACAACGCAATACACAATTACTTCAAAATGAGCTATGATCAGGAACTTCAAAAATTACTCTTGATATCAGACCTGATGCCTTGTTCATCTGGACAAGGGACAGAAAGTAATGATACTTAAAAGTATCATTACTTGTTATCAGGTGAAAACAAATGTAAGAAGTCATTCCAGTCACTCTGAGGCAAATAAGCCCTCATTTATTTTTAACTATGGTTATCTGATTGTTACCCTAATATCTCATAATAATAGCACTTGAAGTGAACGGCACTCAGTACTAAAATAACTGAATGCATGGAGGTCCAAGGAACATTAAACTTTGTTACATATTAGCCCCTGAAATGTAACTGATACTGATTTCCTAATATGCTTAGTAGAGAGGACCAAATTTATTCTATCTCAGATATGAGTTTATATCCATGGATATGTTATTTTGTTTATATTCAGTGTTCTTGTTCTCTTTTACATATTTCCAAGGGTGACAGCATTAATAACAATGAAGATTACCATACAAAATATGTTACCTAAATTTCAGGGCTTGTGACACTGTATTTTTTTCTCTTCTTTGAAAGTCCTTTAAAAAGAAATTACTATCTTAAAGGTCTTTCTATATTTCTACAATATTTTAGTCAGAATCTATTACAAACATGTAAACACACATATATTGCACATATATATGTTATAATGTTATCATAAGTGCTATCCAGTAATAAATATTTATATTGTGATAATACCTGACTTATGGCACATTTGAAAAAAAGTGAAAATCATTTAACTACTTTTCATGGTACAGAATTACTGAGTCAATTATGCACCATGGCTTTTCGTTTCTTTTCTTTTTTTTTTTTTAATTTTTAAAAGACATTGATTTAGTGATGAATTAAAACAACTGTAATTTACAGACTTTCTTTGTGTGTGTGTGCATGTGTTCAATGATTCATTAACTGCATATAACAGCAGTGCTCATTACAACATGTGTCCTCCTTTTCCTTGCAAGAATGTATCTTCAGTACATATTGCACTGTTTATATAATCCTCTCTCTTCTTCTGACTTTTACAGCACTAGTCCAGGAAAACTGAAAAAAGGGAGATAGTCCAAGATGGTGAAGGAGTAGGAGACCTTAGTTTCCTTTGCATTCTGAACACCTGTGAACTAACCGTAGACCTAAGAAAAGAATAGCTGCAACTCTACAAATAGAAAAGCAACCATTTTCTGAAATGTAGGAGGTGCAGAGAAGTGAATTCTAGGTGATATATGGGAATATAGACCATGGGGGGGAGGGAGCTTCCATCAGCCAGGACCAGAAAGTGATATAGCAGAGGAGTACAAAATCAGAACTTTTAAAAGTCTATTCTGGTGAGGAACTTACCTGCTTGAAATTCGGCACTCAGTTGGAAAAGCAGGGCAGAATCTGAGGTGAGACAGTGTGATTTCAGCATACTCGGGGACACAGGAAAACTCGGGGTACCTGAGTGCAGCAGAGTTCCCAGGCATCAGAGCAGGGAAGCCAGGCAGCCAGCTGCTATCAGCCAGCCCAGGAGTGGGCTCTCAGCTTGGGGTTGCCATGTACCATGAACTGTGGTACAGTGAGAGGACCACTCTCCAAGCAGGGGTCCAGCAAGCAGCAGAACCATGGGGAAACCCCCCTTCTTCCCCCAGAAGGAGTTAACAGGTGTGTGCTGAGGGAGTTTGCAAGGTTTAGAGAGTCTAAACTGGGTCCCATGCCTGAGATAGTAATGCTCACTCAAGACTAGGTGAGCACAGAGTGCAATTGGAGACCAGGGAGACAGGAGTGACTGACTGCTTTTCCCTAAGGGCACACTAAAGAGTAGGGCCCCAAGTAGTTGGCTCTTGGGCTAGAGATTGGGATGTTGCCATTTTTATTCTCATCCTTTAAAGCTGCTACAAAAGTCTTCAGGGAACAAAAGCCACATAGAGAAATCTGGAGCAGCTTCTTAGCCTTGCCCCCTGGCAAGACTCAGTGCAATTCTACCCAGGACAAAGATTCTTGAAAATCAGCACAATAGGCCCCTCCCCAGAAGATCAGCAAGAACACCTGGCCACAGCCAAGTTTACCAATCACACAGAACTGCAAAACTCCAGGGCTAGGCTAAATAGCATATATAATTCATGGTTTTTTCCCCACAATTCTTTAGTCTCTTAATTTTAATTTTTTTTCTCTTTCCTTTTTCAACCAATTTATTTTATCAACTCCTTTTTAAATCTTTTTAAATTTTCATTTTTACAATTACATTCTATCCTCTCTAACTATATTCTTTTTCTTTCTTTACAATTTGGTATATAGTTTCTTCTGACAAACAGACCAAAATGCACTCAGGATATAGTGTACTGCTCTCTTCTGTTCACCTGTCTGTTTACATACCTTCTTTTTTTTTGTCATTTAATTTTGATTTTTATAATTACATTCTATCCTTTTCTTAATTTAATTTTATTTTTGTACATATATAAGTTTCTTTCTTTACAATTTGGTGATCCAGTTTTCTAACAAACAGACCAAAATACATACAAGATCCAGTGCATTGCTCTGTTCTATAAACCTGTCTGATTATATTCTTTTTTAAAAATGTTCTATATATTTTTATATTGTATTTTATTATAGTCTATTTTTTTTTTCACTTTTGGGTCTCTTCTGATTTGTTTAGTGTATATTTCTCTAGGGTCATTATTGCCATATTAGTATTTTGTTCTCTCGTTCATCTACTCTTCTCTGAACAGAATGACAAGATGGAAAAATTCCACTCAAAAGAGAGAACAAGAGGAGGTACTGACTCCCAGGGTCCTAATTACTATGGATATAAGAGGTCAGAGCTAGAGTTCAGAATAATGTTTATAAAGATACTAGTTGAGCTTGAAGAAACCATAGAAGACACTAGAGAATCCCTTTCTGGAGAAATAAAAAAACTAAAATCAAATCAAGTTGAATTAAAAAGGCTATTAATGAGATACAATCAAAACTGGAGGCTCTAACCACTAGGATAAATGAGGCAAAAGAGAGAATTAGTGATATAGAAGACCAAATGATGGAGAATAAAGAAGCTAAGAAAAAGAGATAAACAACTACTAGATCACAAGGGGAGAATTCAAGAGATAAGTGATACCATAAAGCATAGTTGAATAATTGGGATCCCAAAAGAAGAGAAACAAGAGAGAGGGGAGCAGAAGGTATATTGGAGCTAATTATAGTGGAGAATATCCATAATCTGGGGAAAGGAAACAGGCATTCAAGTCCAGGAGGCACAGAGAACCCCCTTCAAAATCAATAAAAATAGGTCAACACCTTGACCTATAATAGTGAAACTTGAAAATCTCAGAGACAAATAGAAAATCCCAAAAGCAGCTTGGGACACATACAAGGGTAGAAACATCAGACAGTCAGCAGACCTATCCACTCTCTTTTGGCAGAGACCTGGCAGGCCAGAAAGGACCAGCATAATATATTCAGGGTGCTGCATGAGAAAAGAATACTTTATCCAGCAAGGATGTCATTCAAAATAGAAGAAATAAAAAGCTTCCAAGACAACAGAAACTAAAAGAATTTGTGATCACTAAATGTGCCCTGCAAGAAATATTAAAAAGGATCCTTTAAGCTAAGAGAGAGCCCCAAACTAACATAGACCAGAAAGGAACAGAGACAATATTCAAAAACAGTGACTTCAGAGGTATTACAATGGCAATAAATTCATATATTTTGGGGTGCCTGGGTATCTCAGTTGGTTGAGCAGCTGTCTTTGACTCAGGTCATGATCCCATCCTCTGATCAAGCCCCACATGAGGTTCTTTGCTCGGTGGGGAGGCTGTTTGTCTCTCTCACTCTCCCTTTCTGCTCGTTCTCTCTCTCTCTCAAATGAATACATAAAATTAAAAAAAAAAAGAAAGATTTCTAAAAATAAATAAATAAATAATAAATTCATATCTTTCTTTCAATAGTTACTCTGAATGTAAATGGGTTAATGCCCCAGTCAAAAGACACAGGGTATCAGTTTGGATAAAAAAGCAAGACCCATCAATATGTTGTCTGCAAGTGACTCATTTTAGACCCAAAGACACTTTCAGATTGAAAGTAAGGGGGTGGAAAATGATTTATCATGCTAATGGGGTAACCAATTATGAGAGCAGCCAATTATATAAGCCAATAATAACAAAATTTTAAAAACACATTGATAATAACAATGGAATACTATTCAGCCATCAAAAAATGAAATCTTGCCATTTGCCAGGACATGGATGGAACTAGAGGGTATATTGCTAAGCAAAATAAGTCAACCAGAGAAAGACAATTATCATATGATATCATTCATATGTACAATTTAGGAAACAAAACATGATCACAGGCAAAGAGAGGAAAAGATAAAACAAGATGCAATCAGAGAGAGAGACAAACCATCAGAGACTCTTATTCATAGGAAACAAAATGATGGTTGCTGGAGGGAACAGGGATGAAGGGATGGGGTAACTGGTGACAGATATCAAGAAGGGCACGTGATATAATGAGCACTGGGTATTATATAAGACAGATGAATCACTGACCTCTACCTCTGAAACTAATAATACATTATATGTTAATTAACTGAATTTTAAAAAAGAAAAAAGAAAACTTAAAAAAGGAAAAATCAGTCTTCTTTTGTTTTCTTTTTATATACAAATATCTTTCAGGATGTTTTCCACATCAAACTAAGATATATACCAAATTATATTTGTAATTTAAATATATTTTATATTTTTCAAGACTGTGATTTTAGATTTTTACATGCTAGTCACATATGCTGTTGAAAATTTGATGTCACAAAAGGGTAAAAATGGTATGATGAATTCATTTTTTAAATTATGGTACATGGCATATTTAGCTAACAGGGACAGTCTTAAAGCTTCACATAACCAAGAACATTAGAAAGAAAATATGATACCATCATATAAATCATAGTGTTCTTTTACCTTTCAGTAAGGGTCATCTTTCTTGGAGAAAAGAGCATACAAATTTTGTTGAGAGTATACCAAAAAAGATATTCAAAATGCCTAAAGATATAGAACATTTATAGGTTTAAGAAAATTAGTACTCTTTTCTGGTAAAACTACTTTCATTACATGGATAAAACTGCAATCTGTACACCTCTGGCCTCTGTTTCTCTGCTTGTCTCCCAGAAATTTCTCAAATGTCTTGCTGCCATCTCAACTGCATGAAACTCTTATCAGTCAATAATATTCATTAAGCATCTCTGGGTGCTTAATAAATGTTCTGGACATTATGACAGGTACCCTAGGGAGATGTAATAAAAATAGAAGATATGTTCCCTGACATGAAAGAACTTTCGGTAGTACTGATTATCCATGCTATAAAAATGGATTAAAATAGATTTCCCAAAGAAATAGATAAATTATTGTAAATTAAAACACTTCAAATAATATATGTATGCTAAGGTGATTCAGTAGGCAATCTGAATGGGGGAGGCAATCAGAATGTTTTGAATCATGTATTAAAGAATCAAAAAAACATGGATAATGAGCTAGGGAAAGAGTATTTCAGAGGGTAGAAGATTTACCTAAAAAATATGGAGGAGAAATAAATCCTGAAGCAGTGTGGGTGGAACTAGAATCCAAAACACTATGCAGCAGGTTATTGGTCTGACTTCGCTTTTGTATATTTATTTGTTTTACAATATCACCTATGAATTTTTTATCTGGCTGGTGTAGTCTAGAGTAGAATCCTTCAAGCTTTTGCTTTTCATTGACAATTTTCACAAGGAGATATACCCTTCAAACAACAATGCCTATATAACCCAATTCCTACCACCACTATCCATTAAAAACACAAAATTAATGGCGAAAAAAAAAGACATTGCTGTTATTAACCTTCTTCTGTCCACAACCAAATGTCACAAATAAGTTTCCTCTGTACTCAAAAAAGGTATTGTTATATCACCAGCATTAATGTAAAGAAATCATAGTGTGAACTGCTATAGGAACTATCATAGTCCTCTGTCCTCCCAGGACCACAGCTATAGAATGGAAACCCTAAAAGAATAAAGAAACATGAATTCACTTTTACACATACCAAAACTTCAACTGTATGGTATTGATTGCCATTATAGTAGTAGTAACAAAAGCAATGGTAGTAGTAATTTATATAGACTACATTTACCAGAAACACTTTACTCATGTTATTTAATCCTAACAACCACTAATAATCATTATTATTCCCATTTTATACGGAAAAAAATATTGAAGCTCAAATGAGCAACTTGCCCAAGGACACACAACAGGTGAGATTTTTGGGTGAATGCAGGCCCCGCAAAGGTAAAACACGGGCTTTTAAACATGCCACTTGACTGACTCTGAATGTGCCATGTTCCTACTCCATAAACACTGGCCCTTGATTCCTAACTGAAAATAATACCTGTTCTCTTACCTACCTCTTAAAGATATAATAAAGATTAATTTGATGTCTGTCAAGTGCTTTGACCTCTCCATAAAGACACCCATATGATTACAACTCCTTAATTTCCATTTCCTCTTATGCCACATCTTCAATTACAGTATCTCATAGGTATGCAATCTTGGAACCAATTGACTTTGCTTTCTCTCATACCACATTCAGGCTGTAATCAGTTGCTATTTTATCATAGAAACATCATCCCTAAAATTCACTCATTTTATTATAATTTTTGACGCTTAAACCATCATTAGTCTCAGTTAGTATAATCTCCATAGAGTACTGCTATTTTATCTTGTGAAGAGGAAATTTTAATGGAAATTGGGTCCTAATACCCATCAGGGGGGAAAGAAAAAAAGTCCATGTGTTAATCAAGAAACAAATAATCTCACTCAAATATGCACATTCTTAAGTTGCTCTCAGCTTTGAAATCTGCCTTAAGTCTCAATTCCACTAAGTACTTACAGGTTCTCTATATTTCATCTTTGCACTTTCACCTTTAACAATTCTTAAAATAGTAGAATTTTGGAGCTAAATGGGAACTTAAAGATAACTTAAAGCAAACCCCATTTAAGAAATGAGAAAACTAAGAATCATAGATAGATAACTTGCCCAAAGTCTCTCAGCTAAAATGTGATAGAGCTAGAACAAAACCCAGGAATTCTTATTTCAGATATATACTATTTGTAATCTACATAGCCTTCCAGCTACTCCATGACTTTAAATGCACTTTATGTTAATGAATTGCAATTTTGTTTTCTAGTCCTATCTTCCCTCCCAGTTTCCATGCCTATATTTTAAATTAGTTCATGGAATTCTTAGAGGACTTTAATATTGAAAACAAAATTTTAGGGGCGCCTGGGTGGCTCAGTGGGTTAAAGCCTCTGCTTTTGGCTCAGATCATGATCCCAGGGTCCTGGGATCGAGCCCCGCATCGGGCTCTCTGCTCAGCAGGGAGCCTGCTTCCTCCTCTCTCTCTGCCTGCCTCTCTGCCTACTTGTGATCTCTGTCTGTCAAATAAATAAATAAACAAAATCTTTAAAACAAACAAAAAAAAACCTAATTTTAGACTGTTCCCACTGAAACTTATATATCTCTATCCACTCATTGTTCTTGCATTTCTCAATCCCATGAAAAGAAGTGGGTATAATGGATCTAGATGGGTTCCAGAAAGTAGAAGACAAAAGAGATGGTTTAATTAAGAGGGTAGATCTCATGTTAAGTATTCCTACCACAATTTTTTTTTAATTTTTTTTTTAAAGATTCCATTTATTTATTTATTTGAGAGAGAGACAGTGAGAGAGATCATGAGCGAGGAGAAGGTCAGAGAGAGAAGCAGACTCCCCGCGGAGCCGGGAGCCCGATGCGGGACTCGATCCCGGAATTCCGGGATCACGACCTGAGCCGAAGGCAGTCGTCCAACCAACTGAGACACCCAGGCGTCCCCACAATTTTTTTTTTAAAGAGGGAAGGGAAGGGTGGGGGCGCCTGGGTGGCTCAGTGGGTTAAGCCTCTGCTTTCGGCTCAGGTCATGATCCCAGGGTCCTGGGATCGAGCACCGCGTTGGGCTCTCTGCTCAGCAGGGAGCCTGCTTCCCTTCCTCTCTCTCTGCCTGCCTCTCTGCCTACTTGTGATCTCTGTCTGTCAAATAAATAAATTTTAAAAATCTTTAAAAATAAATAAATAAATAAATAAATAAAGAGGGAAGGGAGTGGTTTGATACTAAAGTTTACTCACTGTCACTAATTTCAGGAATCCAGGTATAGATTTGTGTAAAGTGAAATTCAACAAGAAAAAAGAAAAGAAAACAAGAAAAAAGAAAGAATGGGTTCTGAAAGCAGATAGGGGTTATGTCATCTTTTTGTACCAAAGGGGAAAAATGCAATATTTCCAGGCAAAAATAAGGTTATTTTACATCTTATGCCTAGAACAGTGACTCTAGGAATCTGAATTGTGCAATGGCATCACAAAAAAGAGTAAGCTGATCTATAACATACACGCATACCAAATTCATTAACAATTAGAGAGATTTGAGTAATAGAAACCAGTTTTTAAAAGTTTATTTTTTCTTGATGTTAAGGTAAGAAATGTGACAAGAGAAGAAAGCTCAGATCCAACAGAGTCCCAGAACTGAAAGGATAGAAGAGAAATAGGCCCACCAGTTGGCTTTGTAAAATCTAGATGAAAGGAGAGAAGAAAGTCCAAATGGAAGTGGAAACAGAGTGGGGTCTTGCTCCTGAAGGAAATGAAGATGTGTGTGTTATCTCAGAAGCAGTAAAGTAATCCAAGGACCAAGAAATTCCAAAGTAAGATAAAACTCAGGAGGAGCACCTTGCAAAGACCCTGTGGTGCTCACTGGATCCATGAGAACACATGTAGGAAAAACCAATACTTTTACCCTAAAGTCTTTTTTTTTTTAATTTTTTTTTAAGATTTTATTTATTTATTTGACAGACAGAAACCACAAGCAGGCAGAGAGGCAGGCAGAGAGAGAGAGGAGGAAGCAGGCTCCCCGCCGAGCAGAGAGCCCGACGCGGGGCTCGATCCCAGGACCCTGGGACCACGACCCAAGCCGAAGGCAGAGGCTTTAACCCACTGAGCCACCCAGGCGCCCCTACCCTAAAGTCTTTGATGAACCTCATTATTCTATGAACCAGCTATTGCACTACTAGGTATTTACCCCAAAGATACAGATGTAGTGAAAAGAAGGGCCATATGCACCCCAATGTTCATAGCAGCAATGTCCACAATAACCAAACTGTGGAAAGAGCTGAGATCCCCTTTAACAGACAAATGGATGTAGAAGATGTGGTCCATATATACAATGGAATATTACTCAGTCATCATAAAGGATGAAAGCCCAACTTTTGCATCAACAGGGATAGGACTGGAGGAGATTATGCTGAGTGAAATAAGCAGAGAAAGTCAATTATCATATGGTTTCACTTATTTATGGAACATAAGGAATAGCATGGAGGACAATAGGAGAAGGAAGGGGAAAATGAAGGAAAAAATTGGAGTGGGCAATGAACCATGAGAGACTAGGGGCTCTGGGAAACAAATTGAGGGTTTTAGAAGAGAGGGAAGTGGGGGAATGGGTGAGCCTGGTGATGGGTATTAAGGAGGACACATATTGCTTGGAGCACTGGGTGTTACATACAAACAATGAATCATCGAACACTATATCAAAAGCTAATGATGTACTGTATGGTGACTAACATAATAAAAAAATATAAATAAAGTCTTTGGATGAAAATTTTTGTATCTGGGTAACACCAAGGTGTTTAGAGGTAGGGATAGGGTCCTGCGGTGAGAGTGAGGACCATCGCAAGATAAAGGAATATCTGAGGTGGATGCATTAGCATCAGATACAGTTCAGAAATGGAAAGTTGGCCTTAGAATGTTGAAGATTTTGCTTGAACAGCAGAAAAAAAAATCAAGAGATAAACAATGTTAGGAACATGAAAATCCAAAATAAGACAAAAATAATAAGAATAAAATCTGTGATACTTTTGATTCCTTACACATTTAAAACTTTTCTTTGTCTTTTACCATGAAACCATGTTTAGCATTTGCAACGATTTAATAAAGGTTAAGTATAAACAATCTGAGGACAAGTAGGTAACTATTCTAAACGCTTCATCAGACTAAAGAAAGCTCAAATGCTTGCCAAAAGCAGATTTTCTGTGCTCTCCACCCTAGTTCTTCATAAACATATGTAACAGGTATCAGAAGACTTATAAATAGATGATAGTAGCAATAAAACACCATTATACATTGTCAACATTTTACTATCTACCTCCTGTACACTTGGGTGTATTCCCATTTGCTTGATTCTAAGAATAATGAGGTGAAAGAATGATGACAGAGATAACAAGTAATGAACAGAATAGCATAGATGAGTGTACTAAGTTACCTGATAAATCTCTAGCCATACAAGCAAGCAAAGAAGCAAGCAAAAGAAGAATTAAAATTATTTCTGGAGAGAAAAAAAATTAAATAGAAATAAAATATAATTTATATTATAGGGAAATATAAAGAGAAAATTGAATTGATACTTGTTTGAGAGAAAAAGAATTGAGATTTGTAAAGGAAACAGAAAATTTTATCAAATATGGTTTGAACCACTGTACATGATACTTAGGAACCATAAGCCTTTTATGTTCCAAACTCTCCCAGTTTCAAGAATCCTTATTATTTTAATGTTTGTTAAATATACTAATAAATGTAGGTTAAATTTATGTAAGTTCTTTGTCTCACAAAAATAAATTCTGAAACCAGAGATATATACTTCTAAATCCAAAATCAGGCTATATGACTTACCCCAAAAAAACCCTCATTTTTTGATTCAAAAACAGCTTTTTCCAGACATAAGGGAAAAGTAGTTTTAAAACAGTTAAGTGAATGTGCATTTAAGCTTACTCCATAAAATAACTATCTAGAGTTATTTATTTTGTGCTGTAGTGGATGCTGTGAGCCCCGCCCCTTTCCAGGCTGGTGCTCCTATCTCCCTCCACCCACCGCTGTGAGTGTTGGTTGATAATAGCTTACAGTTGCTCCCAGTCCCTGGAGAATCCCCAAAGGGCACTGCCTCACCAGAGACCTTATGCTCTCCAACATTACCACCCTTGAAACCTTGGCCAAAGACTAACACACAAGCTAAAAAAAAAAAAAAGCCTCCTACTAACGTCTTTGGTTCAGTTCTGTTCCAAGAGTGAAGCCAGTCTCCAGCAGAGATGCATTCCTGCTTAGCTTTATCCCCTGATCTCCTCCTGAGAGCACACCCTCTATTAATCACTTGAATAGGAATTCCTGGCATAGGCTTTGCCTCTAAAGCATGCAATGTGGAAAACTGACTTTTTTAAAAACATCAAATATCTAGATGTGACTCATGAGTCTTTTTATCCACCATTGCCACTAAGCTTTCCTTGTACTCCCAAGAAAAGTGTAACTGCATTGTATATACAATGCTTCCAGGTGAAAACTGAGGACAGCTGTATATGTGTAACAAACCTCTTCAAATTTTGGCATTAAAAAAGTGACAATGGCCTCTGCAGCAGAAATGTGTTCTCTTAAAAATGAAAGACATTTACTTTTACTTCTTTCTACTAATCATGCATACCTAAAGGAGGAAACATGTTCTACATCATCACCACTTCTTAATCCTCAAGCTTTTGCGTATTTTCTATAGTTACTTCATGTAGGATAAATCAACACAATCAGTATCTTCCTTCAAGGCTGCTCCTCTATCCCTCAGAACAGGTAAAGTTTAACGTGTGCTCTCATTCAACAAATTCCAAACCTGTAGTAACTTTTTGAGGTACAATTTACATACTAGATAAAAGCACAAATCATAATTATACTACTTCATGAACTTTGACAGTTATAAGCACCTATGTATAACCATCAGGCCAATCAAGATATAGAATATTTATATCGCCCCAAAAAGTTCCCTCCTTTTCCTTTCCAGTTAATCTCCACCCCTCACGTAAAGACAATCACTGTTTCAATTTCTTTCACCATCTGTTAGCTTTGTCTGTTCTTCTTCTCCCCTTTGGAACACCTTGATTGAAGTATATAAAATTCACACCTTATAAGTATACAATTCAATAACTTTTAACACATTTACAGATTTGTGCAATCACCATGATCCAATTCTTCAGTTCCAATAATTCAAAAGATATCTTCATGCCCATTTGTACTTTCCACTCTCCAGCCCCATGCAATCATTGATCTGCTTCCTGTAATCATATATTTGCCTGTCTGAAAATTTAATATATATGTAATCATACAATGTGTAGTCTTTTGCATCTAGTTTCTTTCACTTAGCTTAATGCTTTACCTGTTTACTGTATATCAGACCTTCTTTTTTTGAATATTAATATTCTCTATTCCATTGTATGGATATGCCACATTTTATCTGTTTGCCAGTTGATGGACATTTAGATTGCTTCCTGTTTGAGTTTTGCCTGTTACAACTTCAGGTAATTTAAATACATTATGTGTGGTATTTTGTGCCTGCTTTCTTTCATTCAACATAAAATTGTGAGATTCATCCAGGTTGTTACGTTGCAATAATTTGCTCCTTTCTTTTGATGACTGGTAATACATTGTATGACTATATCACAATTTATACACTGTACTAATAATGAACAGTTGAGCTGCTGTTTTTGTCTATTATGAATAAAGCAACTACAAATATAGTGTTTTGTTTTTATTTTTGGTATTTGTATCTGTATTTCTCTTGAGTAGATTATTTACAAAGAGATTTTTGAACCACATTAGGTTTATCTTTAATTTTAAAAGAAACTGCCAAATTCTTATACCATGTTTCCAAATTCTTATACCATGTTACACACTCACCAACAAAGAACTTCAGTTTTCCACATTCTCATCCACCTTTGCTAGTGTCAATCTTTTAAATTTTACAATTTTTTAAAGATTTTACTTATTTGAGAGAGAGCAGAGGGGGGTAGGGACAGAGGGAGAAGAGAACCCCAAGCAGACCCCATACTGAGCTCAGAGCCCAACCTAGGGCTCAGTATAATCCCCAAGATCACAACTGAACCAAAACCAAGAGTTGGCCACTTAACCGACTATGCCACCCAGGCACTCCCAATCTTTTTAATTTTAGTAAGTTGTCTGGGTATAGAATGGTATTTAATTGTGGGCTTTATTTGCATTTCCATAATGATGTTGAACACTTCTTCATATGCTTATTGGCCATTCATTTCTTATTGTTGAAGTATTCCAGTATATTCATTTTTAATTGAGTTGTCTCTATTATTTACTTACAAGAATCATTTTTTAAATTAAGGTATAATTGGCATACATTATATTAACTTCAGGTGCACAATGAAATGATTTAAATTTGCATATGTTAAAAAATTTGTATATGCAGTATTGCAAAATAATCACCACAGTGAGTTTACTTTTTTTTTTAGATTTTATTTATTAGAGAGAGAGAGAGAGCAGGAGCAGGGGAATGGGCAGAGAGAAAGAGAAGCAGACTCCTGGCTGAGCAGGGAGCCTACTGAGGGGCTCAATCTCAGGACCCTGGGATCATGACCTGAGCCGAATACAGACGCTTAACTGACTGAGCCACCCAGGCAACCCCACAGTAAGTTTACTTAACATCCATTATCACACATAGTTACAGAAGTTTGGTTGTTTTTGTTTTGTTTTGCTTTTTGTCCTGAGAATTTTCAAGGTTTATTCTCTTAGCAACATTTAAATATACAATACAGTAGTTTTAACTATAAGGAATTATTTATATGCCTTAGAATATCCTAAAAGATATAAATGTTGCAAATATTTTTTCTAAGTTTGTAACTTTTTATTTTCTTAATAACTTATGATGAAAGAAAATTTTTAATTATTACAAAATCCAATTCACCTATATTTTCCCCTTTTGTGGCTGGGTTTTAGGGGTGTGTGTGTGCGTGTGTGTCTTGTTAAGAAATCTTCAAATAGGGGTACCAGGGTGGCTCAGTTGGTAGGACATGTGACTCTTGATCCCTGGGTTGTAAATTCAAGCCCCATATTGGGCCTGGAGCTTCCTTTAAAAAAAAAAAATGGGGTGTTTGCATGCCTCAGTCAGTTAAGCATCTGCCTTAGGCTCAAGTCATGATCCCAGGGTCCTGGGATTTAGCCCAGCGTCTAAGCAGGGAGCCTGTTTCTCCCTCTTCTCCCTGATCATGATTTCTGTCATTATCTCTGTCTCTCTTTGTCAAAAAAATAAATATAATCTTTTCTAAAAAATTAATAAAATTCTAAAAAAATCTTCAAATAGCCAAAGCCACAAAGTTATTCTCCTATATTATTTTTCTAAAAACTTTGTTTTAGCTTTCAAATTTAAATCTATGATATATCTTGAATTAATTTTTATGGAGTAAGATAGGAGTAGAGGTTGATTTTCTAGTTGTTTTAGAACCATTTGCTAAAGATGTTTCTCTCATTGAGGTGCTTTTGGTGCACTTGTCTAACATCGATTGACAATATATGCATTCAACTTCTATTCAATTAGTCTATCTCCTGATTCCTATGCCAATAACACACCTATCTTCATTACTTTAGCTTTAGTAAGTCTTAAATCAAGTGGTTTATGTAAGTTCCTCAACAGATTGGGGGAGGGGATGTCTGGGTGGGCTCAGTAGGTTAAGCATCTGCCTTTGGCTCAGGTCATGATCCCAGGGTCCTGGGATAGAGTCCCACATCAGGCTTCCTGCTCAGCAGAGAGCCTGCTTCTCCTTCTGCCTGCTGCTCCCCCTGCTTACACTCATGCTGTCTGTCTCTCTTTCTTTTTCTCTGACAAATAAATAAATACGTAAATAAAATCTTTTAAAAAGGGAAAAAAGAAGATTGGGGGAGAAGGGGTATCCTATGTTCTTTGCATTTCTGGATGAATCTTACAATGAATTGGCCAATTTCTACCAAAAAAAATTTTGTTTTAAAATCTACTGGGATTTTGTTTGAGTTTTAACTAAATGTACAGAATTTGTAAAAAACTGATATCTTGATTCTAAATTCCAACCTATAAACATGATATATCTTTCCATTTATTTGGCTCTTCTTTTGTAGTTACTTTCTTATGACTTGTCTCTAAATAGAATGAGTTTATGAAAAAGAGCTACTTTTATTACTAACAATGAACTAAATTAATTCTTTAAGAGGGCATAGTTGGTTTTGTTTGAGAAATGTTCACAGTAATTTGAAAAAAGATCACAAAATTTTAAAATTGAAAAAAAAACTTAGAGATCATTTGACCCACATTTTTTCATGAGAACTAGAAGCCTTTAAACCAAGATACAAAATATGTTTATAGTTATGTTGGAATTGGTTTTCCACATTTGTCCTCAATAGTAAAATGAAGAATACTGGGAAACTACTCTTCTTGTGATAGAGGGAGTGGCTTTGAAGGATAAGAATACAATCAAGAGTATGCTAACTTTTGTTTTCAGTTTTCAAGATCTATTAATTAGATAACTCCTAGATATTCAAAAAATCATTGGCAGAATTTAGATCATTTTATGGCAAAATCTTTGATTTCTGTATTAATGTGTTTTATGTGTCTCACTTTTAATGCTTATGATTATAAATATAGGTGGAAGGTAAAGATCAAAAAGATTTCTCAGATCATGTTTAAGCTAATAACCCATAGACTACTCAGTATTCACATACGTTAGGAAGAAAATCATATAGAGGATAGAACACTTAAAAATACAGTAACATAAGTTTTCTGAAGTATGTGGGTCAGCTGATCAGGAGTCACAATTTTTTTTGAAAAGGCAGTACTTTGCAGGCCATGCTCAACTTTGTTGTTGAAAGCATGAAAGTATCAATAGATAATACACAAATGAATGAGCATTGTTGTATTCCAATAAAACCTTACTCATAAAAATAGGTAGTGGGCCAGACTAAACCCAGACAGTAAATTTGCCAAACTTTAATCCAGATTCTCATCCTTTATGATATGATGTCCATCACATATATATGTTTTATATATATATCACCATACATACATACACATAACACCATACATCATATATATATATATATATATATATATATATCACCATACATATGTGAATACACATACTCAAAGAAAGTACAATAATGAGTATTTCAGGATCTGTTCTGAAAATGAAAGAATAAGCTAAATAATGGAAAATTTCCCCTTACTCCTTTTTTTTCTGTTATATGATACTGATGAAGTCATTTAGGCCATATCAAAGATATTACATTTGTTATCTGTAGATACTTTATTATCTTCCAAATAAGTAGATAACAATACCTTATACTCATTGTTTTTATGCTTATAAATCAGATACTTTATAAATATTCATAGCAGACTATTCCCTACAGAATTATCTCCAAAACAATAATTATGCAAATTACTGATTGTCCAAAGCACTTAATTTCTTAGCAATAAGCAATCTGAGTTAGCCTAAAGACAAGTTAATAAACAGTCTTTAAAATAAATGATAAAAGTGCCTTGTATCTATAATCAGTGATAAAGTTTAGGAAACAGAATGAACAATCTTAGAAGCAATTTTTAATTTGATAAACACATACTAAAGCTCTTACTTCCATAAAATATATGAAAGATATTATAAACACTGCAAATAAATTCTGCATATCACAAATGCTGTAATGTAATAATATCTCTTTCAATTATAGCAAAAAAGTAATTTTCTATCAGATTTTTCTGAAAGAGTATTGTTTACCTATTTATGCATTTAACTCCACTAAGATCTTAACCCAACTAGGATATTAAAACATTCACTTATATGCTTTTTTTTAAGAAAGTAAAACATCTCATCTTTCTATACCAAATTTCTTTTCCTTTATAGGTGCCCTAGAAGGATTTGAATTTTATAGGGCAACCAGCTATAAAGATCATGCCATTATCATCATAACAGGAATAATAGTTTTCAGATAATGAAAAGGACAGATTTAGAAAGCCTTGTAATAAACCATATTTGAAGAAATGATGTCAACATCCTTATTCTATCAAGTTTGTTACAGAGATAATTATTATGAATAACAATGATTTGGCTTTCTCCTCTTTAAATTTCTGTGAAAACAACTTAGCAGAGCTTAATGGGTAGCTCAACATTCTGCTCAATCACTCTACTCCACACTATAGGTATCCAGTGGGCTGAAAACATCCCCCCAGGTAGCTTATGATCAAATTGGCAAGGCAAATATACAAGAAAAAAATGAATAACAGAAAAATTTTAAACAAAAGTTCAAAACAACAGAAATTAGCAGAGGGAGTCCATCATTAATTTAAAAACAAAGAGAAACACAGCTGGCTATACAGTTTAGAAGAAATTTTCTAATGGTCAAAGTTTATTGTGTAATTGAATTCCTGAGTTTCTTGACCATAAAGCAGCGAACTTTTAATTAAGAGACATCCCTTAAAAAAAACCTGTTTATAAAAAAGGGAAAAATTATTCATATGCCAAAATAAAGTAAAATGGAGAATAGTGGAAAAGAAATATAGCATATATTAATAAAACAGTCCTATAATTAGTCACAATTAGTCAAAGGAATTTTAAAAATCTACTAAGATAAGACTGTTTGGTTAAAAAATGCCTATCTTTAAGGAGCTTATATTCTCCTGTGAGAATAGGGATAATAAATATATAAATGAAATTATTTTAGTTACTTATAAGGACTATGGAGACAATAATGTAATGGCTAGAAAATAAGTTTGGCAGTGGGAGAAGAGGGGAAGACATTTTAGCTAAAGATGGTCAAGAAAGGTCTATTTGAGAAGGCATTTGGACCAAGATTTCAAAGATCAAAAATGTGGCAGCCATGCAAATATATGGAGAAAGCATTCCAAGAAAAAGGGAATAAAAACAACAAATGCAAATGCTTCTAGGCATATTAGTGTAGGAGATACAGAAATAGGGAAATAGTGTTGGTTAGCTTTAGTAATCTCTTTCTACTAGAATATTTTCTTTTCCTTGTTCACCATAAACTCAAGTATTCTTTAAAAGAAATAGCTTTTTTTTTTTAAATCATGGAAGTATCTTTAAAAAAAAAACTTTATCAATAATTGGATACTTTTATTGATCACATTTTGAAATGCCTAAAAAAGACTACTGTTATAATTACTTAGATGTGCCTTTGAAAAATAGCCCTTTTATGAACTAAGTGGTAAGACTATATGTTTCTGGAATAAAACATTGGTTATCTACAAGTGTTTGTTTTCTAGGGTCTAAGAAAATAAAAAGAAAATGAGAGTTAAAATTTTAAATAAACTTAAAAGAAAAAAAATTGATCCAGACCACAGTATTATCACAAAAGGGCATTAAAACAGTTATTATGCTGATGCAAATATTGGGTATTCATCCTTTCTGATGTCTGAAAACAATGATGTAACACTACATCAAAAACTAATGATGTGCTGTATGGTAACTAACATAACATAATTAAAAAAAAAAATGACAAGGACCATTTGCCCTTAAATCTGAAAACAACAACAACAAAACAGTTATTATAAATGTATTCCATATGTTCAAAGAGTTAGTTAGATATAAACAAAGGCCCAAATCAAACTTCTAGAAATGAAATTTATAATATCTAAGGTGAAAAACATACTGGATGGGATTAGTAACAGATTAAACATTGAAGAAGAAAAATTTAGTGAACCAGAAGACAAAGCAAAGGAACTTTCCAACATGAAACACAGAAAAAGAATATTTAAAAAAGAATCATTAGTGAGCTATGGAATAACTTCAAGCTAACTTATATTTTTGTAATTGACCCTTTGAGGTAGTGAGCTAGGCCAATAACAGGGATTACTTCATTTGTTTTCTGTCACTCCAGGATTACTGTTCCTTGTTGCCTGATGTCCACTATCTTTACAAACACTGTTCCCTAATTTGGTCTTTTTTGTTTTGGTTGTTTCAGATGGGAGGGTAAATCTGATTCTTCTTTTGCCATCTTAGAAGTAAAAAAAAAAAATTTAATAAAATACCCCATTGACCTCTTATAAATGGGAAAGTGATAGGTAAAATCCCCCATAGACACAGAGTTTGATTGCTGCCTCTTTACCAATAATACTGCACATGAAACAATTACACCTTTTTACTGGAGAAGAGCAAACACAAATTTGCATCATGTCCAAGTAGAAAGCAGAGACTTTAAGGAAATGTTAGAAAATATTTGAGGCACCAAGAAATAAGAGAAAGGAAACCCGGGTAGAAATAACTGATGAGGTCTTTCCATGTTTCTAAGAAATTTAAGATTTTCCATACAGCACAATCCCATTCTCATTAGGATAAAACTGGTCGTCACCTAGCGCATACTCCAGATTCTGTTTCTTCTTGGTCTTAACAAGGATTACCACCCAGCTAACATTAATTTGAAAACTCCAGTTCTAGGAGTTCCTTGCAGCCAGATACTTCAAAGATGGCTCCATCTGATAGGTTTCATTATAGGAAGTAATGATTGTGAATTTGTATTACTACAAAAAAAATTTGAATAATTAATGGATTGCTTATTATTGAACCCTACAAGTGTGACTCCCATTCCCAATGTCCAGAAGTACTTGATGAATACTCTGCCTGCAAACTGTGGCTTAAAAAAGACTCATACTTACAAAAGACTAATAATATTTCCCACCAGGGTAAGTTTCTTTCACTGAACTTAAATCTCTAGATTAGTTCTTTCCCCTGAGAAAGGCTTTTCTTACTTTCTCCTGGCACAGAAGGAAAGAGCCACATGTGTGATGGCTAGAATTAACCCTGTTGATTCTGACCCTTGTTGTTTGCTAATATGGAGAGCTAACAGTAAGAAGCCAAATCTCCCACTGGTAGTGTGCAATGATCGTAAGTTTTTATACAGTGAAGTCTTATAAGGAAAGAAAACAGAATAATGAGAGCAAAAAAGTTTTCAAATCCCAACTTTGCTTTTATCAGCTCCCTGAAGCCTTGAGAAAGTCACTTACTTTCCTGAATCTCAGATTCCCTATCAAGTCACTCTCAACTTTCTCACCTACGCATTTGTGATGTTTTTATCTGACTTCTAGGTTATTTGGAGGATTATATTAGATGTATGAGGAACTTGGTATTTAACCACATTCAGGAAGTGAAATGGTCATCTTCTCCATCATTGTCATCATGATAAGTATCAGCACCATTAACATCACTATCATTAATCTTATACGTTAAGTCATACAGGGTAGTCTTCCAGCAGAAAAGCAGAAAAAGATAATCATGTGGTAATAGTAGCCATTTGGAAAGACCACTAAGTTCATATTTAGGAAAGTAATTTCAATATCAGCCTTAAAAATAAATAAATTAATTAATTAATTAATTATAGCTTTTAAATTTAGGTCAAATGTTAGAAAAATTATAGTGTTGTAGAAACATTTTCATATTTTTTAAAAAAAATAGTAAAACTGGTTTACTTGGAAACATTTAATCCTCAAGTAGGTTCACCTGTCAAAATTATAGCTTTCTTTTTCTGCAGAAATGGACAAGCTGATCCTAAAAATTATATAGAAGTACAAATCAGTCAATATAGCCAAAAACAAAATGTTGAAAAAGAAGTGCAAAGTTGGAGGACTCATACTTCCTGATTTCAAAAACTATTATAAAAGTATAGTAACCAAGACCATGTAGTATTGGAATAAAGATCAATGGAATAGAATTGAAAGTTCAGAAATAAAACCCTATATCTATGATCAATAGATTTTGAAGAAGGATGCCAGAACTGTTCAATGGGAAAAGAATAGTCTTTTCAACAAATGGTGGTGGGATAACTGGTAATCACATACAAAAGTGTAAACATGGATGCCTACTTATACTATATCAAAAAAGAGAAACCTCAATTGAATCAAAGTCCTAACATCAGAGCTAAAACCACAAAACTCTTGATAAAACATAGGAGTAAATCTTTATAAGTTAGGCAATCTTTCAGGTTAAATGAAAGTTTGCTAGACATTACCAAAGCATATGCAATCCAAAAAACATAGATAATCCAGATTCATTTTAAAATTAAAAAAAAAAAAATGAGGGCCAACTGTGTGGCCCAGTCAGTTAAACATCTGACCCTTGATTGCAGCTAAAGCCATGATCTCAGAGTTGTGAGATCAAGCCCTGCATCAGGGTCCGTGCTGGCTTTGGAACCTGCTTAAGATTCTCTCTCTTCCTTTCTCTCTGCCCCTACCCCTAACTCCTCTCTCACTCCATCTCTAAAAAAATAATAATAATAAAATAAAATAATTAATTTGAAAACAAAATATTTTTAAAAAATTTTTAAAACTTATCTGTCAAAAGTCATTATAAGAAAACAAAACAAACACAACTCAGCAATGGAAGAAAATATTTGCAAATCATATACTTAATAAGGGTCTAATTTCCAGAATCTATAAAGAACTCCTACAACTAAATGATAAAAAAGACAAATAACCCAATTCAAAAATGGCCAAAGGATTTAAACAGATATTTCCACGAAGATATATAAATGGCAAATAAGCACATGAAAAGATGTTCAGCATCCTTATCATTCATCATCAAGGAAGTGCAATTCAAAACCACAATAATATCTCATGTTACACACATTAGAATGGTTATAATTCACAAAATGGAAAATAATGAGTGCTGGCAGATTTGAAGAATTTGAACCTTCAAATATTGCTGGTGGGAATGTAAAAGGGTGCAGCCAATGTGGAAACCAGTTGGCAGTTCCTCAAAAATTTAAACATAGAGTTATTACAAGATCTAGCAATTCCACTCCTAGGTATATACCCAGGAGAAATGAAAACATGTGTCCACATAAAAGTTTGTATATAGGGTCACCTGGGTAGCTCAGTCAGTTAAGCATCCAAGTCTTCATTTCAGCTCGCGTCACCCTCTCAGAATTATGAGATTGAGCTCCCCACTGGGTATGGAGCCTGCTTAGGGTTCTCTCTCTCTCTCTTTCCCTTGGCCACACCCCCCTTGTGCTACCTCGATCTAAAAACAAAAGAGAGAGAGAGAGAGACTTGTATACAAATGTTCATAATTTAAGCTGCATTATTATAAAAGCTGCATTATTCATAATAGCAAGAGGTAGAAATAATTCAAATGTCCATCAACTGATTTAAAAAAATGTGGTATATCCACACAATGGAATATTACTTAGCCACAAAAAACTAAAGTACTAATACATGCTAAAACATGGATGGACCTCAAAACATTGTTACATGAATGAAAGCAACACAGAATGTCACATATTATATGATTCCATTTATATGAAATGTCCAGAAAAGGTAAATTCACAGAGACAATAAGTAGATTAGTAGTTGCCAGGAGCTAGGGAGTAGGGATATTGGAAAGTAATAATTCATACAAGGTTTCACTTTGGGATAATGGCAATGTTTAGGAATTAAGTAGTAGTGATGGTAACCTCATGAATTTACTCAAAACCAATTAACTGTATACCTTAAAATGGCAAATTTTATGGCATGTGAATTATATTTCATTTTCTTAATATGTCACTTTAAAACCACAAACAAAAGACTATACATGTACAGTAGTCCCATTTCAAGCCCCTCACTGGATGCCTGAAACAACTGATAGTATCAAAGCTTTTATACACTATGTTTTCCCTATGTATGTGTATGTGTGTGTGTGTGTGTGTATACATAGACCTATGATAAAATTTAATTTCTAAATTAGGCATAGTAAGAGATTTACAATAATAAAATAGAACAATTGTAACAATATATCATAACTCTTGTTAAATTTGAATGTGGTCTCCTTCACTCTCTCAAAATATCTTAAAATGATGTCTTATTGTACTATATTTACCATTCTTGTGATGATATGAGATGATATAATGCCTATATAATGCGATGAAGTGAGACGAATGAAAGAAGCATTGCAACATAGCTTTAGGCTACTACTGACCTTCTGATGATTCATCAGGAGGATCATCTGCTTCCCAACCACAGCTGATCTTAGATAACTGAAACCACAGAAAGCAAAACCACAGGCAAGGAGTTAGGGGCAGGAAGGGCCTATTGTATTTATACTATGGACTACAGAGGTTCCTAAATCTTCCGTTGTTAAAGAATTTAAAGCAACATAGTCCAGTATGGTAAATTTCATATAGAGAGGTTCAATATTAAACAGGCAAGAAAATACAATGGAAAACAATTCAGACAGATCCAAATCATTCCAAATCAACTAACAAGATGCCTGCTCTGACAGTGGATATTGTGACTGAAACCCTTTTCTATAAATACCTTTACTCCAACATTTAAATTAAAAAGGGGGAATTTATGAAATCAACAGCATCTTATAAGAGTAATTTTCACCTTAGACATCATAGATGTGTTTCTAAAAATAAAAGCATTTACTACCCAGAAATATACCCACATTGAATATTTGCTAATCAACAAGCAGCCTCCCTGTAACTTAGGCCAATCAGTTCTGGATAATGAGTATGAGCATGTATCTTCCTTTTCTTTTATTCCCCTATTTCTCTTTTGTATGTTATTATTCTCTAATTCCATTTACAAGTATCAGGAAAGAACTGATGCCTGCCCCTCCATAAAACTTTGTCTGATACAACCCACCATTTGATTTGTTCCATGAGCTTGCTGCTATAACTAGATGGTAATTTCTGGCTGCAAGAACTATATTACACTTTTAAAATTTGCCAGAGTACCTAAAACAATGCTTGATTCATAATGTGTACTCCATAATTATTAATATAATAAAAGGTAGCAATGGAGCACCTCAAATCAGTGACGATGGAATATTCAACAAATTCTATTGGGTAGCTGTCTAGAAAAAAATAACATTAGACCTGTATCTCATATTCTACATCAGGATAAATTCCAAATGAATCAAAGATTTAATTGTAAAAATGAGAGCATAAAAGTATTAGAACAAACCTAGGAGAAGTGTTTTATAATCTTGGTGTAGAAGAGGCCTATATAAATATGACATGGAGGCTATAAATAAAAAAAATTGATAAATTCTACATCAAAAAATTAATAATAATCTTCATAGCAAAAACAATAATAAGCAGTGGCAAAGGAAAATGACAAGCTTGGATAAATATTTGCCACTCATATCACAAAGCAATAAATAGTAAACACCTACTATTTGATAATGACCCAAGAGATAAATTGGCAACAATGTACATAGACAGTTCTTGGAAAAAGAAATATAAATAACTTCTAAAAACATGAATAAAAATTTAAAAATGGGAATTAAAACTACACTAAGAAACCATTCTTTACCTATCAGATGGACAAAAATGTAAAAGATTAATAATGCTCTTTGGCCAGGTAGTGGGGAAACAGGAATTTTGTATGCCATTAGAGTATAAATGGGCACAACTCCTATAGAGAGTAATGTGGTAATATCTTTCAAAATTATAGAAGTACACAGAAAATTGACCACTTTCTGGAAGGTAGGACATGTGGAGAAGAGAATCTGAAGCAGCGGGAAGATAGACCACGGTGGGAGCAGCCAGTTCCCGACAAGTGTCAGAGTAGCAGAGCACAAAATCAGAACTTTTAGAAGTCTGCTCCACTGAGGGACATCGCACTAGAGGCTAAGCAGGGGTAGAGGCCTTGCGGGGACAGTGTGATCTCAGGACCCGTGTGATCATAGAAAGACCAGGGGTGTCTCAGTGTGGCAGAGCTGCCAGGTATCAAAGGAGGGAAGCCAGCTGCAGAAAAGGAGCCAAGGAGTTTGCTCTCAAATAAGGGTTACCTTAAACCATGTTCCAAAGCATAATTGGGCCACTGCTCTTCGAGCAGGGACCGCACAAGTGGCAGATCTGGGGAGATCCCCCCCTTCATCCTCCAGGAGGAGCAGCACATGAATGCATGGCAGGAATCCCCAGGGTTTGGAGACTACAAATGGGGCAGTGCGATAGAGATAGAAATGCTCGGTAACAGGCCAGGTAAGCACCGAGTCCAGCCAAAGACCAGGAAGATGGGAGGGGTAGACTGCTTATGTCTGAGGGCACACTGAGGAGTGGGGCCTTGAGCTCTCAGCTCCTACGGGGCAGAGACTGGGAAGCCACCATTTTCATTTCCGTCCTCCAAAGCTGTACAGAAAGCGTTCAGGGAACAAAAACTACAGAGAGCGAACCTGAGCAGATTACTTGGCCTGACCCCAGGGAAGGGTGGTGCAGTTCTGCCTGGAGCAAAGACATTTGAGAATCACTGCAACAAGTGCCTCCCCCAGAAGATCAGCAAGAACATCCAGCCAAGACCAACTTCAACTATCAATGAGAACTGCGGAACTCCAGAGCTAGGGGAAAGCAACACAGAGAATTCATAGCTTTTTTCCCGTTATCCTTTTTCTGTCAAAGTTAAATTTTTTAATTTTATTTTTTCTTACTATATTTGTTTTAACTTTTCCTCTTTCCTCTTTTAATTTTTTTTACTATTTTGTCTTATGAATATATTTTTTTTAAAAATCTTTTAAAATGTTCATTGTTATAGTCATATTTTAACCCTTCATTGTATTTAAACTTATTTTTTGTACACATAAAGGGTTTTTTATTCCTTTAAAATTTGGGGATATAATTTCTTCTAATAGATCAAAATATACCCTAAATCTAGTGCATGGCATTGTTCTAGTCTCCACCCTGACCATATTCTCTCCTCCTTTTTTTCTCTTTTTTCAACAAACTTACCTTATCAATTCCTTTTATAGAATCTTTTTTATTTTCATGTTTACAGTCATATTCCATGCTTCATCATATTTACCCTTATTTTTGTGTATGTATATATATATATTTTTTTTTTCTTTCTTTAAAATTTTGGGAGGTAGTTTCTTCTAAGATATCAGGATATACCCAATATCAAGTGGGTGGCTCTGTTTTGTTCACCAGTCTAACATATATATTTTTATTTTTCATTTTTTATTATTTCCTGCCTTTCTTCTCCTCATGGTTTTGGGTTTCTTCTGATTTGGTTAGCCTATATTTTTCTAGGGTCTTTGCCACCCTTTTAGTACTTTGTTCTCTCATTCATCTATTCTTATCAGGATAAAATGACAAAATGGAAAAACTCACCACAAAAAAAAAAAAAAAAGAATAAGAGGCAGTACTGACAGCTAGGGATCTAATTAATATGGACATTAGTAATATGTCAGAACAAGAGTACAGGATTGCCTGAGGGTTGCTGGGGGGAGGGGGGTTTGGAGAGGGGGGTGGGGTTGTGGACATTGGGGAGGGTATGTGCTATGGTGAGTGCTGTGAAGTGTGTAAACCTGGCGATTCACAGACCTGTACCCCTGGGGGAAAAATACATTATATGTTTAGAAAAAAAAGTAAAAAATAATTAAAAAAAAAAAAACAAAAAGAGTACAGGATTGCAATTATCAAGGTGCTAGCTGGGCTCAAAAAAAGCATGGAAGATATTAGAGAATCCCAAACCCAGCAGGAGAAGAGAAATAATAAGGATCAGAGCAGAAATCAATGAAATTGAAACCAAAAGTACAGTAGAACAAATCAACAAAACTAGGAGCTGGTTCTCTGAAAAAATTGATAAGATTGATAAACCCCTGGCCAGACTTGTCCAAAAGAAAAGATAAAGGACCTAAATTAATAAAATTATGAATGAAAGAGGAGAGATCACACCAACACCAAAGAAATACAAACAATTACAAGAACATATTATGAGCAACTATACACCAGCAAATTTGACAATCTGGAAGAAATGGATACAATCCTAGAGACATATAAACCATCAAAACTGAACCAGGAAGAAATAGAAAACCTGAACGGACCCATAACCAGCAAGGAGATTGAAGCAGTCATCAAAAATCTCCCAACAAACAAGACCCCAGGACCAGACAGCTTCCCAGGGGAATTCTACCAAACATTTAAAGAAGAATTAATACCTATTCTCCTGAAAATGTTTAAAAAAAATAGAAATGGAAGGAAAACTTCCAAACTCATTTTATAAGGCCAGCATTACTTTGATCCCAAAACCAGAGAAAGACCCCATCAAAAGGACAATTACAGACCAATATCCTTGATAAACACAGACGCAAAAATTCTCACCAAATTACTAGCCAATAGGATCCAATAGTACATTAAAAGAATTATTCACCACGACCAAGTGGGATTTATTCCTGGGCTGCAAGTTTGGTTCAACATCCACAAATCAATCAGTATGACACAATACATTAGTAAAAGAAAGAACAAGAACCATATGATACTCTCAATAGATGCTGAAAAAGCATTTGACAAAGTACAGCATCCTTTCTTGATCAAAACTCTTCAAAGTGTAGGGATAGAGGGTACACACCTCAATATCATCAAAGCCATCTATGAAAAACCCACAGCAAATATCATTCTCAAGGGGGAAATACTGAGAGCTTTTCCTCGAGGGTCAGGAATATAGCAGGAATGTCCACTATCACCAATGCCATTCAACATAGTATTAGAAATCCTAGCCTCAGCAATCAGACAACAAAAAGAAATAAAAGGCATCTGAATCAGCAAAGAAGTCTTTTTTTTTTCTTATCTCACTCTTGCAGATGATATGATTCTTTATGTGGAAAACCTGAAAGACTCCACTCCAAAACTGCTAGAACTCATACAAGAATTCAATAAAGTGTCAGGATATTAAAATCAATGCATAGCAATCAGTTGCATTTCTATACACCAACAGCAAGACAGAAGAAAGAGAAATTAAGGAGTTGATCCCACTTATAACTGCACCCAAAGCCATAAGGTATCTAGGAATAAACCTAACCAAAGAGGCAAAGAATCTGTACTCAGAAAATTATAAAATACTCATGAAAGAAATTGAGGAAGGCACAAAGAAATGGAAAAGTGTTCCATGCTCATGAATTGGAAGAACAAATATTGTGAAAATGTCTATGCCACCTGGAAAAATCTACACATTTAATGCAATCCCTATCAAAATACCATCAACTTTTTTCAAGGAACTGGAGCAAATAATCCTAAAATTATTATGGAACCAGAAAAGAACCCAAATAGAGGAATGTTGAAAAAGACAACCAAAGTTGGTGGCATCATAATTCCAGACTTCAAGCTCTATTACAAAGCTGTCATCATCAAGATAGTATGGTACTGGCACAAAAATAGACACATTGATCAATGGAAGAGAACTGAGAGCCCAGCAATAGACCCTCAACTCTATGATAAACTAGTCTTCAGCAGAGCAGGAAAGAATATGCAATGGAAAAAAGACAGTATCTTCAACAAATGGTGTTGGGAAAATTGGACAGCCACATGCACAAGAATGAAACTGGACCATTTCCTTACATCACACAAAAAATAGACTCAAAATGGATGGAAGACTTCAATGTAAGACAGGAATCCATCAAAACCTTGAGGAGAACACAGGCAGCAACCTCTTCAACTTCACCCACAACAACTTCTTCCTAGAAACATCGCCAAAGGCAAGGGAAGCAAGGGCAAAAATGAACTACTGGGACTTCATCAAGATCAAAAACTTTTCCACAGCAAAGGAAACAGTCAACAAAACCAAAAGACAACCGACAGAATGGGAGAAGATATTTGCAAATGACAGATCAGATAAAGGGCTAGTATCCAAAATCTATTAAGAACTTATCAAACTCAATAGTCAAAGAACAAATAATCCAATCAAGAAATGGGCAGAAGACATGAACAGACATTTCTGCAAAGAAGACATCCAAATGGCCAAAACATACATGAAAAAGTGCTCAACATCACTTGGCATCAGAAATATAGAAATGAAAACCACGGAGAGGTACCACCTCACACCAGTCAGAATGGCTAAAATTAACAAGTCAGGAAACGACAGATGTTGGTGAGAATGCAGAGAAAGGGGAACCCTCCTACAGTCTTGGTGGAACGCAAGCTGGTGCAGCCACTCTGGAAAACATGGAGGTTCCTCAAAAAATTGAAAATAGAGCTACTCTACAACCCATCAATAGCACTACTGGGTATTTACCTTAAAGATACAAATGTAGTGATCCAAAAGGACACATGAACCCAAATGTTTCTAGCAGCAATGTCCACAATAGCCAACTATGGAAAGAGCCTAGATATCCATCAACAGATGAATGGATAAAAGAGAGGTGGTATATATATACAATGGAATACTATGCAGTCATCAAAATAAATGAATTCTTATCATTTGCAATGACATGGATGGAACTAGAGGGTATTATGCTGAGTGAAATAAGTCCATCAGAGAAAGACAATTATCATATGATCTCTCTGATATGAGGAATTTGAGAGGCAGGGCACAGGGTCGTTGTGGGTAGGGGAGGAAAAAGTGAAACAAAATGGGATCAGGAGGGAGACAAATCATAGGACTCTTAATCTTGTGAACCAAACTGAGGGTGGCTGGGATGTGGTGGGGGGGTAGGGATAGAGTGTCTGGGTTATGGAAATTGGGGAGGGTATGTCCTATAGTGAGTGCTATGAAATGTGTAAGCCTGATAATTCACAGACCCATACCCCCGTGGCAAATAATACATTATATGTTAATAAAAAATTATAGAAGTACCTACCTTTTAATCCAACTCCAAGGAATTTTTCTTAAAGACATAATTATTTAGTAAGTGTAAAGACCTATATATAAGGTTATTCATTGCAATACGGTTTGTAATAGCAAAACTGGAAACTACATAAACATCTAAAATAGATGACTGGTAAAATAGATTATAAAGCATCCAAAAATGGAAATAGCTTACAGCCATAAAGCAGATTTAAAAAAGAAGACAACGATGACAATTTGCTACTTGGGCTATCAAGTAATTTCCAAGATATGTATGTGAAAAAGCAAGATTCAGAAGTATGTGCCATGTTGTATAAAGCAGACTATATAATAGGAATGTGGGAGAGAAAAATACCACTTTGCATTTATCTGCATAAAATATCTGTGTAACAATATATAAAAAACAGGTAATATTTGTTGCTTCTAGGGGTGGGAGTAAACAATAATATCCATGGTATTTTTACTATGCAGCTTTTCAAAAAAAAATTATGAACTGATTGATCATTCATAACGAATATTCAAAAATAACTTTTTATAAATCTTCCACAGCACCTAATGGTGGTGGATTCATAATACAAAATTAGGAAATACTTACTAATTAAGGGGGGCAAGGGTAAATGCCCAAATAATAACACTGTCCTATATTTGCTCAATGTTTTTAAACTTCCACATTCTTTTACATAAATTACCATATTAAGAAGTAAATTATTTTTATTAATGATCTAAACATTTTGGACTAAACTTGTAGTTAATTTCTGAGAAAACTGTCCCACAAAAGATAACACTAATTTCAAGTATTAGAAAGAATGTCCCCTCACACCGACTCAACTTGAAATACATTTTTCTGACTGCCTACACATGAGTAAAAATTCCTGTAAGATTTTACCTAAAATTCTGATATGCTTAAGAAACACAGTTCATTTTTAAATGCTTGCAAAATTGATATATTTTTTAATATCTTATTTACTTATTTTATTTGAGAGAGTGTGTGTATGCTTGCTCATGAGCAGGGGAGGCACAGAGGGAGAGGCAGAGGGAAAAGAATCTCAAGCATACTCTACACTGAACGTGGAACCCCATGCAGGTCTCGATCTCACACCACTGAGATCATGACCTGCACCAAAACAAAGACTCAGATGCTTAACCGACTAAGCCACCCAGATGCCCCACAAAATTGATATTTTAAATTATCGGTATACTTTCTTCAAATTTTTCTTATCTCTAGAACAACTTTTTGTTTCACTTTTTAATTAGAAAACCCAAATAATTCACCGAATATGAAAACTTGTTATTTGTATGGAAGATGAACTATATGATCATCTAACCATAAAAAATACCTACTCCATCTAAGCAATGATCTAATGGCCTATTTTTAGGATTACATGATATTTTATAAGTTAAATAATAATACAAAGATGTTAGTGTTTCCTTTCCAACGCACTTCCTACCTTTAGAATATGTTTGTTTCCGAAACAAAATGTAAGATCTTATAATTTTTAAGACCCCAATGCAAGCATTTTTCTTTACTACCCTAAGTTCCAGGTTACAGATATCCTAAAAATTATGCTGACACAATTTGAATAACATCAAAATTTTAATAAGTAGCTTCTATCGGTCAATTACAATTTCAAAAGAAAAGCCTAGAGTATTTAACCTCTCAGAAGGCCCTTGTTTAGAACCAAAATACATTATCTTGAGAACTGTTATTAGCTCTGTCCCCAACTTATTAATTAATCATAAGAATAGCACAGTACAATCTTTTCCCCCTCAGTCAACAAAGCTTTGAAATCACAATAGAATCCAGAGATGATCAATTCTAACAGGGTCAGGTAATGTACCTGATGACAAGAGAAGTGATGGGAGAGGTGGTAAAATGATAGCCCAGGCCCATCCTAAAGGGCGCAGAGGGTACTTTCTCCCAGCCGTTGTTCCAGACCTTCCAGAAAAATCACAGATTTGGATTTACACATGAAACCTTGTGATTCTGAAGTATGACACTTTTTCAAAGTTACATATGGTCACATTATAGACTTTCCTTCATAGAACCCCCTCGGTGTTCCACAACCACATTTTAGGAAGAAAATGATGGGCCTGTGAGTCTTGTGAACCAGGGTTTGAATTCCACCTCTATCACTTAGCATCTGTGTGACCTTTGGGTGAAGTACTCTCTACCTCAGTTTCCTTATCTGCAAAATGAATCTACGGCTTTCATTAAGGATTATAAATAACAAATATAAATGCTCAGGCATTCAAAAGTAATTTTAAAGTTGTATTTATTAATACTTTCCTAGAGTAAACTAAATAATAGTGTCCTTCAGAGGAAACTTCCACTTGATCTATAAATCTGGATTTAGTGGAGAAAAAAACATTTATTGCAGTTATAAATTACTATGAATGGGATTTACAGAAATCAGAGTGGCAAGACACCAGAGAGTCTGCAGCTACTGTCAAACACAGGGACAGTGGACTCTGATTGCTTCCAGCTATGAACTGTCACCATTAACCTATTTAACCAAAGAATCTTGTTTATCTAAGAGGGCCACTTGTTCTATATGTAGAAACACAAACACTTTGATCGAGTGATAAAAAGGAGAGTAAGGTGAAAATAAAGGCAGATGTGAATAATGCAAGAGGCAATATTAGCATTTTGGTTTAGAATCTGGACTTGGGTTTGAGTTTGAGGTGGAACAACTTCTGAGTCCTAGCCTTATCATTTTCTAGCTGTTAAGACTTAAAAAGACTAAGGCTTAGAGGTAGCAATTTTCTACCTAAAAGAAGCTGTGATACTATAAGCATATTTCCTTCCTCCATAGTAAGAACTCCACAGTGTTAGCTGTTATCTTCCTTATATCTACTACCACATTCACATAAGATAGAATTATTTTAAGCAACATAACATACCCTTTCTTCCATAAAGTAGTTGCAAAATAATATATGTATACATGAAATGTATTTAAATTTTGAAAATTAGTTTGTAATCATCAAGATAGTATCTAAAAGAAAGTAACCATACCTGTCAATGACAAATTAAGACTCATTCAGTCATATAAACTTCGACAAGGGATTTATCAACACTAGATATGTATGTGATTAGACTGAATTACGTTTAATAAAAGATAATGTCCTTCCTAAGTCTTTGAAACAAACTAATATTGATGATTTCTTACATTTGAAGAATAATTATTCAAATTGCTCACACGTTTATCTCATTTGATCCTCAGCATAAGCACTGTGATACAAATACAGTAGGTCCAGGAATAAAGAATGGAGGCTAAGAAAGATTATGTGACTTCACCAGTACTGCTTGAATAGGAAATGATGAAGCTGAGGCCAGAATGCATGTTTCCTCACATCAATTCAATTTTCAGAATTTTATACCACATTGAACAATTAGGTGTTTCCCCTTCTGTGTTAAAACCAAACTGTGTTGGCATTTCCCCTTTTGTGTTAAAGCCAAGCTGTGATTTTTATATTCCAGATTTATCAGGGTAAACTCCATTGGCAATGGTTTTTTGAAGCTTTTTTGTGTGTTTAGTTAAGATTTTGTTTATTTATTTGAAAGAGTATGAGCATGAACAGAGAGAGGGGCAGAGGGAGAGGGAGATGCAGACTTCCTGTGGGGCTCAATCCCAGGACCCTGAGATCATGACCTGAGGGGAAGGTAGATGCTTAACCAACCAAGGCACCAAGGCACCGAGGCACCCCTGGTTGTTGACCTTAGCTAGTCTTTAAATCACTGTTACCAAGTACAGAAATATAGGCATTGTGTTGAGAATCACTGTTGTCTTTTTTTTTTTAAGATTTTATTTATTTATTTGACAGACAGATCACAAGTAGGTAGAGAGGCAGGCAGAGAGAGAGGAGGAAGCAGGCTCCCCGCTGAGCAGAGAGCCCGATGCGGGGCTCGATCCCAGGACCCCGGGATCATGACCCGAGCTGAAGGCAGAGGCCTTAAACCACTGAGCCACCCAGGCGCCCCTCACTGTTGTCTTTGTAAATATGCACTGAATTCTCCAACCTCACTATGTTTAATGCTTGGCAATTAGGTACCAATGGGGAAGAGAAATAGAAATCCCTCTCTAACAGAAGGCCCCTCCTACCTCAAGACTCCAGACAAATACTTGCCATGGTAACCATTTGGTTTAGCACAGTAATCATTTGTTAAATTATAATATTCAGGAGACTAATGACACTCCAATTTTCTGTTAAAACAATTATTCTAAAACCGGATTAAACCAAACCAGATAAATATTTTAATTTTGTAGCATAGTATCACACAGGGAATTAAATTAATATGGACTCATTTTCCTTTAGAAAACCCAATGAGGTGTCAAAGAGGAGGTCATTTATATTAGTTACTAGAGCACAAGTCAAATTGGTATTTTTATTAAACTAATTTCAGTAATGGTGTTTTAAATAAAAAAGGTTAACAGATATACCTTAAAAATTATATTTACAAGAAAATATGGTAAAGTGATAACAGTACTGTCATGTGAACAGCTCATATTAGGGCAGAAATAAAAACATTTACATCTCTAAAAAACAGATTCCTTACTTGAGGGAGAGGTTACACTGAGTCCTAAGCCCCAATCCAATGATGTGCTAGTAAATGTTTGACACCAGCACTAGAGGAGGAAAAAAAAAATCTCTAATTTGTAATATTTGTCATATTCCATAGTATCAGTACTCTCAGAGGGCTGATTTCAAGCTACCAATGCAAAGTCACTCAATGTGGAGTTAGAATGAGAAGAGCACAATAGGCTCTCACTAGTCAAGACAGGCCAGTTCCAATCCACCACTGCCCAAACTCCAGAACCAATTCGAATCTCCAGAGGTAGAACTCAGAAGCATGTATTCTTAAAAAGTTTCCTCAGTGATTTTGCTTTGGTCAATCCATAGACCAGTTTTTAGGAACCACTAGACTAGCTTATGATGCAACATGCAACTTTTGCCATGTAGTGCAAAACCAGGTGGAAATGACATTGGCATCACTGTTACCTAGGAAAACTCTGAATCATGGTAAGCATATCTCACTGTTAAATCAAAGCAAACTGTAAGGCATCCTTCTGGTGTATAGCTTTTATGAGCCCAGACAAATGATAAGTCTTTTTGAAACCTTCCTGAGCCACAATAAAGTGTTTCCCTCTAATAAAATTGTCACTGAAATCCTCCATGTTTTTAATTTTTTTAAAGATATTATTTGAGAGAGAGAAAGAGAGCACAAGCGAGAAGGAGAAGCAGGCTCCCCACTGACCAGGAAGCCTGATGCAGCACTCAATCCCAGGACCCTGGGATCATGTCCTGATCCAAAGGCAGGTGCTTAACCAACTAAGCCGCCAAGGAGTCACCCATGTGCCCAGGTGTTAAAAAAACACCTCAGTGTTTTCTAAAGAAGTGATCCAGTCTGAGAGAGGAATGGCAACTTAGTGATATTTAATTACCCACAATCATGAATTACTTAAGGGCAATTTCAGTGTTTGGTGCAAATTACTCAGTTGAAGCAAACAAAATGCAGGCATTCCCTCTTGTAGACATTCCTCATTTCATATGAATTTATAACATTTCATCTTTACAGCTTTACCAATCTTCAAGAGATAGAAAAATGAGTTAAGATTAACATTGGTAAATGTCTTTGCCTGGGTCCCTTTGAAAGCCTGAGAGAAAAGGCTTATAGGCAAATAGTTTATTTGGGAAAGGTGATCTCAGAAAACAGGAGTGAGGTAAGGGAAAATCTGTGGGGAAAGAGGGAAAGTCAATACCCAGATGTTGTTACCTAGTTAGGCAGTAATTATTCAGTTCTAGTAGGAAGTTCTTAGAAGTTTTATGAACATGCACTTCAGAATTGCCCATGGCCACTGAAAGAAAGAAGCATTTTTAGTATATTCCCTATTAGCCAAGAATGGCCCTATGGGCATTAACTCCTTTGCCTCCATTATTTTGTTTGATCATGAATGACAGCCCAGCAGTTCTAAGGGAGTTAGAGAAACCCAGATGGTAAACAAGAAGTAATTGTCCCATGCTGAGGCACTGTCAAGTTAGAACTATAAAAAATCTGGTCAAAGTATGTGTGGAACTGGTCACTACAGTAGTAACTGGAACAAAAAGTCAGGCCAAGATGATGTAAAGTGGTACATAAGAGAGGTCTAGGCCCCAGGTAATAATCAGGAAGTTCTACCTAGTTTGTTACTGTTGCTGGGTTCCATGATCTTATTCTTTGGACTCAGAGGCCTAAAAATACTACCAAGGTAGTTCCAGATCAATCCATAGACTTTTCTACACTTGGAAAATATCTGGAGGTCAATAGGAGAAAAGACAATCGTGCTCATAAAAGAACAGATTCATTTTTTTATTTCAAAATATTATATCCTGTAAATAAAGCAAACAAAGCATTCTGGGACCATGCTGAATGAAAGGGCAATAAGACCCCAACAGAGAAACTCCATGTCACATGGAAGAGGAATGGGGAGGGAGAGGAGGCAGAGAAGAAAGGGGCTTTAATATTCTCAATTAAGCCTATGAAAGAGCTGCCATCAGAGAATGAGTCAACTTTAAATAAGTCTCAGGTCATAAAACGAAAGGCCAACTATAACAATGACAGAGAAGTAACAACCTTTCTGACTCCGTTTCTATGCCCTTCCCCTTTGCTTTGACTACAGAAACTAAAGTTACTAGGAATAAGGAGGTAAGCAGGTACCAAAGAGTACAGCGGTTCTTAAACTTTAGCATGTATCATCACCTGGAGCACCTGTTAAAACACACATTACTGGCTCTATGCCCAGAGTTCCTGATTCTTTGTCCGACCGAGACCAAAAAAATCATATTCCTAACAACTTCCCAGCTGGTGCTGCTGGTCCACAAGACAATACCACAAGAACCACTAAAATGGCAAAATAGAAAGGAAGGCCCACACTCCCTACCCAGATTCCCACCAACAAAAAGCTTAAGGTGAGGCAGAGGAAGTAATTGTAATTTTGGATGAAGATGGAAGCATCAAGATATGAGAGCATACACATTTGATTACTGAATGAAAACTGCATATATCACTTACAGACACGATAGGAGCCTGAGAGAGGACAGAAAAGCCATAGAATTAGCCACATTTCCATCTAGTAGTAGACAAGCTAATGCCACTGGAGAAATTTGATGGGGCAGCAAAATAAATAAAGATTCATTCTTATTATATCCCATGATTGTATGAATTATACAGATAGGGTACCACATAACTTGCTTAAAGCAATCAACCTTATGAAATCTATTTTTATATAAAAAATAAGTTGAGAGATGATTATCAGACATCTGTTGACAATACCAAATTTTACCCACCAAGTTTTACCCACTGAGAAATTCCAATTCATTTAAATTATATAATAATTAGATTAATATAAAATTCCAGAAACGTTTGGTACCATTTTTCTTTAAAAACAACCCAGATAATTCTTATGCACATTTAAGTCTGAGGACATTAGTCAGCACCAGCAGTTCTGGGGCAGAAGTCATTCCCCTGCAACCCCTTCATAAAGAGAAGAAACATTCAAATGGAAAAAAGAAGAGCCTTACATACAGTGCAAGCAGCAGAGCAGAGCAGTTAGGGATTGGAATCTGGAGTTAGATTGCTTGGTTTAAACAGTAGTAACCTTGGGCAAGCTATTTAATCTCTCTAAGCCTCATTTTCTCATCTTAAAAATGAGGATAATAATTTCTACTTCATAGGGTTGCTGTGAGGATGAAATGAGATAATGTATATGAAGCACTTAGCACAGTGCCTGCCATAGAGCAACTTTTTAACAAATATTGCTATTATCATTACCACATCGGTCCCCTAGAGAACACTGTAATGCACATATAACACACGATGGGGTAGGAAGTAAAAAGGAATTTCTGAACTGCTTACAGGGATGTAAAGTGCCATTGTTGATCTTACTTTTACTCTTTTTCTCACTGTCTCTCTCAAAAGGAAATATAATAAATAAGTCTACCATGGTAGAAGGGACATCCTGAAAGGCTTTTGCACACAATTCACCTTTCAAAACCTCAGTTTCCCCATTTGTAGAATGGTAATCATAAAGCAATCCTTAGATCTGAGGGATGTTGTAAGATGTGGTAAGATTAGAAGACATGGCATGTTGTGAGGAGCCCAGCAGTGAAAAGAGACAGTCATGGAGGTCGAGAAAGTGGTTTCGAAGCATATCCCCTACACTGAAGCTCTTTTTCTCTTGCAACAGAAAAACTGCAAGATCCTCACATCTGGGCTTAGAGGAAAGTAAGAAAGGTGGTCTTTCTTTGGAAAAGTGACTTCTTAAAACACAAGATAAGAAGATTGCAATCAGAATTCTGTCTACCAATAGTTTTAGGCATATTGTTAATAATAATCTTAAAGATCAACACATAGAGATCAAAAGAGATAAATTTAATTATTCATAGCATGCAACAGTATGAAATTAAAATTCTGAGCATAACTTTTGGCTTGAAATATTATCAAGTTTCTACTTCTGAATGTTCTAACTATATGCTGATATTTATCAATACTAATGATTACAAGGTAGTAAGTGAAATAGTACTATATAAATAGCAATCTGTGTTTAAAATGCTAAATATTCTGAAACCTGTAAATATCAAGATATTATAATAAGTGTGATTGTCATCAAATATTATTAATTTATAAAATACAGACCACATGTAAATTTAATAAATACCTCAGGAAAGAGCTATCTTCAGCACTTCCAAATGTTACAGACACTATTTTGCAGTGAATGGGTATATTGTAACTTTATTTTACCTGCCCTCAGATGAATAAGGTTTGCTTGCATCACCTTGTAGTCATCAGATAAACGAGGATGTAAAAAAGGACAGGCTATATAGTCCAGCATCACAAGCAGAGATAGCAGGATCCTCATCTACTGACTGTGTAACCTTGCCCACCTCTCCTCTTCTTTAAAAGAAAAATAACTGAACAGGATATCAGGGTCAAATTGAAGGGAAAGGAGAAGAACTGTTAAGTGCAATATATGAATTGATAAGTCACCCAACTCACTGTGACTCAGATTCCTCCTCTGTAAACTGAGGTATGAGAGTTATCACTAAAACCCTTGAAGCCTGTAAATTCTGTGATTCTAGATTTAAACTGAAGGTACTAAAGTGAAAGTTGAGAAAGCCCACCCTCCCTGGACATCCTTCCTAGACATAGACACCAACTCCCAAATCACGTATTAATTTTGTGGACTTTTTCTTCATTGACCGCCAGGCACAGCGGAGACTATTTGGTTGGTACCATTACATAAGGTAATACACATCTTAAACGCAGATAGGTCCTTCCTCTTAAAGAACTCTGAAAACTGTGAGCTTAATTGCAATTAAAAAGCTATTGAAATTCAGTACAACTAGGAGACAGCCTTTAAGTTTACTACAGGACTAAAATAAACAACTTTGTAATAAAATATATCAGTATGGATTTTATGTTTTAAAAAAATGAGGATCCTCAATGGATAGGACTATGTGAAACATTTAAATACTTATGCATAAATTTGCTATTTACTGCAAATCATAGCAGATTATTGGTTTATCTAGTAAGTAATCAGTGTATTAAGGGGATTTTAAATTGCAGAAAATAATTTAAAATGGCCAAGCATGCTTAATGAAAATGATCCCTTTTTAATATCTCTTTTTTAATTAATAAGTATTTTTCTAAACTTTAAGCCAGGTGTTCAGTAAGTGAAAATAATGTCTATGAAGTCTAGACAATTTTTTTTTTACATTATCCTGGCTTAGATGGTGTTTTAGGATTAGAAGGGAGCTTTAAATGTGACCCCTTTAATCCCTCAGCACCACATCTGCCAAGTGGTCATCTAATGAATATTTGAATTCTTTGGTTTCAGGGACTCACTGTCTCTGACCGTGATCATGGGTTATTAAAATTCCTTCTAGTCTGCCAAAATGCAACCTAAATTTTTAATTTAGAAAATTAACAAAATAAGCAAATAATTTAATGATCAATGTCTAGATTTGGAATAATACTCCAATAAGAGCAAGTGACCTGCTAGTTTAACTCAATTGTGACTGAAGTCATGTGGCATTATGCAAACTGCACGACACAGGTGGAACAAATTTCCATGATACTGTTCTTGGCATTGCAGAAACCAACTGTCCTCATGCCCCCCCCCCGCCACCAGGCTGACAGAGCCTACAACTGGCCATGGGCCAGTGTGAGTCCTAAGGAACAACAATCAATGAGCCCTGCTCTGCCTGAGCCCATGAAAATGAGGCCTCAGTAAATATTAGACATGAGCTCAAAGGACTGGAATTTGTCTGTTAGCCAAAGCTCATGTCTTCCCTGGCACCAGTGTTCCTAAGCCCCAGGCCGGACCCTATGTCCCACTATTCATACCAGTCTCTATTTCTGGGCTTCATTCATGCTTTGCACTTTATATTCAAGCTCGATATCCTAAATTCTAGTCCATTTGCCTGGGATCCCAACACTATGCCTCCCTCTGATCTTCTTAATGGGGCTGGACCTAGATTTCTAGTTCTATCTAGATCTGTTTTCCTAGAAACCAGCTACCTCTGCCTATCTATAATTTTCTACTCTCATCAGATGTACTTCTACGGCTGGGTCCCTACTCATCATTTTAAAAGCATCTGTGATGTTAATGGAAGATGGCCTTAGACTTGAACTTCTCCTTGAACATTGGAATATGGACTTCTGACAACACTCCCTAGGTGTCAACTTTATTGCCATGTTAATCTCTCTTAGAGATGTCATGAGAGAATAAAAAGAGTCCTGGCCCAGGTAAATTTTCCAAGCCTTGTCCCCACCTGCACCTGACTTACTATACTCATATGCTACTGAGGTCCCCAACTGCCTAGTGCTAGAACCCCTATTAGTTTAAAAGATAACAAATTTAAAGAGGGAAATATTCTTTAAAGATCTATAGAAAGTTGATTTAGACTAAGGTACAAGGACTTAAAAAAACAAAAAACAAAAAACAGTAGTTTAGTGAATAATTAGGAATATACATTTCCTGAGCAGGAGTTCTACAGGCTTGATAAAGAGGATTTTTTTTTTTTTTTTTTTTGCCAGAGATCACAAGGAAGCAGAGAGGCAGGCAGAGAGAGGAGGAAGCAGGCTCCCCACTGGGCAGAGAGCCCAATGCGGGGCTCGATCCCAGGACCCTGAGATCACGACCTGAGCCGAAGGCAGAGGCTTTAACCCACTGAGCCACCCAGGCGCCCCAAGAGGATGTTTTTTAAGCTAAGTGGATCTAATAGTGACAAAGTGAAGCAAAAAAAAAAAAAAAAAAATCTAAGCTAAGTAGGGAGATATTTTTAAGCAGAAAGATCAGACTATTGTTCAGTAAATCACATCCTATAAGTGACTTCAGCCACGCAAAAATCACAACCCTGCTTTTGTAATCCCACCACTGTATGAAAATACTCCCCTTCTAACACCCTTGTTATATACATGTGGTGACTATATTTTCTCTTGCATTTTTCTCTATCTCTGGGAATAGATCTTGTCTCCACAAACAGATTATAAAGCCCATACCTTACTTATCATACCAGGAATGGTTTCAATAGACAATAAATTCTTATTGAATTGAATGGAATCCAACTGAATTAAAACAAATTAGGATAAAAGTGATGTTATATAACAGATGAATTAAGTTGGCAAAGGAGTTAAATCAGATGCTTAATAGAATTCTGAAACTGAGTAACTGAGGCTTGGAGAAAGGCTGACAATGATATTGCCCAAACTAGAAAAGTGTGGAACAACTATAATTCAGGCAAATGCTATCAGTTATGGACTGTGAGTGGCAGAATAATGGCCCCATAAAGACATTTACCTTCTAATCTCTGGAACATATTATCATAAAATCAAATGGAACTCTGCAGGTGTGATTAAAAATCTTTAGATGTGAGGTTATCCTGGATTACCCAGGTGGGCACAATGTAATCACTGGAAATTGGAAGAGGGAAACAGAAGAGTGGGTCAAAGAGATGACAGGGAAGAATGAGAGATTTGAAGCACAAGAGGGATTCAACTTGCCTTTGCAGGCTTTGAAGATTGTGGAAGTGGATCATGAGCTAAGGAATGTAAAGTGGCCTTCAGAAACTGGAAATGGCCTTTGGCTGATAGGCCAGCAAGAAATTGAGGGTCTTAGTCTTAAAACCACAAGGAACTAAATTCTACCATCAACTCAAATAAGCAGGAAAGAGATTCTCCCCTAAAACCTCCCCTAAAACAGTCTGCCAATACTCTTGGTTTTCATCTGTTGAGATCTGTCCTGGACTTCTTACCTACTGGAATGTAAAATAACAAATCTATGTTATTTTAGTCCACTAAGTTTACAGAAATGTGTTACAGCAGTGACAGGAAACTAACAAAGGAAGATATAGTTTCTATGCCACCCCTGTCTGGACAGTCAGAGTGACTGAGGCTGGTTCATGTGATTAAGGGTTTAGAGTTCACACATTAAGTGTATGGTTTGAGGAGTACAGGCGCAAATGCAGAGATCAGGAGACTTTCTGAAGCAAATAGTGGGTGGTCCTACCCAAAGAACTATCAAATTTAGTTCTTCAACTCTTCGTCATTGTTTTGTTTCCTCTAATTTTCCACCTTTTATTTAGCAATTTATTTAACATATCTTATAAGGCTGTAGGGATCCAAAGATATAACATACAACATCTTTTCTCAAGTTCATAACTTTGTTAGTACAACAGATATACCGACAGTTTACACTGTATAAGCAAAAGAGTTGAAAAGTACTTTCACCTGCATTCTCATTTAAACTTTAGCATATTTCTATGTAGGACATTAATCGTACTGTAAACTACAAGTAACCACAGAGTGTGAGTGTAGGTGTGTAGGGGTGTGTGTGTCTCTATGTGTGTGTGTGTGTGTGTGTGTGTGTGTGTGTGTGTGTATTATGTAAGAAAACACATTCAAATTGGGGCAGAAAAGGGAAAATTCTGAAAGGGAGAAAAAGGATGCTCTGCTAAGCTTTAACTATAGTCTATGCAGTGTACATGTGGCAATGAGTAAGAAATATTTTACTCCCAAAGGAATTCTAAATCAAAATATCCTGTATTTTGATGGACCACAGAATTATTAGCACTAAGTACTTACTAATCTAAATTCTATATAAACTTCTACACTGCGAGCCATTAATATTCAATGTAGCTTTTGAATTTCTCCAATACCATGGAAAACCCCCAAAATTAGTATACCAGGATTCAGTGTAGACACAGGAAGTGCATTTATTGCATACTGAACCTACATCAGACACTGTGTGGAGCACTTTACTGGCCTCACCTCCCTTACCTCAAAACATCTTCATCAGTCACTCATCTCCTAGGCAATACCTTCATCATCAAGGAATTTGAAACTTGGGAAAAATAAGTATGCTAGTCCACTAGTAGAGTAGTATTCAAGAAAAGCAACAATTTAGCAAAAAAATTGTTATCACCAGGAGAAACTGGACAGCCGAACAAATAAGTCAGATAGAGGTATGCAGTATATCGTATTAGTTTTCTACTGCTGCTATAACAACTTACCAGAAACCTAATGGTTTAAAATAACAAATTTATTATCATATATTTCTGGAGGTAAGAAATCCAAAATCTATCTCACTGAGTTAAAGTCAAGGTGCTGGTATTCTCTGGAGGTTCTAGGAAAAAATTTGTTTCCCTACCTTTTCTAGCTTCTAGAAAATGCCTGTTTTCCTTGGCTTGTGACCCCTCCCTCTACCTTCAAGGGCAGCAGGATAGCATTTTCCAATTTCCTTCTCTGACCTTCTCTTTCCTACCTTTCTCTTAAAAGGACCGTTGTGGTTACATTAGGCCACCCAGATAATCCAAGATAATCTCCCATCTCAAGATTCTTAATCACATATTCTAAATCCTTTTTGCCATGTATGATAACAAAACTCATGGGTTGTGGGAGTTTTCTTGAGGGCAGCAGAGCTACTACTCAGCCTACCATATAAGCATATAAGGTTAGGGTCAGGGGAAGACAGAGTTTAGCTAAGATTAAGGAACTAATAGAGTAGGTCAAAAACTGGGTGAAATGCATAAACACATCTCAGAGTAGGTATTAGTGTTTCCAAAAAATGCTCTCTGATACAATATGCATGACTATTAGGAATAAGTGAGCTCTCTATGCTGAGATGAATGAATGAAGGTTGGTGAAGCAATAAATCCATACTGACTTTTTTTTTTTCAAAGATTTTATTTATTTGAGAGATAGAGAGAAGGGAGAGTGAGAGCGCACAAGCAGGGAAGTTGCAGAGGGAGAAGCAGGCTCCCTGCTTAACAGAGAGCCCTACCGAATGCAGGGCTCGATCCCAGGACCCTGGGATCATGACCTGAGCTGAAGGCAGACACTTAACTGATTGAGCCACTCAGGTGCTCCAAATCCATGCTGACTTAAGAAAGCACTCACTCTAAAAGGGACAAATTCAGTGGAGGGGGGGAAAATGTAGTGAGTTAAGACCAAAGCGCTTAGTGAAGTCTCTCCAAAGCCCGGGCAATAGCGCTGTATTCAAGAGACCAAGACATAATTCTCCCAACCACTGGCATTCCTATTGCACTCATTAACTGGTTTCACATTTCCTTTAAGATGCTGTAGAAGATTTTGCTCCAAAATAACTACCTTAAAAGTTCTATGCAGCTCCTGGGGGAAGACACCTAGCGTCAGCCATCTTAGCACTACAAGGTAAAATAATCAGGAAAAGAACAAACCAGTGACGGCTTATAAAAGCTTTGAGTTCCCAGAATTCTCAAGGCCATGCCACTTATAAGGTCTAAATTGCAGGCTATTACTGTAAAATATAACTATGATAAAGAAACATCATCGTTGTCAGAGACAGAGGTTAGCTTCAGAGCTCAGGAGTAGTCTAAGCATCCTCTCCATCTCACCTAAACTCTATTACCACACATACCTAACTTGTCTCTTTGCTTTTGGTCTTGCACATTCATATGCCCTCAGTGCCAAGATTAGCTTTCTGAAACACATGTCCAGTCACTTTATTTTCGATCTTAACCTCTGATAATTCTCAACTCTTTTGTTTAACACATAAGGTCCTAAAAGTGAGGCTACCTACCATTACTCCCTACTCTCCCATTCTGTGTGTTAAACACTTGTCAAAATGGATGTCTTGGGGGCTCCCGGGTGGCTCAGTGGGTTAAGCCACTGCCTTCAGCTCGGGTCATGATCTCAGGGTCCTGGGATAGAGTCCCGCATCAGGCTCTCTGCTCAGCAGGGAGACTGCGTTCCCCCTCTCTCTCTCTGCCTGCCTCTCTGCCTACTTGTGATTTCTCTCTCTGCCAAATAAATAAATAAAATCTTAAAAAAAAAAAAAAATGGATGTCTTGGGACGCCTGCGTGGCTCAGTCGGTTAAGTGGCTGCCTTCAGCTCAGGTCATGATCCTAGGGTCCTGAGATTGAGTTCCACATTGGGCTCCCTGCTTAGCGTGCAGGCTGCTTCTCTCTCTGCCTCTGCCTCCCACTTGCCTGCTTGTTCTCGCTCTTTCTCGCTTCGCACTCTCTCTCTCTCTCTCTCTCTCTGACAAATACATAAATAAAATATTTTTTAAAAAATGGATGTCTCGGTATTTAAGATACCGTTCTCATTTGTATCTCTGTCTTTGCATATGCTATTCCTTTGGCTTGAAAAAAATGACCAATTCATTCATTGGCTATCTAATTCAAATGCCAATCATTGAACAAAGCCTTCCTGATACCAGCTCAGCAAAGTTTTAAATTCTATGTTCTTTCCCATTGCTAGCATAGAGGCATAAAGAAAATGTTCCCAGTACATGGCAAACTTGAACAAAAGTTGTGCCAGTATGACTTTCCAAAGGGTTCTTATCAGGTCAGAGCACAGCAAGGGCCCCCAAGAAAGTGGTTTTCAGCATGTGCTGCCCATTAGAATCAACTATGAAGCTTGGAAAACATAAAAAAAAATTTCTAAGTTCCACCCCAAACACACTGGATCAGATCCATAGGAGTGTTACTGAGAGAGCTTGCAAGTTTTTAATAAGCTTCACAGGTGATTCTGACGAAGACAAGGGAGCAAAGATCCTTAACCAGACTGATGCCACAACAGAGACAGAAAGGCCAACGTTTGTAATTTGGAGTGTGGAATCAGATCACAGGAGGTCTATGCTGAGTTCTCAGCTATACAGGCTGAGAACGTAGGGCACCAGACACTGAAGTCAGGAAACCAAGGTAGAAGCTCTTCTATCTGGACCAAAAAAATATCAGAATTGGAGGAAGAGTGGAATTCAGTAAGGAATTAGGTGTAGTGGGTCTGCCCTAGACCAGTGGGTACCAAACTTGGGGGAAATAAGGCTACAGTAGTCCCCCCACCCTTATCCATGGGGGATATGTTCCAAGACCCCCAGTGGATGTCTGAAATCATTAATAGTACCAAACACTATTTATATGTTTTTCCCTATGCATACCTATGATAAAGTTTAACTTATAAATTAAGCAGAGTAAAAGGTTAACAATAATAATAAACTAAAACAACTGTAATAAAATACCATAATAAAAGACATGTGAATGTGGTCTCTTTCTCTCACTCTCAAAATAACTTATTATACTGTACTCATCCTTCTTCTTATAATGATGTGACTTGATAAAATGCCTATTTGATGAGATGAAGTGAGGTGAATGACATAGGCATTGTGACACAGTGTTAAGCAACTACTGACCTTCTGATGATTCCTCAGAAGGAAGATCACCTGCTTCCAGACTGTGGTTGAAACTGTAGGAAGTGAAACTGCAGATAAGGGGGCCCTACTGTAATTCTAGACCTCACCAAAGAGAGACCTCTTCAAACAGTAACATTGCATCACCTGGAAACTTGTTAGAAAAGCAACTTTTTTTTCTTTTTTGACAGACAGAGATCACAAGTAGGCAGAGAGACAGGCTTCCCGTTGAGCAGAGAGCCCAATGCAGGGCTCGATTCCAGGACCCTGAGATCATGACCCGGGCTGAAGGCAGAGGCTTTAGCCCACTGAGCCACGCAGGAGCCCCTAGAAAATAATCTTGAGCCCCATCTCAGACCTACTGAATCTGATTTTAACCAAATCCCCAGGTGATTTAAAAGCAGCATCAAGGTTAGTAAAGCACCCTAGCCTGGCTCCACATGACGCCAATTCTGTCTGGAGTCCATACTATGAGAAGCAAGAGTCTTGACCTACAAATGAGCAGGTGGAAGAAATGCAAATATTACCAGTGTGAGAATGTGAGGGCAGGAATCTCAGTCAATTACTTTATCTCAACACTTAGCACAGGACCTTGGGAAATGACAATAAAGTCGATTGGTCAAAACCTGAGGATTTGAAGCTGGTTCATGTCTAACACTGCTACTCACCAGCTGTGTGGTATTGTCAAAATACTTAATATCTTTGTGCTTCAGTTTCTCATCTAGAATATGGACATAGCTGCCTCAGAAGAATGAGGGAAAAATACCATGTTATTTTTGATAACATTGTAAGTGCTCAATAGATCATGAAAGAAAAATTAACAGATAATCAATTATTGATTTGTTGCTATATTGACTGATTTCTGATGAGGAGAAGAGCTCCAAAATTCCAGTGGTATAAATTATCTCATTCTGACTCAATCTAATGAGAAGAATGGCTGAAATCTTGATGACTGGCAGATATTCCAAGCATTAAACTTCTTAGAGTATTAGTAAGTGTCTCCTAAGTGATGGGTGAAAGAAATCTCTAAAGCAAGATGATTGCCGGCCTTTTCGGATCGATGACACCGAGCTGATGTTAACGGGATCTCAAAGCTCTCTTGTTCTCCCCCAAATACCTAAGAAGGACATTTTTTTTTCATGGCTTATTTTCATTAAATTAAATTTGAATTGATTTATTTGACAATATTTTGACGTTTTTACATTTTAGAGTGTTGCAAATCTGGACAAGAATCTCTTCCATAATAAACAATACGGATTCAAAGACACACATTCTGTTTTATGTTAATCCCTAAAATAGCTTCCTTATTTTTGCTTTTAAGTTTTTAAAAAACTTTCACTCCTTTCTCCCCATAATAATGCTACAGTTGTTATTTTTTTTTTCTTAAATCTTAGAAAAGTTTGTTATGCCTGCCTGACAGATAAAGAAATGGAAAATAATATTAAGTGCTCAAAGTGACATAGCTGGTTTGTGGCCAAAATGGGACTAGAACTCAAGTTTCCTAACTCCCAGCCATTTATTTGAGCTACCACCGGCACCACTGCCACCATCTGATTGCCACATATTATCTAGGATCCAAGTCAAAACCAGGCCACCTGCTCCATTACCAAATTCCTCCCCTAACCAAGTGCCCTTTCCCAAAAAGCATGTTGGAGGTATCACAAAGGCAACAGCTTCCTAAGTATATGTGAAAAACTTTTTTTATTTTGTTAAAGTAACTTTTCAGTTCTAGAAGTTAGAAGTCAAATTTGGAGGTGTGACTTATTTTTTCTTTTATTTGGAATTTTTCACAAATTATGGTGGAATGTAATTTCTTCTTGTTTCACTAGTTCATTCCTTTCCTAAACACTACATTTGCCTATAGATTTCTTAACTTCCTTTAGAAAATTATCAAAGCTATAAAAGTCAGTTTTAAAAAGTATTACTGTGCATTTCAATTTAAAATACCAACTTTTATTAAGGACCTTAGCACTTGGGTTTGAGAAATGAGTAAAAATCTTTGACCAACAAATGGTAAAGCAGTGAGATCTTATTAATAGTGATTAATATTTAAATCCTCAAAAATCCCCATATAGTGCACCAGACAGCATGTTAAAAAAAAAAAAAATCACTATAACGATTCCAATTTAGTCATTAAACTTTAGAATTAATACTATGAAATGTGTTTCCCAAAGTCAGTATACATTTTTAAACTATTGCTAGTGGTTCTGTGGAGTCTCTAAGGTTATATAATTCATGACAGAACAAACCTAGAATCATTAAAGAAAAACTGACAACTCTAAACCGACAAGTGTAAGAAATTCTAAAGTTGCACTGACAATTCAGATCTACTTCCTTTCATGTCCAGATTCACTTAATATCTCATTTGATTTTCAAACCTTCCCTCAGAAGCAACTGGAACAAAACCATGAGCGAGCTCAATCTCCATTTGGGCATGTAACCCTTTTACAAACACAATTACAGCCAAACACCATTGTAACCTGATTTGCATTTGCACTAACTAAGTTACAAAGCACATTGAAAATGCCTGCTATGCATACTACAGACTTATTAGGAGGATATATTGCAGGGCTTCTGTGAACCCTAATTAAAAAGGTTTTATCTTTCCCCTCTGGTCCACTGAAATTGTTCAAATGCCTTGCCTGCTACAACTTTGCTCAAAAACAGTTTTCAAACATGTGATCAGAGCTAGGCAACTATTTCAGGTGGCATGCATGATTCTGTTTCCACAGTGGACAAGGCCAGAGAGACAAAGTTTCAGTCTAAACTTTGAGCTTCCTTTCCTTTGTTATTTTGTGTTGCAACCTTAGCATTATCCAACTGTGGACTTTTATCTGTGAATATCTAAATCCTGTCTTGTGGAAAACTAATTACTGAACCACTGAGAGCTTCATAATGTCCTGCATTTAAGTCCTGAGCATCATACATAATGCATAGGCAGCAGTCTCTGCACTCTGATTACAGAACACTGTCATTAAGTGAGCAAATTAAAGATGTGAATAATTCACTGGCTGAGCTTATTGTCAGTGCTGCATTGTGAAATTAGAATTTCTAATAAGTACTGCAATTTTTTTAACCCAATTAACACAGAGAACATCTTGAGACTGATTAGTACAATAAAAATTATTACCTTATTCTTTTGCTTCACAACAGCCAAATTAAATACTGTACTTAATTATGCAGCATTCATTCCTTCTCTGCTAAAAAAAAAAAAAAAAAGAACCCTATCATTTTAATAAGAGTTCTAATATTTGTATGTGAGCTAAAAATATAGCACATGCATCTGTAGCTCACCGTCTTTTTGCAAAGTTTTTTTTTTAAGAGTCTAAACATCAGTATTATCACCAGTGGTGGATTATGATGACATTAGTCTATTCTTAAACCAAATATTTTACCTAAAAAACAAACAGTACACACAGAATCGACAAAGTAACTAACCTCCCCAAATTGAGTTGAATATATTATACCTCTGCTTTTTTCTTAGCTTTTTAGATGCAGATTAACACAGATTTTCCCCCACTATACTGTTTGTGATTGAGGCTGAAACATATATTTAAGAAAATTAATTGTTTAGGAAAAAAATCAAGTATCTGTAACAGTGGGTCTTACCTCAGATGCTCATTTAGCACACAGTGATCTGTCTCACTCCTGCCAGGCAAGTGGGAAAGTCCAGTTTATGCTCGGCATGATGATCCTACGCAGAGAGTGTCTGCTGCCATGTTAAATAAAGAAAATGATCATTTAAACCGGGGCTTTTGTCTCCCAATATTTCCTCCTGCTGCCCCTTTCGAATCAAAGCCCAGAGAGGCAGGCACATCTGGCGGCAGTCCCTGCCCCTGACCGCAGCTGCCTCTGGAGAGCTCCCCCCTTCCTTTCCAGCTCCTCTGCATCCCCTTCCTGGGCAACTTCAGCCCCCTAAAATGGGGGAAAGAAACGATGACATTGCAGGCAGAATATGAGATTGTTTGCTCAGCCTCTGCAGCCACCTCCTTCCTGTCTAGATATTTTACAGAAAAGGAATGAGAAGGGGGAAACAGCGAAGGTGCTCTGAAAATCAGTCAGACACAATGCAATAGGGAGATGGAGAGGAGGGAAAGGAGAATGAGAGAGCGAGAGAGTGTGTGTGTAAGGGGGGTGGCTGTCAGTGCAGATAAATCTGCATATGGAAATTAGGGTTATCCTGGGTACAGTTTTATTTAACTATGATCTACTGTTTTTTTAATTAGACCAGAATTTTAGCAAAGGAGAGGAAGAAAGAGAGTCTTGAAATCAGAAAGAGCAACTTCTAATTCAATAGACTTAAAATTTCATAGCATCTGCAAATAGCAGATCTAGAAGTTGTAGGAAAGAGAAAAGGACAAAAAAAAAAAAAAAACAAGGCATTTTCCCCCTTGTTTTGTTTGATAAACAGGAAGACCTCCTACCTGTCCAAAAAAAAAAAAAAGAAAAAGAAAGAAAGAAAAGGAAATTGGGATGAGAATGTGAAGAATTTGAAAGGAAGGAAAAAATAAAAAATAAAAAAAAACCTTTCATGGTCTGTGTAAAATTTGTCCTTAAACAATAGAAAAATCATATGGGACAAAGGAATTATCAAAAGTAGATGATTGGCATTATTTAAGGAAACCAGTAGCGATATATTTCTGCATTTTATGAGGCATGTTTTTTCTTTCCTTAGAGAACACCTTTCACAACTCTAACCCAAGGCAAAATGCTACTGACTATAATCAGTCTACAGATGTCACTAATACCAGTTAACTACTCCTTTTGGGGTGCTGAGGGTAAAACAATGTGGCAGAGTAACCAAAGACTACAGGAGGGTAGCTGGTGTGCCCAGCACTGAGTCCTCCACTGGAGGTGCTGGTAGGATAGCAATTTGATCAGAAGGAAGCAAGAGTTATTTCTGTAATCTGTCAAGGGGATTTTCATGGAATCAACTAACATTTACCTACTATTGAACAATTATCAAACACCTATAACATAGCAAGCATTGTAGATAAACACTGCATGGGTCCTGCTCTCAAGAACTCCAAACCAAATAGGAAAAATAAAAAATGAGATGATACTGCAGTTTTATAAACAAAGGAGTGGTTGGCATAGTCTTGATTTGAGCAGTATAAGGAGATGTCAATAACCTCAGAGCTCTCCATCCACTGAGCTGACTGGGTCCCTCAAGATCAGCTCAGGCACTCTAAGCAAGTTACTTTGTCCCTTTGAACTTTAGTTTCTTCACCTGTAAAATACGTGTTTTTTAAGTTTAAGATTATATAATAAAAATAAAACATTACATTTTTGTCTGGCTTATGATAATTGCTCAAAAAATAGCAAATCAATTCTCAGTTCAGCTGGCACCTCTTCTGTGAATCTTTACTCAACATCTGCAAACAGGCTCAGAGGCTTTTTCTGCAATGCCCCCACTGTTCTCCACTATATTATATCATTACAATTTTCAGCAGGTATATTGTTATACCACTAGATCTCAACTAGGGCCATTTTGCCCTCTAGGGAACATTTGACAATGTCTAGAGACATTACTATTTTTGACAACAGGAGAAGGAGGGTTGCTACTGGCATCTAATAGGCAGAGAGACCAGGGATGCTAATCTAGAATACACAGGACAGCCTCCCAGAACAAAGAATTAGCAGATGTCAACAGTGTTAACAGTAAGCGTAACTAAGGTACCAGGGGTCCTTAGACAAAAGGCTGATTCTAGGTCCAGGGCAGGAAATATATAGGGTAAGCCTAGAACATCTTGAGGTGCTAGAAAGAAGTGTTCAAAAACAAAAACAAAAACAAAAACTACATCAATAGGATATGTTACAGGGGTGAAGGAACCATTTGAAAGAGCTCCCAATAACTAAAGTTGGAATTGACGGAGCAAGAAATATATAAAGTTGTTTGGGTTATAACCCAAAGTATGATATAAATAAATATACGAGTCCATACTGATATAAAAAATGAAAAATAAATAGAAGAGACAAATCTTCTTTGCAGAAGAATTCCAAATAATTTATGTAAATAATCCTCCCTGAACAATACAGAGCGTAATTCTTCACTCCTTGAGTGCAGGCTGTTCATTGTAACTTCCATAGTGGAGGTAGGGACAGGACTCAGGAGAATAACTTTAGAGTGGAGAAACCTGACCTAACACTACCTCAGCCAGGTGATCAATATTAACATCAACAATGATAAATCATGGGCGCCTGGGTGGCTCAGTTGGTTGACCGACTGCCTTCGGCTCAGGTCACGATCCTGGAGTCACAGGATCGAGTCCCGCATTGGGCTCCCAGCTCAGTGGGAAGTCTGCTTCTCCCTCTGAACTTTTCCCCCCTCTCATGCTCTCTCTCACTCTCTCTCTCTCTGTCAAATAAATAAAATATTAAAAAATTAAAAAATTATAAATCATGATCACATATATGCCCTAACCCCAGTCTAGTTATGAAAACAAAACAACAACAAAAATCAGCCAAATTCCAATAGAGGGACATTCTACAAAACACCTGACCAAGACACCTCAAAACTATCAAGGGTATCAAAAATAGGAAAAGTCTGAGAAACCATCACAGCCAAGAGGAGTCTCAAGAGATAAGAACACTATATGTAATGTGGTGTAATCCTGGATGGGATCCTTAAACAAAAAAGGAACATTAAGTAAAACTTTTTTAAAAATGCAAATAGAGTGTGAACTTTAATTAATAATTTATCAATTAATAGGTTTATTAATTGTAACTAACATACCATCTTGATGTAAGATGTTAATATTAAGGGAAATTGGGTGCAGGGTATACGGGGACTCTCTGTGCTATCTTTGCAATGTTTCTGTAAACCCAAAACTGTTCTAAAAAATAAAATGTATTTACTTTTAAAAGAGCCAATAATGCCGAAGTTAAAAAAAAATACCCTCCCCTATACTATATTATAAGCTTCTTAAAGGCAGGGGTGGGCGCCAGGATGGTTCAGTGGGTTAAAGCCTCTGCCTTCGGCTCAGGTCATGATCCCAGGGTCCTGGGATCGATTCCCACATCGGGCTCTCTGCTCCGAGGGGAGCCTGCTTCCCCCCACCCTGCCTGCCTCTCTGCCTACTTGTGATCTCTGTCTGTCAAATGAATAAATAAGATCTTAAAAAAAAAAAAAAGGCAGGGGTTTTACGGTTTTGTGGTTTGTGTTTATAGGCTCATGGTGGTAGCTCATCCTCAAAAATGACCACCAATGCACCATGCCCTTAGAATTCAAACTCTTGTGTATTCCGTACCCCCCTTTGATCTGAGCGGCCCTATGCTTGTTTTTGACAAATAGAACTCAACAGAAGTGATAACTTCTGAAGCTAGGTCTCAAGAAGCCTTATACTTTCCACCTGGGTGTCTTGCAATACTTGTTCTGGGACAGGTGGCCATGGGGTAAGAAGTCTGAATCTACTGAGATCTCCATACAATTAAAAAGCTGGAGCTATGAAATGGGGAAGCAGTGAAAGTGACAGAGAGAGTGTGAAGAGAAGAGAGATGTCCAGTCAGCCCCAAGAGACTCCATCTAGTCCAGTTGAGTGAGCCAAACATGTGAGTGAGGAAACTGCATTTGTCATCCAGTTCATTCAAGCCTACAGATGACTGTAGTCCCAGCCTACATTTGCCTGTGATAGAATGAGAGGAACAAAACCAGAACTACTCAAAAGAGTCCAATTTACCCACAAAACCATAGTGAGCCATAATAAATCACTGGTTTAAGACATTAGGTTTAGGGGTGACTTGTTATAGAGCAATAGATCAGTGCCCTTTATTTAGTAAGCATTCTAGAAAAATGAGAAAGGGGTTTCCATATTGTGGGGAAAAAATAATGGTGGAATTTCTTTCAACACTTTAGATCATTTCCATTAAAAATAAAATCTACCAGTTGGTAAATTCAGCAAGATAATGGGCTTTGCACTCAGGTATAACAAAGGTAATAGAAGAAATGTAGTTAATATATAATACAGTAAGGCCAAGCTGGGGTGGAAAGAGCAAAGGTGAGAAGAAAAGGATTAGTTATGGCTTATTTTGGATATATATTTTTAAAATGTGCATTTTCTACTTTAATATATTCACAATGATGTTAAAATTTATTAAGTGTCAGGCACCTTTACATGCAGTATTAGTCTCACAAAACTATATGAGGTATATACTACTTTAACCCCAATTTTACAGATGACAAAATAGTATCTCAGAGTGGCTAAGTTACTTGCCTTCAGTCACTCACTAGTATATGTTACCAGGATTTGGACCTTGGCTAACACGCTCTAGAGCCCATTCTCTGAGTACAGTCTAGTACAGAAGATAAACACAAATAAAATAATCACACAAACAAATATGTATAAATATGAACTATTCTGTTTTGTGCCATAAGGCAAAGTAAAGGATGTTATAATCACAAAACACAAACTGGGAGTTTGGGAAGACTGTTAAGGGGTTGAGGTTCAGAGGGTTACCTGGGTTAGCAGCGCCAGGTTCTGGGTAGATAAGTGGCCTGTGAACCAGGAAAAGGCAGTGATGAAAACTCATACAGAGATGTATGATTAGCTGTTGGTCAAGTGTTTCTGTAAGAACTCTAGTTTATAAGGGTCCCACAAATAACTTCTTTGGGAGTCACTAGTTTAGCAATGATGGAGTGTCATATTCTGGCAGAGTGAGTGGGGATCCACTAGAAGAGAAAGGAAAGAGACTTAGTTATGCTCCCTTTATTTAAAAAAACAATCCTCAAAAATTGTCCAGACTTGTGATCTCCATTTCCCCTCTGTCATCCCTCTTAACCCACTGCTTTCACTCCTCTAATAATGCTCTTAGTCACCAATGATCTTCATGTTGCTGAATCTACTGATCAGTTCTTGATCTTCATTCTTTCAAGCTATCAGCAGTATTTGACAGAGCTGACCATCCTTCTTGAAACGCTGTCTACATTTGGTTCCCAAATACCACACTGTATGGCTTTTCTCCTACTCTACTGGCTACTCTGCTTCTGTGTTCTTTATCAAAACCTTCTCTCATCCCTGAGTTCTGTATGATGAATTGCTGCAGTGTTTAGCCCTTGAACTTATTCCCCATCTATATTCTTTCCCTAAATGATCTCAACTAGTATCATGGTTCCAAATACCACAAATGTACTGATAACTCTTAAATGTATATCCCTACTTATACCTGATTTCCTGAACTGAAGACGATTATACCCAACTGCCTGCTAAATTTATCATTTAGATAAGTAGGTGAGCAGATTCTGGAGCTAAGCTCCCTAGATTCAGATCCTAACTTTGCTTTGCATTAGTTGGGGAAAATAGATATAACTTGTTTGTGCATCAGTTTCCTCAATTGCAAAATGGGCACAGTATTATTAATCTATATCAGAGAGACATGAATGAGCTAATATATTTAAAGCATGCCTTATAACAGTGCTTCATATCTTCCAAGAGGCATATTGATAGGCATCCCATCTTCTTTGTGACTCCTCATCTTAGTTAATGGCATCTCCCATCACCCAGCTGTTAAGCCAAAAACTTATTTAAGCATAGAATGAAACTCTTCTCTCACACAATTCACAACTGTTGCATCAGCTAATTCCATCAGTCCCACCTTCAAGTACATCTTGACTACACCTACCACTTTTACTTAAGTCTAGGCTACTAAATTGTCTCACCTGGAGAATTACAAGAGTCTACTATCAGTATGCCCACTTCCAAACTTGCTCTGTATATTTTCCCCACTGCAGTTGGAGTGATTTAGTAAGACTTGAGTTTCTCTACTTCCCTGCTCAAAACCCTCCAGTGGTTTCCCACAACACTCACAGTAAGCCAGAATCTTTATAACAAACAAGATTTGACCCTCTCCATTACCTGCCCCCTCCTAGTCTCATCATTTACCACTTGCTCTCTTTCTTACTATCACTTGCTCTCTTTCTTACTTCTTATGGGAAATCTTGTTCTTGCTCAAACATCCTGAATATGCTCCCCAGAGATCAGCTTGGCTTGCTCCCTCACTTCAGTCAGATCTCAGCTTACATGTCATTTTATCAGTGATGCTTCTCTATGTCTTCCTATATAAAATAGCAATATTTGCCTAGGCATTCTCTAACCTCGGACTCTGCCTTATGTTTTTAAAGTACTCACTTATATTTTGTGTTTGTCATTGCTGGTCCACCCTCCACTAGAATTTAAACTCCATGTGGATAGGCCTCGTATTACTTACTATTCTATCTCCAGCACTCATAACAATACTGGGTATTTAGCAACTGCTCCAAAACTACTTATTGAACAAATGAATGTAGATAACTTGTTCTGAACAGACTGTTAATTCCAGAATTCTTAGTAAATTATTTTTGCTGAATCAGTACACGTGCCCCCATCCCTACCCAACCTTACTACCTTACTATAGTGTTTCTTCCATGTTATACCCCAGTTAAAGGTAAAATCTGGCTGTCTTGATACTAGATTATGCTTTCTTAGAGCTGTTCCATACATGTACATTCTCAACCATCTTTCTTCTCAAAATGATAAGCAAACCTTTTCAAAATTACTAAATCACAGCTTTTCTGTCATGTTGTTGGTTTTCTATGTAGGGAGAGAAATCTAATGTCTTAGTCAAGATAGTTTAAGGAAACTAGGTTAATTATTATAATAATACATCATCTCATCCATGAATAAAAGGGTAAGAATATTGATACACCACAAAAAGTACCAGAACTAGAAAATTAAAAAGCCTTTAGGAGTAACTCAGTTCTTCTCTCGGTTTATTTTTGTGTTTGTTCTTAGTCTCATTCTCATTTCGCTTAATTATCTTCCAACTCTCTGGCCACATGGTCTTTCATCTGTACTCTTCTGTGCTCTTTTCTCCCCTCTCTGCTATCTCATTTCCTCTACTTAGTTCTGCAGTGGAAGTTCTGCACGTGGTGGAACTGTGACTGTGTCACAGTTCCTAAATCAGAATCACCTCAGACCAAGTGTACAGAGCAGAAGAAGCTAGCCCTTTACGGTCCCATTACAAATCCTTGGGACAGAGAATCCTTTAGCTGGCCAGGGAGGCAGGGTCTTTTCTTGTATATGGGGCTCCTAGTCTCATCATTTACCACTTGCTCTCTTTCTTACTTCCACTTGCTCTCTTTCTTACTTCTTATGGGAAATCTTGTTCTTGCTCAAACATCCTGAATATGCTCCCCAGAGATCAGCTTGGCTTGCTCCCTCACTTCAGTTAAGCTCACTTCACTTAAGCTCCCTCACTTAAAGAAAAAAGGTTAGATTGAATTGAGCAGATAAGCACCAAAGCGTTCCTTGGCAGTCAGAAATCAGATGTGAACAGTAAGAAATCTATGGAGTTTAACACTGACTAGAATTTTTAGGATCAAGAAGATTCTTCTTTCTTTACTTTTGATATAGCCATTTTTAATATTCAAAAATATATAAAATGTGGAGAGTGAAAAAAACAACAAAGTGCCTCCCTTCTCATCTTCCAAATTTTAACTAGTAACTGTTTCAGTGTGCGGCCTCTGTGTAACCTTGTACATATAACTTTTGCTATAATACATAAGTGAGTTCATATGCACTGTGAAGCTGTAACTTAAAATACATCTTAAAAAATAAGATGTTTATCCTTATAAAAAATAAGATTATTTCCTATGATAGTAGCAACTGTCTCCCTGATGGGTCTCTGCACCTTCCTATCAAATGTGAAACCTATGTCTGATAGGTTCACCTATGGTCCACTGCTGGCCAGAATAGAGTAAGTTCACTAAAACACATCTTATCCACCAACTGCAATTAAAAACTCTGGATAAAAACAAAACAAAACAAAACAAAAAATACCTCACCATTCTGTAATTTAAAGAATACCAGGTATATTGGAGAGCAAAGTCAAAATCTAAAGGTCAGTATAGTGATGATGAGATTCCTGTTGTTCTTCCTTTGTCTCCCAGCTTTGACCCAAGGATGGACTGAATTAGGAAACTCCACTGTGAGTATGTACAGCAAAATTTCAATAGAAACCCATCTTTCTTGCAAAAGGCCAGCAAAAGAGGCCCCTCCTTAGACCCTCCCCTAGTCCAGCCATAATCACAAAGCTGTAATGTTCTGGTGGATATAGGGTGAGCACTTAAAACTTCGAGCAAAGCTTCACATCTTAGAATAGAAAAATTAAGAAAAAAATGACTTTGTTTTGCAAAGAGTGTGTCACGGAGGGGAATCTCTCTTGCACTCTCTCTCTCTCTCTTTCTCTCTCTCTCTCTTTTTAACTTTTTATTTTTCTCTTTTCTTCCATTGCTTTTTCCAGAGGAGGCTTATCACATGGAACTATGTGGCAGTTCAAGAGGACTTCATCTGAAAGAACTTCATATTTCCATCCAGAAGAACCGGGAAAAGAGTGCCTTGGAGCCAGAGAACATAGGGGAAATCCTGGTGAGGACAGAGCAGGGAGGAACCATTTTCTTCTGTGTAAATGAATCAATACAAGTCTCAGGCTCACCCCTAAATTGTACACATGTGAAACATAACCAAAGAAGTGAATCAAAGGTTTTGCAAATTGAACATGTATATAACCACTGCCCAAGCTTCAAACTAACCCAAGTAGAATATGCAAAGGGTAGACCCAAACAACATAACAAATGCTTTGAAAACTGAAAAGACATTTACCCACAATATTTAAAAGTTTGAATCTAACTGGACTATTGTTTCCCAAAAAATGACAAGCTTCCCCCCAAAACAAAACATTTGAAGAATTTTAACAGAATTCTGAAGTCTCATAAAAATGAAATTATAGAGGATATAATCCAAAATTACTAAACAGGTAAAGAACCAGGAAATCTGACCAAATTTAAAGGGAAAATATAATCAACAGATACCAATCCTGCAATGACTAGATGTTAAAATTATCTGACAAGACATTAAAGCAGCTATTATAGCCATACCTAAGATATGTTGTGGGTTCAGTTTCAGACCACTGCTATAAAGACAATATTGCAATAAAGCAAGTCAGATGAATTTTTTGGCTTCCTAATGCGTACCAAATATATGTTCACACTAAACTGTAGTCTATTAAATGTGCAACAGCATTATGTCTTAAAAAAACAATGTGTACACCTTAATTAAAAATACTTTATTGCTAAACAATGCAAACCATCATCTGAGCTTTTTTAGTAAATTGTAATATTGCTGGTGGAGGGTCTTGTCTTGACATTGATGGCTGCTAACTAATCAGACTGGTGGTTGCTGAAGGTTGGGGTGGTTCTGGCAATTTCTTAAAATAGACAACAATGCAGTTTGCCTTATTGATTGACTCTTTGTTTCACAAATTATTTCTCTGTAGCATGTGATTCTGCTTGATAGCCTTTTACCCACAGAAGAACATTTTCTCAAAATTGGTGTCAATCCTCTCAAATCCTGCTAACACTTAATCAACTAAGTTTATGTAATATTCTAAATTATTTGTTCTCATTTCAACAACTTTCACAGCATCTATACCAGGAGTAGTTTCCATCTCAAGAAACCACTCTCTTTGCTCATCCATCAGAAGGAACTCCTCATCCATTCAAGTTTTATCATGAGATTGCAGCAATTCAATCACATCTTTAGGATCCACTTCTAATTCTAGTTCTCTTGCTATTTCTACCACATCTGCAGCTACTTCCCTCAAATTCAACCATGAGGATTGGAATCAACTTCTTCCAAATTCCTGTTATTATTGATATTTTATCTCTTCCATGAATCATGAATGTTCTTAATGGCTTCTAGAATGGTGAGTCCTTTCCAGAAGGTTTTCAATTTACTTTGCAAAGATCTATCTAACTATGGCAGCTAGAGCCTTACAAAATATACTTAAGCAATAAAACTTGAAAGTCAAAACTACTACTTGAACCATAGTTTGCAGATTATAGATATGTTAAAAGGCATAAAGCCAACATTAATCTTACTATACATCTCCATCACAGCTCTTGAGTGACAAGGTGCATTGTCAATGAGCAGTAATATTTGTGGGATTTTTTGGTTTGTTTTCTTTTTAAATATTTTATTTATTTATTTGTCAGAGAGAAAGAGAGCAGCAGGCAGAGGAAGAAGCAGGCTCCCCACTGAGCAGGGAGCCCACTGCAGGATTCAATCTCAGGACCCTGGGATCATGACCTGAGCCAAAGGCAGATGCTTAACTTAGCCACCCAGGCATCTGAGCAGTAATATTTTGAAAGGAATCTTTTTTTTTTTTTTTCCTGAGTATCAGATCTCAATAGTAGGCTTAAGGTATTCAGTAAACCATGTTATAGATGAGCTGTCATTCAGGCTTTGTTTTTCCATTATAGAGCACAGACAGGCTAGATTTTACATAAATCTTAAGGGCTCTAGGATTTTCAGAACAGCAAATGAACACTGACTTCAACTTAAAGTAACTAGCCTATCCTTTGAAGCTTTGAAGGCAAGCACTGATTTTAACCTCCTAGCTATGAAAGTCCTACCTGGCATCTCCTTTCAGTAGAAGGTTATTTCATCTATATTGAAAATCTATTGTTTAGTATAGCCACCTTCTTGAAAAATCTTAGCTAGATCTTCTGGATAACTTCCTGCTTCGCCTTGCACTTTGATGTTACAGAGATCACTTCTTTCTTTAAACCTCATGCTAGCTTCAAACTTTTCTTCTACAGCTTTCTCACCCCTCTCAGACTTCATTGAATTAGAGAGAATTAGGGCTTTGTTCTGGATTAGCCTTTGAAGGAAATGTTGCGTCTGGTTTGATCTTCTATCTAGACCACCACTCCTGGCTCTCCCCCTTCCCAAATCTGTGCCTTGAAAAATCCATAAGATTCAGGTTCCTAAGGGAGGGAAAACTTAATGCAAAGAAATCAGAGAGGGAGACAAACCATGAGAGACTCTTGACTCTGGGAAACAAACTGAAGGCTGTGGAAAGGGAGGTGGATGGGAGGATGGGATAACTGGGCGTTAAGGTAGGCACATAGTGTTATATGCAACAAATGAATCACTGAATACTACATCATAAACTAATGATGAACTATATGTTGGCTATATATATTGTACTATTTCTGTTGGCTAATGAAATTTAAATTTAAAAAAAGAAAAAAAAAAGATTCAACTTCCTAAAAATCAGGAAATTAGGGTAGAGATTAATATGCAAGAAGTAAGGAGTCCTTTTGGAAACAACCACCTGTGGAAGGAAGCGGGGAAAAGGAGCACAGGGTAGAGGGAGATGTTGAGCTGCAATGTAATTTCCCTGAGGCCTCAACCAAGTGATGGGAGCTCTGAAGCTTAGATAACTCTTCATAGTTATCCCAAGTTAGGTCAGGAGGAGGGAAGACTGGGCATTTATACCTTTATGCCATTGACATTGGATATGAAATGCACCAATTCGGGTAAGCAGGTTCTCTTTACTCACAGCAATTCTGAAAAGAGCGGACAGCCCAGAGCTGACAGTAGCCCTTCAGCAGCTAGGGAAATAAGTCTTTTATCCTGGAAGGAGTATTTGCGTGGCACACCACTGTGTCCCATACACGGACCTCTTAAAGTACTTTTCTGTCTGGCATTCTTGGAGTCTTAGAATGGTGGCATCATAAAATTAGCCAGAAAACAATGCAAAGTGAAAAAATTAAATTAACCTCCACCCCCAAAAAAAGAAAGAAAAAGAGAAAAGAAAAAGAGAAAATTAAAGAAGATACTGGGTGAGGGTGGGAAGTGTGTTGCAGGGACATATTAAAATACTTTTACTTATAACTGGTGGCTTTCAGAGGGAAAAATCTTAGAATTCCAAGGAAATTGATGCCTTTAAATAGACATTATACAACAATTCTATTAATATCACTCAGGGGTTTGCAATTCTTTTCTATAATGGGCCAAATAGTAAATAGTTTAGGTTTGGTGGGCCATACACTCTAGGTTGCAACCCTCAAATCTGACGCTGTAGGGAAAAAGCAGCTACAGACAATGTTAACTAATGGGTATCTCTGAGTTCCAATAAAACAGAAAAACTGATGGCAGGCCAGATGTGGCCCATTGGCTATAGTTTGCTCACTGATATAACTAATATAACTGAATGACATGAAATTTAACTCATTCTCTTTCCAGACACCATAGAACATCATGTAAACCCTAGAATAAAATGCATGACTTTTATGTGAAAGGGGATTAAACTGTTTTCTTGTTAAGCCACTTCTATGCTGAATTTTTTGTTACTTGTAGCTGTATCCAACCCAAATTATTACAGAAATTTAGTTTAGACTGAGTGATCAAAGAAGGTTTTAGTGAAAGGGAAATATTTTAGCCTCTATAATTTAGCGCCATGAGAAAGCAAAACCAATGGGTATATGCCAGGGCAACTGCTAGTTGTCCCTCATAATTCACATAAATCTGTCCCCTAATTTTAGTTAGAATAAAGATTGTCCTTCCGAGCTTGCTTAACTTGTAGCAAGATGTAACACAGCTAAACTAATAACAAGAAAGTACCAAAATGGGTCAGAAAATTGGTGAAATGCCTGGGCACATCTGAGGGTAGACATTATAGTTTCCAAAATACGCTCTGTGATGCTATGTGTAAGTGTATGTAGTATGAGCAGCTTCTAGAGTTGAACTTAGGGGCTTACACGCCCTTTTACCTTTTTTTCCTTCCTGCCAGCTAGAATATACATGTGCTGGCCACAGCAAGAGCAGCGTTCATGAACTAAGAGGTGAACTTGAAATAGAGGCCACACATTACAGAGACACAAGATCTAAGGGTCCTGAGACCATGCAACACTACTGGGTCTAGACTGATTCTATGACTCTCATGTGAGAGGGAAGGATGATTTTTCTTATTAAGCCTTAGTTATTCTGAGTTTTATACCATTTGCAGCTTTACCCAACTCAAGCTATTACAGACATTTATATTAAAATGAAGGCCAGGGGCGCCTGGGTGGTTCAGTGGGTTAAGCCTCTGCCTTCGGCTCAGGCCATGATCCCAGGGTCCTGGGATCGAGTTCCGCATTGGGCTCTCTGCTCAGCAGGGAGCCTGCTTCCCCCACCCCGTCTGTCTCTCTGCCTACTTGTGATCTTTTTCTGTCAAATAAATAAATAAAATCTTTAAAAAAATAAATAAAATAAAATAAAATAAAATAAAGGACCAACAGAAGTCTTTATGAGGGAGAGAGGTTTTAGCTCAGATCTCAAGGATGAAAAGGAGCCAGGCCTAGAAAAAAACAAGAGAAAAAAATAGTTCTGGCATAAGGCAAAGTTTGCACAAACATTTTGAGGCAGGAAAGAATGTGTGAGAACTGAAAGGCCAGTGTGGCTGATAATTAGTAAAAGAGATGGAGAGTGACACAAGATGTAAAGTTTGCACAAACATTTTGAAGCAGGAAAGAATGTGTGAGAACTGAAAGGCCAGTGTAGCTGATAATTTGTAAAAGAGATGGAGAGTGGTACAGGATAAGACTGTGGACATAAGAAGGGGTCAAGTCACGAACATGAGCTTAGATTTCACTCTAACTATACTGGAGGCCACTGAAGGATTTTAAGCAAGGAAGAGTTTTGATCCAAATTGTACCTCCCCTTGGCAGCTGCAGATGACTGCCCGCTAACACCAGATTTCCAGTGGCCCTCTAGCCTCTTCCTGTTGAAGTCACCTGAGCCCTCCAGGCAGTCCTCTTGGACAACCTTCCTCTTATAACACTCAGGTCTGCCTACCTCCCTCAGGACCCATATACCATTTACCCAACCCGGTGGCATTACAGCTTAGTCCCTCCACAGCACTTTTTTCTTGCCCTGACACCACAAGCCACTCCAGCCAACCTTTTGCCTTTAGATCTGTCAGTGAAGAGACTGGAACCTGTGTGCTTCAAATGCCAGGGGGATACATGTGAACCTTTCAAAGTGGTTCTCTGCAGTTCCCCTCCCTGGCCATGAGGAAGAAAAAGAGAGATGGGGAACCACTGCAGACTTGCACAGTCTTTAAAGAAACCCCCACTCTTGAAACTCTAACTTCTAGTGAATTTTTTTTTTTTTAACAAAGACTAAAATTAAATGATCAGCTAATGCTGAGAAAAACAAATTTTGGCCATCTTCTTTGTAATAATGATCTAACACCTCAGAATATGGGTACCTTACAGTAATTTTTCTCTTACTGATGTCTCAGCTGAAACTCCAAGGCTAAGAAAGTACAATTATAACATCTTTCAAAAAGATTGCCTCCCGAAAGATATGATTATTAATAGCTGAACACCAGATACAGTATTTTGTTCATTTAGTCAAATGTACTTTTAAGGATCTACTTACTATATGGAGGTAATATCCTAGACAATAAGGACATAATAATGGACAAATCTCAAGTGAATAATTTAGTGAGGAGACAGATATGGGCACAATTATTCTGTTACAGTGCAGAAAGTATGTTATTATATATATATTCTATATATAAAATTTGTGTGTTATATGACACACAAATTTGTATGACATGAAAATCTATCTCAGAAATGCTTAGGAAAGAACAGCAGAGCATCAATACACTCTTCAGTAATCATACTGGAATACTGCCAATCAGGGAAACTTGCCCAACCCTTGGTGTTTAGAGTTTTTATTGGGGCTCCATTATGTAGGCATGATCAAATCATTACCCATGTGATTGATCTCAGTACCCAGGTTGACTGAAACTTCATGACCCAAAGGCCCACCCTAAACTACACTGTTGGTCTTTTGGATGAGGCCAGGTGCACCCTAAGCCATACTGTCAGACTATCCAGTATGACCCAAGGCCCTCAGGCAAAGACACTCTTATCACATAAAACATCCCAAAGATTATTTAGGATCACTTCCCATAAGCTAAGGGCAAAGGTCAAATCCCCACCTGGACCAGGTTAAATTCTATATACTTGTCAAGGCCTGGTCATTTCAAGATTCAACTGGGGAAGAATCCACTTCCCAAGCTCACTCACACTGGTTGTCAGGATTCAGTTCTTGTGAACTGAACTGAAAACCATAGTTCCTCACTGGCTGTTGGCCAGAGCCTGCCCAGAGTTTTTGCCACATGGTCCTCTCTAACATGGCAGTTTACTGCATCAAAGTGAACAAGACAGAGAAAGTGACATTGAGAGTGAGAGCAAAATGGAACCCACAGTCTTTTGTAACCTAATCACAGAAGTGTTATGCTGGTACACCTGGGTGGCTCAGTCTGTTAATCATCTGTCTTCCACTCAGGTCATGATCCCATGGTCCTGGGATCAAGTCCCACATCAGGCTCCTTCCTTAGCAGGAATTCTGCCTCTCCCTCAGCCTGCTACTCCCTCTGCTTGTTCTCTCTCTCTCTCTCTGGCAAATAAATAAAAGAAGTGATATGACATCAATTTTTGCCTTACTCTATTCATTATTAGCAAGTCATTAAGTTTAGTCCAAATGTAAGTGGAAAAGATTACACAAAGGCACAAATACAAGGCAGTAGATATTCCTGGGGGCCATGTTAGAAAGTGCCTATCTCAGTGGGCTTAGGGAAGAGGGTAAAGGAGAGGGAGAGACTGAAGGTAAAAAGAAGAGGGGTAATTGATGAACAAAATTTTTGGAGGCAAAAGGAAATAAAATGAGAGCTCACACAGAAGGAGAAGATATTAAACATACAGAAAAATGAATGAGGATCAATAATGAAATTTTCTTTGTCCAGATGTTTAAGGTCCCTATATGGTATACTACATTGTTAATGACTCAATGCACTGAACAGCTGCAGAAGAATTCCTTTTACTGTATAGGAATTTGCTCCTTCTCAACCAACTAAACTTCCCCATTGCTATTGAAGTAATCATTTAAATCATGGTATCTAGGCAGGGATAGCACCTGGAACATAAGTTCATTATCTCTTGCACAAAATTAGTGTAATAAAATACTGTGCGTTGACAGAAAGTCAACTAAAGGTGGGTTGTATACACACTGGCAATAGATAGGTCATAGAAAAAACCTAATATTTTCATAACTGAGTTAGCCATCTTCATGTATCTTCAATGATAGTCAATTGTTTACTAACATCATTAAAATTATATGGGTCAGATTTTACCAAATGCTAAATCCAATTCTAGGCTTATAAGCAGTAACTATAATGGTAATGTGGTCCTCGGTTTCATTTGAGGTATGAAGGAATGGTCTTAAACTTTAAGTAAGATTTCGATTAAAATGGTGATAACACTCCTGAAAATGAGGGCTTTAACCTTTGGGATATACTAGATCCAGTTGAATTTATAAAGTGCCCCTACTAAAAACATGACATTCATATTAAATTGTTTGACTTTGAGTACGATAATAATAAATAGATTATTTATAAATACATTTAAAAGGAAACATTAAGTCAGAATGGGTTCATTAATATAACACTCAAATTCTATCATATGTCCTCCCTTTCTGAATGTTGTTGGAGAAAATCAAAAAACTAAGCTAACTGAACTCTTAATTTTTCATCATGAATCTCAAATAGTCACTCAACATCCCCAGACATTCCTACTACACTTCCCTAGTAAATACACAAAATGATAATGACATATCTCAAATCTCTAACAACAACTCCTTCCTCTCACTTCCAGTTGATATGTCACAGGGGAAATAGATGAAATAAAACAAAAGCTACCTCAAATTCCAACCACCCAGTTCACCAAGTTCAGCTATCTTTCTCTGCGTATCTTTCATTGTTCCTATTAATGAAAAATTGTCCCTGATCCTATTAGAAGATACATCATCTATGTAGTGAATAGTCAACTATTGTATTCCCAATGTCTGTAGTCCCAGAACAATTCCCCTTCTCTTCAACATCAACTTTTCCCTTTATACTTGGTAATTGCCATAGCCCCACATATGTGATATATTTCCTGTCTTCAAAACACCATCTCTTGATGCCCACATCTCCCTCCTGCCCTAATTTTTATTATTTATTTATTTATTTCTAAGATTTATTTGTTTGAGAGAGAAGAGAGAGAGAGAGAGAGAGAGAGTGTGTGTGTGTGTGTGTGTGTGTGTGTGTGTGTAAGAGCACGTGGATGCTCACTAACATGGAGGGGGCAGAGGAGGAGGGAGGGAGGGAGAGAATCTTCAGCAGACTCCCTGCTGAGCACAGAGCCCCACACAGGGCTGGATCTCAGAGCCCTGAGATTATGACCTAAACCAAAATCAAGAGTTAAATGCTACTGAGTCACCCTACTTTGTCACCCAGGCACCCCTCTGCTTTATTTTAAATTAAATTCCTAGGTAAAGTTTCTATATCTGCTGACTCACCTCTCACTTTCTAGCCAACCCACTCTATATCTGACATTTTCCCCCACTACTTAACTGAAATGGTTTTTATCAGCATCAGTAAGGACACATATATTGCAAAATTCAATGCTTAATTTGCTTTCTCTTATTCCACTTAATACCATTTGATATATAGTTGACCCTCGAGCAAATGGGTTTGAACTGTGTTGGTCTACTTACATGCAGGTTTTGTTTTGTTTTGTTTTGTTTTGACAGTACAGTAAATGTGTTTTCTCTTATGGATTTCTTAACATTTTCTCTAGCTTATTTTAATACAGTATATAATACATATACTAAACATGAGTTAACTGACTGCTTATGTTATTGGTAAGGATTCCAGCTGCTAGTAATTAAGTTTGGGGGGAATAAAAAGTTACATGTGGATTTTCAACTGTACTGGGGGTCAGTGCCAACTCTAACAGAATAGATAGGCCAGGAATAAACTCTCTATTCTGTTCCATTGACTATGTCAATCCTTACCCCAATACCATACTGTTTTGATTATTGCAGCTTTATAATAAGTCTTTATTTATAATAAGTCATGTACTGTGAATCTTCCAATATTGTTCTTATCCAAAGTTGTTTTGGTTATTCTAGATCCTTTGCATTTCTATATCAGTTTCTGAAAGTATTTGTGAGTTTCTACAAAAGAAAGGACCATTGGAGTTTTGATTGGCATGCCATTGAATTTATAGATAAATTTTGGAAGAAACCTTAATAATATTGAGTCTTCTAATTCATTATCATGCTGTATCTTAAAAAAAAAAAAAGGATTTGTTTATTTGAGAGGAAGAGAAAGCACGAGTGTCGGTAGGGAGCAGAGGGAGACACAGACTTCCCACTGGACAGGGAAGCCCAATTCAGGGCTCAGGCTCAGGCTAAATCCCAGGACCCTGGGATCATGACCTGAACCAAAGGCAGTCCCTTAACCGACTGAGACACCCAGACACTCTATGCTGTATCTTTTCATTTAACTGGGTATTCTCAAATTTTTCTTAGCAATATTTCATAATATTCAGCATATAAAATCTTATTTATATTTTTAGATTTGTATCTAAGAACTCTTGATGCTATTAAAATGGTATTGCTTTTTAAATTATAATTTCTAAGTGTTCATTAATTATCCAGAAAAACACAAATTGTTTTTTATATATTGATGTCGAATGCTTCCACCCTGCTGAATACATTGAGTTCTAGTAGCTATTTTTTTAGATTTTTAAGGATTTTCTACATAAATGATCATGTCATCTAAGAATGATAGCAGTTTTGCCTCCTCCTTTCCCATCTCTTTCATTCTCATACCTTATTGGATTGGTTAATTACTTCAAGTACAATGCTGAATAGAAGTAGAGAAAGTCTTAGCCTTGTTCTCAGTGTTCTGCAGAAAGCATTCATTTTCATGATTTCAGTAGTAGGTCTGCCATAGTTGCCATTTACCAGGTTAAGGAAAATTTTCTTTTATTCCTAGTTTGACAAGTTTTTATCATGAGTGAATATTGAATTTTTCAAGTGATTTTTTTCTGCAGATTGAGGTGATGTGGTTTTTCTTTTTACAATCTGTTGATATAATGAACTACTCCAATTGTGTTTAGAAATTTGGACAAAACCTGCATTCCCAAGATGAACCTGATTTTCCTAGTGTATGTCATCCTTTTCATATATTGCTGGATTTTATTTGGTAAAATTTCTGTCTCCAAGTGAATGGTACTGGATTATAATCTTCTTTGTCAAGTTTGGTATCTGAGTAATGCTGCTCATATTATATGAGTTTTGAAGTATTTCATCATCTTCTTTTTTCCGGAAGAGTTAGTAGAGAATTGATATTATTCCTTCCTTAAATGTTTAGGAGAATTCAACAGTACAGCCCTCTGGTCCTGGAATTTTCCTTGTAAGAAAAATGTGTGTATATGATGTGTGAGAAAGAGAGAGAGAGAAAGAGAGAGAGGAATTTTTTAACTGAAGATGGAAATTACTATGATGGATATAGAGCCATTCAAGTTTTATCTTCTTTTTTGAGTTTTGGCAGTTGGTGTCTTTCAAAGACTTTGTCCATTTCATCTGCTTCTTGGCACAAAATGTTCTTAATATCCTTATAATATATGTAGAGTCTATAGTGATGACATATTTTTAATTTCTGATATTGGTAATTCATGTTTTCTCTTTTTTTTTTTTTTTCCTTGGTCAGTCTGGCTAGAGAGTGTATCAATTATACTGGTCTTTTCAAAAAACCAACTTTTTTTTTTTTTTAAGTAGGCTCCATGTCCAGCCTGGAACCCAACCTTGGGCCTGAATTCATGACTCCAAGTTCATGATCATGATCTGAAGTATCTGAGATCAAGATTCAACATCCAGGCAAATGAGCCACACAGGTGTGCTTCACAGAACCACTTTTTGATTGCACTTATTTCCTCTATTCTTTTGTTTCATCCCATTTATTTCTCCCCTTTATTATTTCCTCCATTTTACAATTTGGCTTTATTTTGCTGGATTTTTTCTAGTTTCTTCTATAAGAAATTTAAATCATTGAATTGAACTCTTTCTTCTTCTTTAATGTAAACAGTTAAAATTATAAATTATAATGTGCTTTCATTTTCATTTAATTCAAAATATTTTCTCATTTTCCTAGTGACTTTTTCTTTGATCCATGGGTTAATTAGAAGTTGTAGTTAATTTCCAAATATTTAGAGCTTTCTTTCAGGTGTCTGTTACCGGTTTCCAGTTTAATTTCATTGTGATCAGACAGTATACTTCGTATGATTTCAATCCTTTTAACGTTGAAGAAATTTGATTTCTGGCAAAGAATGTGGTCTACCTTAGTCAATGTTCCATATGTACTTGTAAAGAGTGTATTATCAGGTTGAGTCACCTATAAATATATCAATTAAGTCAAGTTGGTTGATAGTACCGTTCAAGTCTATACTAATTCTCTCTTTATTGGTTCTACCAATTACAGAGAGAGCAGTGTTGAACTTTGTAACTAATTATTGATTTGGGGTTTTCTCCTATAATAAATTTGTCCCTTTATATATATATGTATATATATATATACATATACATATAAAAGTTTATATATTATCCCTTTATACATATATTAATAAAGTAATATATATAAAAATATATATATAATATTCCTTTATGTATATATTAAAGTTCTGTTATACATTTAGTATTGTTATGTCTTCTTGATAAAATTTACCCCTTTCTGTGGACTCCATCCTGGGAGCCTGAACTTTATAGGTTACATCCTTGCCCTCTATCTTTAGGTTGGTTTTAGCCTATGAAAACCACCAATTGGACAGTGCAGTACAGAGGGAAAATGGCCTGCGTACTTAATCCTTCCAGCTCCTCTCTGCTGGATTACAGGTTGGCAGAAACTATGTTCCTTTATGAAGGTAAGATAGGTGACTCTCAGGTAGGTGGCTCCTGCCTGAACAAGGCTCTGGTAATCCCTCTTCCCCCAAAACTCTTAGGCCTAAGGATGATAATGACTCTCTGATTAGTTCTGGATGCTTCACGATTACTTTTTGTTTTCCAGAAACCCTATCCATATCTTTATAAATGCCCTTTCATTAAGCATCTTTAATTACCTCTCTTCAGCACCGTGTCTGTTTACTTGCTGGGGATTGTTACTGAAATGCATTAGAGTACTAGCTTACATTATTTACAGGGAACTTACTTGGTTCTTCACATTCTACTTACTGGTTCAACCAAGCTGATCACTTATCAGGCACTTGAAAAAGGAAAAAGGGGTCTATCTGAATGTTTTGATTAGAGGAAGAAATAATAATGTCTATTGAACCAATTCTCCTAAACAGTGCTGGGGCCCAATATTCTCTTACCAAGACACTGTTTCTTATGGATTGTTACAGATGAAAGGTGTCATGCTAGAACTCCACCTGGACCCTAAAATCTCCAGGTCGCCAAGACATGAAGTCTCAGGGCACATCCTGTGAACTTAATGGGCATAGGACCCTTCACAGTAGCCCCAGGTTAAAGTCAGAATAGAGATCATATTGTTTTTCCCCTTCCTCATCCCATTTCTTAGAACAGCAGTCTCTGGTTTAACAGAGGAGTTAAGACAGGTTCTCCGTACAGGAGTTAAACCTAGCACAAACTATTCTGGAGGAATGGGCAATGGTGAATACTCAAAATTATAGATCTGAAGGCGCAATTATCACGTTTTTCTCGAATTTTAAGTTAGTGATACACTTAAATGTGTGTCTCTGATTTACACTGTTAAGTCTTCTGCATAGGTTTTAAAGAATACTTTTAAAAGATAACAATGCTGCACATGGGTTATACCTCACAAGAGCGACCAGGCTTAACCGCTTGAAACCTGGCCAGATGTACTGCAAATAAGGGGAGCGACAGTTTTATGCCAAAAGCAAGGACCACCTGACTTACTCAGTGCTTCTACACGCTGGGTTAACCTCATTTTTGTACATGCCTTGTCCACAAACCACGAACAACAGGCATCCTTGATCTTAACAAAAGAGTTGCTGGCACTAGCGGGGCAACAGGAGGGGATGCCGCGGCTCTGGGTGTGAACGAGATACCCACTTCGACCTCACTTGAGCAAAAGTCTTTTTCTGGGTCCGGCGCGAAGAACACCCAGCTGTCCCTACGCCTTGCTCACCTCAGCCTCCCGTTTCCTTTCCCCGTGAGGGCCCGCCTTCCAGCCGAACTCACCAATTAAAGCTACACACACAGGGAGACTGGGCGTGGGGAGAAGCGGGTCGCAAGACCCAGTCCTCGGGAGGCTGACTCTCGCGAGAATCCGCGGAGCGCCGGCGGTTCCCGCCGAGACCACGCGAGCGGATCTCCAGGGGCGGGCTGCGCCGTGGCCCCGCCCTTCCTGAGAGCGGGCGCGCGGTGGCGGGAATTTCGCCTGTTTCTGATTTAGACCTCACCAGCGTCGGGGCTGTAGACCCGGCAGCTGGGGGCGGATCTCGGGGCCCGAAAGTGTGAGCAGGTACGCCGTGCTTCAATCGAGGGGCGTCCGGGTGCGCAGGATTCCGGCTTCCTTCGCCCTGTGCCCGGCCCGGGCTGGTCGCCGCCGAGTGGGGGCCTGGCGGAACTTGCCTCCGGTCTGGGAGAAGTGAAGATTGGCGCCGGGCGGTCCCTGATCCCCATCCGGAGTGCGCAAGGGAACTTTCCCACCGAATGGCTGGGAAACTGGCTCGGTACGTTTCGGTGACGCAGCTGGCAGCGCAGGTCGAGGAGGGGTCGGGAGCTGAAGCTGGATCTGTCCTGCAAACATTTCTTTCCTTTTCACGCTGTCCCGGCTGCAGAATCCGACCTAGGTGGCAGATGTGAAGTTCCTGCCACAGCCAGTCGGGGGTGCATTCTCAGTTCTGACAGCCTGGATATCGGGGTGTCGATGTGGGGAGAGTTTTTGAGGAACTGGGTCCTCGGGCTTGTTTCTTTGTGCTGGAGGGACCTTTTGAGAACTTTCTGAGATCACCGCCAATGTCTTTGCCTGCCCCACCTCCTGGAATCTAATCACAGTATCTTTGGAGTCTTGAATGATAATTATGAGTTCCCAACATTTCAGGACAGAAAGTAAATAATGGATAACTGTTCTGCTGCGCCGATGTTCCTGACCGACAGCTTGGAACTGGAGCTGGGGACAGAATGGTGCAAACCCCCTTGCTTTTCTTGTGGTTTTGACAACAGAGGAGGAGGAAATCATTTTTCTGGAGAGTCCTACCTTTCCAGCGGAGCCCTTAAGCGGTAGGTTAAAAATATCGGAGACTGTGTTTTTCCCTTATCAAATTTTTCATCAGTTTGTTAGGAATGTTACTCAGTTATGATTTCAGTCAACTAAACTTCGATGTTCAAGCCATGTTTTTGCAGATCGGCTTAGGCTGTTTGTAACATAGGTGCAGGCTATCAGTTCTGTTATCGTTTCCCTGGTTAGAGCATACCTGAAAGATTTTTGGATATTGAAACCGGATGTTTTCTTATCTCACAGCTACCTCAGTTTTGGGGTAGGAAGCTGGCTACTAATTTCCCCTTTTATTTAAAGTGAATTCTGAACTAGCTGGGCTCTTGGAAATGGTATATCCTTCTAAAACATGAAATAATAATCAGGAGCTTCTCAGTAATTCTTAAGTTAGACATAGACATTGTTTTGTTGCCCCAGTTCCTTCTGATTCTGTGTATCTATACACAGAAGTCAGTCTTATTTTTGTTTAACTTTTTGAATAAATTCACCAGATTGTGTAAGTTCACAGGAATGTTACTCTTTAAAATTCTTACCTTGGGCAGATGTACCCAAATCTCTGTAAAACTGCAGTTGTTGAAATATTTTGGGAATACCTGCTGAGGCAATTTCAGTCAGAAAGGAAGCCATTTTTGTTGATTTTATAGTTGTACCTTGTTTGAGACCGTAAAAGAGGTTATTCAGTTTGATTATGCTCCAGACATGGCTCAGAGTAACTTTTAGCTGTTTTAAAAATTAAATGTCCCCTCAAAGGATGAAATTCTTCTACTGAAGACCATAGGCAAAAAAAAAAAAAAAAAATGTTCCCTAGACTTACTTTTTGAGGTTTTCCCCTAAGTTACATTTTTTCTTTAGTTATGCTTTTTTATCACTATATGTGGCTGAATTTTTTATACAATCTAAATGTAGTAATTCCTGAATATGTAAGGTACCAAGGTATATCATAATTTTATGATATCATTGTTGACATGTCACATGCCCTATGGATTTATATAATGACAAGAAAGATATGCTATAGTTGGGATTTAGCATACTTTTTATGAGATTAAATCAGAGCTTTCATTTCAGATTAATTTTGAATCTTGACCCTTTACCAACTAATTTTGAAGAAGATACAGTGGAAATATTTGGCATTCAGTGGGTTACTGAAACAGCGTTAGTGAATTCATCTAGAGTACTCTTTCATTTATTCAGGTATGTTTTGTTTTGTTTTTAACCGCCTTTGAGCATAGATGTTATTCAGTTGTGTAAGTTGGTTTGCCAGGTGGTTTCTAATACCAGTATTACAAAAGCGTGAGTGGAGTTGTTCATGTTGCTCCCTTGATTATCTTATCAGTAACAACAATCACATAGTAATGTTTGATGGAGTAGTGATTTTAATGAGTTGTTTTTAAGTGAGTCTTCATTTTTCTTTACACATTTTATTGTTAACATCATGTATTGAAGACAAATATTTAAGGCTTTGAACCATATTATAATTTTGGAAGAAAACTAAAATACTACTTTTGTTGCTGAATTGTCATAGTCTTTCACTGATGTTTAGAGAATGAACTCAGACTTTACAAATACATCTTTCAGACTGTAGATTAATGTGAGTAATTAATATGATCAGTTTGGACATTAAAAAATTTTAGTAAAATTTTCCAAACATACACAAATGTAGAGAGAGTTCTATAATAAACCTTCACATGCCCTCCCTCAGTAGCAATAAATAAGGTTTTAACACATTTTCTTCATCTGTCCCTTTCCCTCTTTTTTTTAGTTTAAGTATTTATAGCAGATTCCAGGCATCATGTTACTCTCATCCTTAAGTATTTCAATAAGCATTTATTAAAAATGTGAACTTTTAAAAAAAAACAGTATCTCATTATCACAATTAACATTCATTATCATTTAACAAAATAATTCCTTATCATTTAAAACACAGTCCATCTTTAGATTTTACATGATTTTGAACTGGAATCAGTTGTTGAAAGCAAATTATTATTTAAAAATACATTAAGAATATGTATGTAGTACATTTAAATGGAAATGTGGAGCAGTTCTTCCTCCCACCCTCATCCCTTGAGGCCTTGTGAAGAGACAGTGTATCTGAGCCTTGTTATATGTTTTACTGGGAGAACAGGTTGACTGAGTGATTCTTTGTAAACCTGAACATAACAGAGTGAGTTGAGTCTTTATTCAGGACATAGGTGAAGTTGAAAGGCAATTAGGAAGAAAGACAAGAAATTGCTTTCAGGTATTAAGAGGGGCACATCATAAATATAGCTTTCCTTGATAACTCTAGTCTAAGTCTGTTTTTTTTCTGAACTCCTATAGTATAATATTCTGATACAATTTAACATTTTGTTATGTAACTGTTAACGTAGGATTTTTATGTAAGTATCCTAAACTTTTTGAGTGTATATAAACAATCTCATTGATAGCAAAATCTATAATTATAATCATATGTACATATATGCAGCTTTTAATAGATATTTTGGAAGGGCAAACAAAAGCATGTTTTATCTTTTCTCAGTCTTCACTATCTTAAGTTGACCCTGTAATAAATATCCACAAAGTATTTTAAACATCATTCACAAATGAGAGGCTCTGCACATACTAAAGCTGTGTAATGTGTTTGGAAACATCCCTATAATTATTACATGCTTTAAACTTTTCCAAAATTAACTCTCACCTTACGTTTTTTATATTAGGCAGCAACTATACAACTTGGAAACCTTATTACAGGCTAACTGTGATTTTGGTAAGTTTTAAGTGTTTTTAATGGCAAAAAAGAATTGAATTGCACATCTATTTTTGATGCATAGTTAGGATATAATAACGTGGAGGAAGAAGCATTAGGTTAGAAGTTCAGGATAGTGTTTTGTGTTCAGAAGAAAATGTGACATTTAAATTTTTTGTAGCTGTGATTTGTAGTATTTTTCTAAGTCTGTGATAAAATTGATTTAGGGCTAAACATTTCTAAAGTGAATTAGCAACTTGCTTTAAGGGGTGGGGAGTGGGGCCTCATGCTGTCCTGGTCTTCTTTGGTTTGTTTTTAACATTTAATGGGTTTTTCATTGAGGGTGGGATTGGTATAGTTAAGGTAGGAAAGGGAATTGAAGGCAGTGCTTTAGTGTGGGCTTGCTGCTTCTCCTTTCTGGCAACTGTGCTACAGTGTAGTAATTAGAATCATGGCACTGTGGCCAGCCTGGGTTTCAACCTAGCTAACTGTTGGTCTCACACCAGGTAATGGTTCCCACCTCATTGAGTTCTTGTGAGGATAAATGATATAATGCATGTTAAGTGCTCAGGCTAATATCTGTTAGTAGTGGTGCCCAGCAACTAAAGATCACCTGGAACACACCTTTGGTCAATGAAGGGTTGAGTAGCTTACTGACACAAGAAGGAAATACACATCATGAGAAACAGTTGGGGCTTCTCAGAGAGTAGGGAGGGGCTTGTGATAGGGTTTATACTTGTGCTGGTGATTTGGAGAGAGTTTAAGGGGACTAGGACTTTATTTTGGATTGGATGCTATTAAGAAGCAGGGACAATGTAATGAACTGAATATGTTAATTTTTGTCTAGGAGGTAGGACCAAGAAAGTCTAGGGAGGGTTCTAATTAGTAAAGAAGTAATAGTCATGTTAGGTGCAAGAGGAAAATATTTTGTTTTTGTATTTTGTTAGTTTTTCATGGTCACATGATCACAGAAAGATTTTGTTTTTGTCTTGTTTCACCGTAATCACAGAGTGGCCTCATCTGATTACTTTTGACATTTTATGAAAATCTTAATTTCAGTAGGGAATATCATGACCTAGTTGTTAGCTATTGGTTGGAAGGGCTGTTTTGTTTTCTCAGTATGTGCTCAGTAAATGTTGAGTATTATTTATCACCTGAGGCCCTGTTTCATGCCAGGTACTGTGTAAAGTCACAATGGATCGAAGTGGGAGATTCTGCTGAGGAGTTTATAGTTGGTAGTACATACAGACACACAAGCATAGGACAGCTTGGTAAACGAAGAGTGCAGTAATTGCGGAGTGTATAAGCTGCTATGGGAGCCTGGGGCTTCATCTGTTTAGGTGCCCATGACTCAGTGATGCCAGATCTTGGTCTACAAGGAAAAATTAGGTAGGTGAAAGTTTTGGGGATCAGGAGAGTTCTGTGTAGAAACAACTGTATAGTCAAAATCATTTAGGTGTATTAAAACCTAAGTTCAGGGAGCAGGAAGTGGTAATTATGTATGGTTGGATCAGAATATGTGATAGAGTGATGAGTTTGGAAGGGATGAAATCACAAATGAATTTCTGCTTGTATGGCTCACAAATTTTTTTTTTGTCACTGCCCACTGATTATTTAAACTTTGATAACAGTCTATTTTGGCTTCAGGGAAGATATCCACTCTACACTGCAAAGCAGACAATATTAGACAACAATGCGTGACATTTCTTCATTATGTTAAAGTTTTCATCTTTAGGTAAGATGTCAAATGGGTATTTTGATTACTGTGTGAACTTCTGAGTGCGTGTTCATCCAGACTCTGGTTATTTATCGCATATGTCTTTTTTTAGGTACCTGAAAGTACAAAATGCCGATAGTCCTGTTCCTGTCCATCCCTATGAAACTTTGGAGGCACAACTTCCTTCTGTGTTGCTTGATGAACTTCATGGATTACTCTTGTATATTGGACATCTATCTGAACTTCCCAGTATTAATCTAGGAGCATTTGTAAATCAAAACCAAATTAAGGTTTGAATTATTTAATTTAATTTTTAAATCATCAGGTTTCTCCCTTTGTGCAAGGAATTCCCTCGAGAATGAGGGAAACCAGTCAAGAGTGCAGCTCTGGAACCAGACTGAGTTGAAATTCTGGCTCCTGTTCTAATTATGTGCCATTGGGCAAGCAATACCTCTTGCCTCAGTCTCCTCATGTGTATAATTGGTTTGCTTCCTAGAGTTATTAGGAAAATTAGATAAATTAATTAAATAAAGTACCTAGACTATAATAGGCTGAAGTAGTGATAGCTTTTCTTGATTCCAATTTATAATGCACAGTTTTCAAAGCAAAATAACCTTTATTTTAAAAAATTGGTGTCATTTTTCCCATTGATGAAGGTTTGGGCAAATCCTAGTATCTATTGCAGTAAAATTCAAGATCACCTTATAAAAGTTACACTTTCAAAATCTAGCATTATGTCTGTTCTTACTTTTGAGAGCTTTTTGGAGTATGATTAACATTGTTTTGACTATTCCTCTTTTTTCTACCTGTGAAATCATTCCTATTGAAGTTCGCTTTTTAAAAATTTGTATTGATAGCATGACCCAGCTTATAGATGTAGTTAAGAAATGCTCCATAAGAAAATGTGAGCTTATGTGAATGGCAAATTATAATTCCCCATGGGATTCCCTGAACTGTCAACTTCTTTCATCTAATTTGACTTATACCAATTTGAATAACATTCAGTTTTTAGGCATGTGTCTTTGCCAAAGTGTAAGGTATGAATAAATGTTTATATATTTTTCTGAAGTTTAACAACAACAAAAAAATGCACTCTTTTTATCAGGGACCAATATATGTAATACTAAAAATAATGGGTCCTAACTGAATTTGCAGGTTACTATCTCTAATCCATAGATAGCAAATAGGTAATTGCCTTTAATCATGACAATAAATATTTGTGGATAGATTATGGAAGAGGTATATTTTTCCTTCATTTTGGTCTCTATAAATCGGACTGGTTTTATTTTCTGGATATTCATCAAATGCTTAAGAAAATAAAAATTAATAATTTATCTGCAGTGGAAATAAAGATTGCAAAGGTTCTCAAACTAGGTTTTGCTTTTCATAGGTTTTTTAATTAAGCAAACTTGAAAAGAGGTTATTTGAAGATCAGAAGGCTGAATTTTTAAAGCATATACACAAAAAAATCATACACTGAAATCCTATTTTCTGAAACAACAGAAAAAAATTTAAAAAGTATCTTTCAAGACGTAATATATTTCTTGCGTTTTACCTATCTTATTTATGAAAAACATTGATGGTATTTTCAGTTAAGCATCTGTCTTATTTTTAAGGAAATTTTTTTATTAGAGATATTTGTTGGGTATTATGTATGACAGATATTTTCATCAATTTTTTTAGCAATTAAGGTGACTTGCTATGGAGATGGTTTAAGTTTTGTATATAGTTACATTTGTCAGATTTTTCTTGTCTATCATCTCTGTGCGGTTGTTAAAAATATACTTGTTTTTTACGTTTATCTTTCTAATTCATCTCTTTTTAAAAATATGCTCTGAGGTGGGAAATCTAACTTCAGTTTCTTGCAAATGAATAGGATAATAACCAGTCTTTTATTGAATGGCCCATGTATTCCCACTGACTGGACATAACCGTATTTATTTCTCTCTTGCCAGTTTTTGTTGTTTATTATCTATTTCTGAGCCAATACTGTTTTTTCTAGTGTAGCATTTTATTTTGCTTGCATATTTGGTAAGACAAGTCCCCTCTCTGTCATTCTTCCTTGTTCTCTTAATAGAGTGTGTATATCATTCTTATTTATTTTTGAGGTGATACTAAATGTTGGCTAGTGGAAGGTTATTGACAACCCTACTACACAGCACAGTATTAAGAGCATTGGCTTTTGAATCAGAATTAGATTTGAATCTTAATGCATGAGTTGGAACATAAATTTCTTCACTGCTTTTAACTTCAGTTTCTTAATTGGCATCTCAGTAGTGTCTACATGATAGTCTAAAGTTCTCCTGTTAAAGTATTTTATAGGAGTTCCTGGGTACTCACTACATTTAAAAACATATTTGCTAACTAAAGTCTAAAACAAGATTATGAAAATAAGTGGTTAAAAAAATTCTCTTACTGCCTTGCAGCTGTAGTAAAATCAGAGGTTGGTTGGAAGGGGCCTTTACGGGGCGCCTGGGTGGCTCCGTTGGTTAAGTCTCTGCCTTCAGCTCAGGTCATGGTCTCAGGGTCCTGGGATCGAGCCCTATATCCGGCTGTCTGCTCAGCAGGGAGCCTGCTCCCCCTGCCCCGCCCCCCCCCCCCGCCCCGCCTGCTGCTCTGCCTACTTGTGATCTCTGTCAAATAAATAAATAAAATCTTAAAAAAAAAAAGGGGGGGGGGACTTTATAAGTATATTCAGCAGCTCCAAGGCGGGTCTGTCCTAAATCATCAGATGAAAATATGCTTTCAAAGATCTCCAGTGAAAGATTCCTCTAATGGACAAGACCAAGATTTTCCCTGAGCTTTTAAATAGTGGATAAAGTTAATTGGTTCTTTATCCTTGTGCTTATGGAGGAGTGTCATAGCATGCTGTAAAATACCTACTAAAATACTATGAATTCTCAATCACAGTTGATAATGTCATTCACAGCTTTTTCCACCATCGTGGCATTTATTACATCTCCACTTAGATATCCATTGGATGGTGCTAGAAATTCTTCACATGCTTGGTGAAAAATTGAGTAAGTTTATGGATTTCTGATTTGTCTTTTTAAAATCTAAACCCTTAATTGCTTTTAAACAATTACAGGTCATCATTGCTTTCTGGGTTTTTTAATTTTTATTTTATACCAAATAGTAACCCAAGTAGAAAGTCAAGGTGTTATTCCTTTTTTTTAAGAGAATGATTTGGTCCATTTATCTTTCCATACTTCTTAGAGTGTGTGTGTGTGTGTGTGTGTGTGTGTGTGTGTGCGCGCGCGTGTGCACGTGTATAGAAGTATGTACATATATATACATATACACACACATGATAGGATTTTTGTCTTTGTTTCTAATTAACCAGAAATGGTAGTGTTCTGTGTAGTGTTTTATTCAGTAGTTTTTTAGAGATCTGTTCATGACCATACATATAGTCGTACTTCATTCATTTAAAGGCTGTATGTTATGACTCCATCATAATTTATTTAACCAAGCCTATTTTTTAAATATTTCAGTTCTTTTCATTTTTTTGATACTACAAGTAATGCTTCATGGAACATTTTTATGTATATATACATCTTTGAATACGTGTACAAGTTATTCTGTAAAGTCGATTCTTAGAATTGGAGGAGCATATTCAGGTTTAATATCATAAATACTGCTTAGTTGCTGTACAGAGTTTCCCCAGTTTGTATCCACTGCGAGCGTGCCTTTGCCTCAGTCTCTTGCCAGTAGTGGATATTATCAATTATATTTGTTTTTTGCCAAATAATACATGAAAAATGATATTGAATCTCTATTTTGCAATTTTCTGTGTACCAATGAAGTTGAACATTTTTACGTAATTTTACTGTTTTTTATAGTTGCTTTGTTACTTGTTCATTATCTTTTGCTAATGTTTCTCTTTTTTAAAAAAAATTAGTAGTTTATATATATTATGTGTAGTACTTTTTTTATTTCACATATTGCCTGTTTATTTCTTGGTCTTACTCTTTGGCATCTTTTGAGTCCATTATCAACTTAGTAATATTTTGTAAATATTACTTATTTGTAAATTATATAAATTACTTAGATTATAAAGACATCCATTATCTCAATACCTAATTTTCAGTAAACTAATAAAAAAATAACATGTATGTATATATATGTGTGCATGTATATACTTATATATATACATGCACACAAATATATAAAGATGTCTACAAATACATAATTTCTTCTCTCACACGGAGTTTGTATTTCAGATAATATTTTCTTGGAGCAATACTCTAAGGTGTACTTAATCTGATTAATAGGTACACATTTTAGTATCTGTTACCTTGGTGTGCTCAGTTCACACCACAGAACAATCATATGTGATTAGTTTATCAGCATTTGTTTGAAAAATGTTTTAAAGCCATTACTGGTCAGAAATATTGATCAAGATTTTCTAGAATTTCCCCGCTTTTATTTTTTTTTCTTAAGTGATGTTACATTGTTACTTTTTAAAAATGGCCACATTAAGAAAAGAGAAGTCTGTTAAGTGGCACTGGAGAAAATTGAAAATTACCTTTTTTAGGTAATGTATATCAGTGATCATATAAGAAAGGAATTGTCCTCAAATTTAACTCTTATTTCTAAAGAAATTTGTTTTTAACTGTATATGTTGCAGTTTTGTTGTAAATCAATTTAAAAGCATACAGTTCCTTTCCTCCTTCTGAATTAGTAAAATCTACTGTAGTTTTAAATAGAACATATTTTATTACATTTTTAGAACAAGTTGTATACGGTCATCAGTTTATGAATCTGGCAGGTGACAATTTAACCAACATCAGCCTCTTTGAAGACCATTGTGAAAATCTCCTTTGTGATTTAATAAGCCTGTCACTGAATAGGTATGACAAGGTAATGTTTGAAGAGTTTATTTGTATTACTACATCTGAAACTAACAATGTACTATATGTTGGCTAATTGAATCTAAATTTTTAAAAAAGTTTGCTTGTATTTTTGATACTTAATGGCAATAGTCCTTAATATGTGTGGTTTATAAGAATTTAATCTGATTGGTTTACTTGTTAATTTTTCTAATTTTATATTTATTATTGTTTGGGAGTTGAATGAGAAAAGAATTTGATTTAACCATTTAAAACAGGCTCAAATTAATTATTCAGAGGCAGTTTTTTTATTTTTAAAAATAGCTTTTTCCATCTTGTCTAAAATAAGTAGAAACAGGATGTTTATGATAATGACTAGAATTATAACTTCTATGCAAATAGGATAGTCCAGTCCTTTAGTAATATATATATTGTTACATAATACAATAAGTGAGTATTTAACTAAAATTAATTGACAAGTTTAAAGGGAAATTTTGTTTTTCAAAAAAGGTCTAGAATCATGGGGGAAATTACATGTTCTTACTAAATTGTGTTTAATAGAGTGTTTAATGCAGACAGTGATTTAAAGGTGCTACAGTACCTACTCATTTTCTAGCAGTGGAAATTTGTAGATTATCAGTTATTTCAAATTTTAGCATAAACCTTACAGGAAATCAGGATTTATAATTTTTTGAAATTTAGATTGTGTTTTATGTATTATCAAAATCTTTTAAATCTGGTCTGTGTAATTTTATAATTAATGTAATTAATGTAATTAGTGAATTATCCAGATACGATTTAGGTAACAGTTACCTTTTGCTTTGTATTATGTTAGAAGCCTGAATGTAGTATATGTGAAATAGTAATTACATAATGAATTTCTGAAGTCTAGCTGTACTTGCAATTATAGTGCATATGCTTTGCATTATTTAGGGTCATTGAGGATATATTTGTTAAAAAAAAATGCTTAACCTGAAATTGCTTAACTTTATAAATCCCTAATAATTGTGTTTATTCTAACTTCTAAAAACTTTTTAGTCTGCTTTGCAGGGGATTAAAATTTGTTTTCTAATCTTTTTATTAGAAGTTTTTCTATTGTGGCTGATAGAATAGATCAGGGTTAGGAAATCATTGCACTGAAGCCAAATCTAACAAATTGGTCGTGGCTTTTGTAGATAAAGTTTTACTGGAACATAACCCATTTTTTTTTTTTTAAATCTATTGTCTTATGGCTGAAGTTGTACAACAATGGCAGAGTTGAGGAGTTGTGACAGACTGTGTCCCAATAAAGCCTCAAATATTTGCTATCTAGCCCTTTACAGAAAAAGTTTGCTTAACGCTGATGATTAAAGCAAAGGTTTTTGTTTTGCTTTGTTTTAGGATTTTATTGACTGATTTTAGAGAGAGAGCACACTCTAGCGGTGGGGAGGGGCAGAGGGTGAGGGACAAGAAGACTCCATGTGAGCGTGGAGCCTGACCTGGGGTTCCATCTCAGGAGACAAATCATGACCTACGCTAAAACCAAGAGTCAGAGGCTTAACCAACTCAGCTACCCAGCCCCCCTAAAGCAAAGGTTTTTTAAAAGGTAGAAAATAAAATTCATCCTATACTTTTGGTTTTAAAATGGGAATTTAAGAGTACCTAGATGGCTCAGTCAGTTGGGCATCTGACTCTTGATCTCTGCCTAGGTCTTGATCTCAGGGTCATGAGTTTGAGCCATTGTTGGGCTCCATGTGGGACTCCATGCTGGGTGTGGAACTTACTTTAAAAAAAAAAAAAAAGTAAAATGAGAATTTATTTTAAATTTAATGGAATAGCACATTTTTTTGTAAACAGTTTTATATAATTAAACTTCAGTTTTAAGTCATCTAAATTCTTCTTTTAAAACCTTTGGAGAGAGATATATAGCATGTAAAAATCCTATAGGACTCATTTTGGTTCTTCTCTATAGGTTAGGCCTTCTGAAGCATTAGCAAGTCACCACTGCCCATGTTCCTGCATTAAAGAATTATGGGTTCTACTCATTCATCTTCTAGAACACAGAAGTAAATGGTCTCTTTCAGAAGTAAGTTGTAAAATTGATGTGTTAACTACTCTTCCAATTCATATTGAATATTTTTAATGGTTTTCACCAAGAAAAATGTTACAAATTTCCTTATATAAGACAGCCACCACCACCACCAGAGCACTGAGTACCAAACCTGTACTACATTTTTAACCCTAAAGTGGCAATATGAAACTTCTAGAAGTATAGGATTTGACTCTTATTTTCTCAAGTTTTCTATTAAGAATCTTTTAAGCTAAAATAATTCACACTGTCTAGTAATCCAGGAAATAATTTAGTCAAGAAATGTGGCAGATTTAGTTTTGGGGAGAAATAAAATAGGTTTTTATTCATGAATTTTATGGCATTATTTTAAGAAAAGAGGAAGAAAAGCACAAAGAGGAACAAGAGAAATTTTCTTGCACCTCATTTTGAGCCACGTCTTCAGAATGGGGCTTCAGTTTATTTCAGTTGTTGTGGGTTGGTAGAAAAAGATAAATACTCATAGGCAGAAGTAAGTACAAATAATTCATTATAAAATGATACTTACAACAGTTTATGATATATGAAAAAGTCCTTTGATTTTTCATGGGTTTTATAATTTCCTAGTTTTCCACAATTTGGGGTTTGGGTGGTACTGTCTCTTTTTAATAATAATCGTATTTTTGTGGATTTACAAGTACTATATTTTCAGTTATTATTTTAGCAGTGAACTTACTTAAGTATAAATTTAACATGTGCTTATCGTTAAGAAAAAAATTTTTTTCCTCACATTTTGGTTTGTCAGTGGAGTTTAGCTTCCTTTGGTGAGATTTCAACATTAGAGTCTCAGGATTTTATCCTTTGATCATTTGCCAGGATGTTTTCTTATTGACATGGTAAATATCAATTTTTCCATTTCCTGCAAAGCTTGTCATTATTTAAGAATTTTATATTTCTTTATAATTGTTCTTATTTTACCAATTTCAGACTTGAACATAAACAATGTATAGTTAATGTAGGCATGTTCATACTTTTTGCTGTTAGTCTTTCTCTAGATTTCAAGTAGGAGAGTAGGCATAATTTTAAAATATGTTCTAGAAATTTGCATAGTAATATGTATTGTTTAACCTAAATGATTTATATGCTATTCATTTGATGTAGTAACCAGACTTACTTGTCTTAAAATAATGAAAATCTGAGGTCATTTTATTTTTTTAATACAAGTAAAATAACTGATATTATTCACAGACTTTGATGGCTATTTTATTTTTAAATTCAACATAGAATTTTCCATGATCGACAATAAGACATTTTGACCTTCCTGCTGAAAAAAATCTAATCTAATCATGCTGGGTATCAAATAATAAGCATTTACATGGGTGAGTGAGCTTGTAGAAAGTGAGAAGTCTTGAGGCCAAGTACTAAATGTGGGTGGGAACTCAGGTCAACTGAACACTGAAATGGCTCCATAACCTTATAAGCAGTTGCTAAATTGTATAAACTTGAACATTAGCTTTCATACCTTACTCGGTGAAAGAATAGAAGACAGAGGTCAGAGTTAACCCAAGTTGGTAGCCTACTGATACACTAACTAGCCATAAATCTGGCCCCCCAAAAGGATGAACTAGAAACTCAACTAATCTGTAAGCAAAATCGCCTTTCACTGTGATGCTTTGCAGTTTAAAATTGCTTCAGTATATTTGTTTTCGTAAGCCAGCCCTCATATAGCTTTATAGCCTGAGTTGCTGTTGCCCAGATTGTACTGAAAATCTCAAGCCAATGACTTTTGTTTTTTTTTTTAAAGATTTTATTTATTTATTTGACAGACAGAGATCACAAGTAGGCAGAGAGGCAGGCGGAGAGAGAGGAGGAAGCAGGCTCCCTGCTGAGCAGAGACCCCCGATGCAGGGCTCGATCCCAGGACCCTGGGATCATGACCTGAGCCGAAGGCAGAGGCTTTAACCCACTGAGCCACCCAGGCACCCATCAAGCCAATGACTTGTAAGCAGTCACAATGGGTGGTTATTTAAACCTATATCTCCTCTAGTAACTCCCCCAAAATATAGAATGGCGAAAACTAATAAAACTATACACACAAATACAAACATGCTGATAGCATAACTACAAGATAGGAATGATAAAAAACTTAACAGTAAAAAACCACCACCAAAGCTCTACCATAAAACTTTCTGGCAAGCAAGGGCAGCCTGAGAAAAAATTGCCCAGAAGAAAGAAGGGAGCCAGCAATAGTCCTCAGATTGGTCTAAAACCATTGCCAGATTGTGAAAATACTGAGACTGTTTCCTTGCCGGTCAGAGAACTATTGAATAGAATCTGAAAGTGGGTATATGACATGAGGAGGCAGTCTTTGAAGATAGACATTCTGGGAGAATAAAAAGGCAAAAAAGGAATGGTACCCTTGGTGATTCAGTGGTGAAAGGAACTAAAAGGAGAAAATGATCTTGTAAAACAAAAAACATACAAAAAACTCAAAGTTCTCACACCTACTCTCCTACCACTACCACCATAGAGAAAAAGGAAATCCAAGAAAGAAATGGGACTTTGATACAGTGATAAAAGACGGCTCCAGAAATCGTTTAAAGTAATCTAAATCTACTAAATGAAAGAAAGGAACCATGAGAGACTGTGGACTCAGAGAAACAAACTGAGGGTTTTAGAGGGGAGGAGGGTGGGGGATGGGTGAGCCTGGTGGTTGGTATTAAGGAGGGCACGAATTGCGTAGATCACTGGATGTTATACGTAAACAATGAATCTTGTAACACTGCATCAAAAACTAATGATGGGTACAGTATGGTGACTAACATAACATAATAAAAAAAGAAAAGAAAAAATTTGAGACAAGTCTTTATAAAGTTACTATTAGGAAACAGAACTGATATACTGTAGCCGATGAACCCTTCTCCAAGAAACAACTGTGAAGTGAAAAGAAATTCTAAGTTAATACTTCAGATTAAACATTTGGGGTTGTACAATAACACCTGAATAAAATACTCAGATTTAAAAGTAAGTAGATTAAAGCCAGAAGTGAATGAAAAGAGTAAATGGAATGCAGGAGAGAAATGAAAGAAAAAAAATTTTTTTTAATTTTTATTTATTTATTTGACACAGAGAGAGAAAACGCAAGTAGGCAAAGTGGCAGGCAGAGGGAGAGGAGGAAGCAGGCTCTTCACTGTGCAGGGAACCCGATTCAGGGCATGATCCAAAGGCAGCTGCTTCATGGACTGAGCCACCCAGGCGCCCCAGAAAATAACATTTTAGGGTTGATTAAATGAGAAGGTGCCCAAGAAGAATATGCTCAAATGAAAATTTAATCAGAGATATGGAGGAAAGAAAACAACCAAGAAAATAAAAATTAGCTGAAGAAAAGAATATAAAGAATTAGAAAATAGCTGAAATGGAAGATAAGCAAAAAAGAAACAGCTGTGTGTATAAATGGAGTCCCTAAAGAAGAAAACAGAACAATAAGATATAGCTAACAGCCAAAACTATTATCCAAGGAAAAATTCCTGGGGGAAAAAAAAAGCTAATTCTACATATCGAAAGGGCCTACCTGATAACTGGAAAGATTAACTCCAAATAATCCATCCCAAGGAATATCCTGCTAAAACACTTTGACTTCAGAGATACGGAAAATGACTTTAGGTCCTTTAAGAAATCAAATTTTCTAGACAAAAAGACCTAATAATTTATAAGAGCAAAGTAATTTGATCTGCAGTAGGCTTTTCATAAACATCATAGAAAAACAAGGTAACAATGGAACATTTAAAAAGACTGAGAACGTCTTCTGCCTTGTAAGGATGCAGCCAGAGGTCTGCCGATCTGGAAAAGGGCCCTGACTTCACCATGATGGACCCCTGGTCTTGGACTTCAGGCCTCCAGGAAGAATAAACAGTATGACACAACAGAGCAGCCCTCAGCTTAGAAAAAAGTGATGTAGGTCCCATCTTTTACTGTATAGCGATTATATGCACTACTCCCTTGATAGAAAGCTCAAGACCAGGAAAAAGTGACCAAGCCAAAAGCAAACAAAATGACAAAAAGTTTATTCTAAGACAAATAAGAAGCAAGTTAAAAATTACTCTTTGTACTGACTATCTGACCTGCAGTGTCTTTGGGGACAGAGATGGATGAGGATAAGCCAAGAAAGAAAAACAGAAAAAGCAATTGAAAATTTCAGGAAAAGCAGGGCAGCTTTTCTGCTTCATCCACCTGGGAGTTAATGATATCACAGAAGACGTGATCATTCCCTGAATGTTGACATCTGGCTGAGCTCCACATAGGGCCTGTTTTTAGGAGCTTTCCAGATTGCTGAAGGCAGAGGTTTTTTGTTTGTTTCTTCTTTTTCTTTTTTTCTTCTTGTACAGAGATTTTAAAACTTTGCAATATGGCAACACTGATTTAGACAATGCACTCATTGTTTTTAAAAGAAGAAATCATGTGTGTTTGTCTACATGTGCACGCTAATGTTCTTCCAGAAAGAAATATTTAATTCCTCCTCCCTATCCCTTCCCTCTCCAACCCCATCCCTAGAATGAGGGAGGTGAAGATGGAATGGAATTTGGAGTTTTCCTGCTGAGAAAAAAACATTTTTTGCAACCAGGTCTGTGTTCAAAGGACTAATGTTCTAAGGAAATTATCCAAAGGGGATAGGCCATTCAGGGTTTTTAAGTTATTTTCAAATGTTGCCTGGGCTGCTGCTGACTAACGTGAAGCCAACAGGATGATTCTTCCCAAGAAACAATTAGAGAAGCCTAAAAGAGTCAGGAATGTTTGGAAATTCACATATACCCCAAATTAGATGGGAATTCCTAGAATGGAAATAAACTAATTTGATCAAGGACATATTTGTGTACCAGGAAGTATTCTAAACATGGAGCTATGCTGGATCTGTGTATATGACTGTTTTCCTAAAAACCCTACACTCACTATCTAGTAAACATCAATTAGACTTCAATTTCAGAGAAGGAAAGCAAATTAATATTCCTTAAGTGATATGTGTTATATGCCAGCAAGTATGGGTGTGAGATTAAGTAAACCATTCAAATAACGGTCAGAATATGATAAATGGGGCTTCCAGTGTGGATTTACTGGATGCTACAGCCTGTGTTATTTCCTGCCACACGATTATATAAGAAAGTGCATGTTTAAGAAAGAAAAAGAAAAGGAATAGCTAAATTAATGCACTCCTCTTGGGGAAAAAGACTGAAGTATATTTCATGTACACTCCCCAAAGTGCCACAGATAAGCCAGGGGACACCTGTGCAACACCATGTATAAGCTAGTAGTTACTGACCTGTACGTGTTAGATTTTAGCTGCCACATGTATGTGTAAATTTATATATGTTGCCACCCTAAAGCATTATACAAATATTATTACAAAAATTTTCTGTGAAATAAAAACATTGTCAATACCAAAAACAACACAAGAATTCAAAATGTATGGACCAAGAATTTTATAACTTTGATGCTAGCAATCCCACTTGTAGTTTACCTTTAGTGTATACCTACAGCAATTCAAAAATGCAAATGTCTCAGCCTCTTTATTGCCTTATTTGTAAAAGCATAATGTTAAAAACTACCTAAACGCCTATACACAGGAGAGTAAAGAAACCATGGTTTATTAGCACATTGATTGGAGTATTACGTATTTGTTTAATAGAATGAATAAAATATCTGAACTGGTAAGGGTTTGATTTTCAGGACATATTGTTAAATAAACAAAGTACAAAAGAATACTTATAGAGTGCCACCTTCTGTGTATGAAGGTAGTGAAAATAGGAAATGTGTATGCTTAGTTGTGCCCAGATAAATACTGGAAAGACAAATCAGGAACTACGGAAACTATTGAAATTGGTGGGTAGGAATGGGAGATTGATAAGTGACTAATGGAGTAGGAGGGTTTGAATGCGTTATGACTTTAGAACCATGTTAGTCTTTAACATGCTCCAGAAATAAATGAACATGTATGGGAGAGGAATTCAGTGGAACATAAAGAAAATCACTTGACCCTAACTGGATTCCAAGTGAATAACACATGGGAGAACCCATGGCGGGGATTTCTGATCTAGAGGACTTGGAACGCACCATTTTGCTCTAATTTGCTCTAAGGCTAAAGACAAAAGAATTACAACAAACTTCAGATCCTGGACTCTTGTTTGTAGATATATGGCAAATTTAAATATTTATACCCTAGGACTGAGCAAATTAATAAATACGTTACGGGGAATTAAGAACCAGCTTTGTCACTGTTGCAAAATTGAGTCATAAATATGGAAAGAGGGAAAGGTAGAGTGAAAGATAATATGTTGGAGTAGAATTTGAGATATCGGTATGAAATAGTGTTTTTTAATAATTGAAACTAGATAGAGATGTGTGTATACATACATGCATTTCCTACCTTATCCACTAGGTGGGCCTACAAAGGATGATATCTGAGTTAACAATGAGGAAACTGCAATGTTTTGGTCTTGAAATTACCAGCCTCCAGTGAAAAGAAACAAAGCTCCTTTGGCAAATGACCTGGTCTTCCAGACTGACACATGGAAAATGAAAAATAAGACTGGAACATTCTGTACCAGAAACTAAGGAGGTACTCAGAAAATAATGAGGACATATCAAAAAGACAAAGGAGCCAACATGAAGATTTCCCACACTCTAAACCCAATATAATTTGAGAAACAAAATAAACAATAGCAAAGGATTGTAATCTATATAATAAGAGTTTGTGGGTCCATACTGATACAAATAAATGAAAAAATAAATGGAGGGAAGGTTAATTCTTCCTAATAAATGTAGATGTTGATGATGGAATTAGAAAATCACCAGTTGACAACCTCCTTAGTAATTGTTTCAGGCATGAATCCTCAGTGGCTGCCAAAAGTATGATTGAAAAAAAAAACAGTATTTGCATAGCTTGATGTATCTATACAATATCAATTACAAGGGGAGCAGTAACTTTACAGTGTAGAAAATCTAGCAGATACCACCTTAACCATGTGACCAAAGTTAACCAATAATAGGACAAATTGATATTATGTACCCTCAATATGATGCAGTGAAAGAAGAAAAATGTTTCTTTGGTATTCTTGCCAAAAATATATACTGTGAATCTAATTAAGAAGAAACCTCAGTTAAACCTAAGTAACTGGCCTGTTACTCTTCAAGAATGTCACGTTCCTGAAAGATAATTACTGAAGAACTGTTACAGATTAAAGGAAATAGAAAAGACATGGTAGCTAAATACAGCATGTGAGAATACAGAGGAAATCTGATAATGCTTTTATCTGTTGTCCCAAAGGAGAAGAAGTAAAGAGTGGAACAGAGCAAATACTTGAAGAGAAAATGGCAGAAATTTTTCCAATGTTAATGAAAGCTATCATATTAAGAAACCCAATCAATTCTACTTAGGGTAAATTAAAAAAAGAAAAGCAGACCTGGGTACATCACAATGAAACTCCAGAACGTCAAAGACAAAGAGAAGAGCCAAAAGCATTCAGACAGAAAATTATGTTACCTTCAAAAGAGTGACAATTAGACTGTAAACTGATTTCTCAAAAGCAAAGGAGGCCAGTGGAAATGATAACTTCATAGTATTAAAACAAAGTGGTTGTCAACCTAAAATTCTTCATCAATGAAATCTTTCAAGAGTGAGGTAAAACAAAGTTACTATCAATGAAGCAGAATTGAAGGGAATTCTGAAAGATATATTTCAGAAGAATGATGCCTAAATTGGGGAAGGGGAGAGGTAGTGTGAAGTATGAAGGAATAAAGCACAAAGAAAGTAGTAAATGTTTTGTATAAGTCAGTAATATAATCTGCTGGGATAAAAAAGAGAGTTAATGTATACAGTAATGCTGGCTTAGAAATTGGATAGGGCATAAATGAATTAGAGTATTTTAAGGTCCTTATTTTGTCTAAGAGAAGAGCAAAGATATGTATTATCAAGACATTTGGATGTATGCTGTTATTTCTAAGGTAATCACTGAAGGAAGAGAAAATAGACTAACTTATTAGCTAGTAGAGGGGGAGAAAAGGAATAATTTAACCCAAAAGAACTCAACAAAGGGTTGTTTGTGGAAAAAATAGGTATACAAACAGAAATACAGAGTAAGATGGTAGATTTAAAACTAAATGGATGAGTCATTAACTGCAAGTGGACTACTGAAATGTTCATTTAAAAATACAGTGTTAGAACAGAATATAATCTGTTTACAAGAGGTAATCTAAAATAAAATACAGAATAGCTCAGAATTGATAAGAAAAGATACAAGAAAGGAAATGTATGAAACTATCATTAGAGAAAATTAGACTTTAAAACCAACAAAAGCGGGGCGCCTGGGTGGCTCAGTGGGTTAAAGCCTCTGCCTTCGGCTCAGGTCATGATCCCAGGGTCCTGGGATCGAGCCCCGCATCAGGCTCTCTGCTCGGCGGGGAGCCTGCTTCCTCCTCTCTCTCTCTCTGCCTGCCTCTCTGCCTACTTGTGATCTCTGTCAAATAAACAAATTTATTAAAAAAAACAAAACAACAAAAGCATTAAGTCATTGTGTACTGATAAAAGGTTCAACTTGTCAGGAAGGTAAAGCAAATTAACATTTTTATGTGAGTAAGAACAAAGTATTAAATGTGGAAAACAAAAATTGAACTACAAGGAGAGATACACATATGCCTAGAAAGTTGAGATGCTTCTCTAATCTGTAGGTGGAAGAAGATATAATAGAATTGTAAAATATTTTTAAGTAAGTGGTAACTAATACACCGGTTAAAGCTTTGGGACTCTAGCTTAAGATACAGATGGAAATTTATAACTTTAAATATAGATATTAAAGGGGGAAAAAGTTGAAAATTATTGAGCTAAGAATTCATCACACAAAAAGGGGAAAATATCCCTACATAATAAATCCAAAGAAAGTAAAATGAAGTAGATAAAACTAACACAAATTTATGAAATTGAAAATAACAAAGATGATCAAATCAATGAAAAATGATCAAAACAGTCAAAAGTTGGTTCTTTAAAAAGATTACTAAAATTGGCTCATTTTTCCTGAAATGATTACAGTCAATACTAGAAATTTAAAAAGGAACATGACTTCATATTCTATAGATATTTTTAAAAAAGTTGAGATACTGTCATCAACTCTATGCCTAATAACTTGAATATGTTTATGAAATGGACAAATACCTAGGAAAAAAAAAAACCTAAAAACTCATCAAATGTTCAGCAACAGTATATCAGGTAAATGGCTTATCATATAGTTCTGTATTAGAATACTCTGATGAGCTAAAGCTATACTCATTAAAGTGGATGACTCTCAGAAACACAATATTGAGGAAAAAGAAGCCAGTTATGAAAGAATAGAATTGGGCCACTTAAGAAGACTAACTTGCATTAAAAAAAAGTGGTGGAAAACCAAAGAGTGTATGATTTAGGCTTATATACTTCTGTGACAAAACAAAACGAAAAAACGGGTTGGTGGGGGTGGCGGGGGGGGCGACATGATTTGTTATGAAGGTCAGGATAATGACTACCCCTGGACAGCAGAAGATGCGATTGTAGAACATGTAGGATCTTTGCGAAGTACTAGTTAGGTTCTAATTCTTGAGTGTTTTTGTTCTTTAAGTTTTATAAATGTGTTCTGTTTTCCTTTCTGTGTGTATATTTAATTGTGCAAATAGAGGAAAAAGCCCAAACCAAAGGTTATGGTCTTTATCTAACTGAATCATACTGCCTCTCTTTCTATAGTCATTTTGGAACTGGTTGAATAAACTACTTAAAACACTCTTTGAAAAATCAAGTGACCAAAGACGACCTTCTGTGCCTGTAATCCAGCCCAGGGATCCATTAGGTTTTAGTTGGTGGATCATCACTCATGTAGCATCATTTTACCAGTTCGATCGCCATGGAACACCAGACGAAATGGTAAGAATTTATTTTTTAAAACTGCTTTATATTATTAATTAATATGTTTTTTTTGTAGACAAATTAGAAATAAGTGAGCACAGAAACAACAAAAAAATTAGATCACAATCCTACAGAGATAAATTCAGCTTCTGAATCTAAAGTTGTAGACCTTCCTGTTAACATCTAGAAAAATGATAATCTTTGTTTTTATTGTTAAATGAAAAGCACCTTATAGAAGACTTGGGATCTAATCCTGGTCTGCTACTAAGTAGTTATGTGACCTTAAGAAATTACTTCAGCCTTTCTGGGCTTCTGTTCCTCTATCCAGAACTCATGGGATTGAGTTGTTCAGAAAATGTCTTCTGGTTCTAACATCTGTAAGATTGCTGACAAGAAAGCATATATCTACAGTAATGAAGTAGTAGTTTCTGTGAATAATTTTGTAAAATTATTTCCTCAGAATAATACCTTTTTTTTTTTTTTTTTTTAGGATTTTATTTATTTATTTGACAGACAGAGATCACAAGTAGGCAGAGAGGCCGGCAGAGAGAGAGGAAGGGAAGCAGGCTCCCTGCTGAGCAGAGAGCCCAATGCAGGGCTCGATCCCAGGACCCTGAGAGCAGGACCTGAGCTGAAGGCAGAGGCTTTAACCCACTGAGCCACCCAGGTGCCCCCTCCTCAGAATAATACTTTAAGGAAGATTTTATAAAGATAATCTATTAACCATGAGGTTAACTTCAAATAGATTTTAATTATTATATTAATTTCTAGTTAGAAACACTTTTACACAGTTATTTAAAAACCCCTAACACTGAAACTAGCTAGTAGACATATATATTTGAAGCCCTGTTTGTGTGTAATTTCTTCCATGTTCAAAAGTGAATAGCATAGTATTCTATCAGCCCATCAGTTCCATAAAGTAAATGTCTAGAATCTTGAAGCCAGCCTGTCTGTATTTTCAGTATTGGTTTTTTATTGATCATCAGACCTACCCATGAGTTTTTTTTAAAAATTCAGATTTCCCGATCTCGACTCTGGAGATCCTGATTTAGTAGTCTGGTTTGGAGCTTGGAAATTCATATTTTTAAAAAGTTTCTTGGTTCTCAATCTCTAACCAGATATAGGGATCATTGCTTATGCAACCTGTTCCTTGACAGATTTTCTTGTCTTTGAAATACTGGACAGTTCAGAAATCGTGCATGGATCTGAAGATCAGTTAACATTGATATTAGTATCATAGAAATGGAAAGGTCCTCAAAAGTTCTTCTGAATAATCTCCCTGATAATAATAAAGCTTTTCAGGAGATCCCAAGATATAAAGTAAACTAATAAGTCAGAAAGTACTCTGAGAAACTCACCCACAGCTCAGTATTAATGCATTTAAGCATTCTACCAATTTACTGAGAGAGATCAATAGAATGAACTTCCCAGAAAAAAGGATTGTATGTCCTTCATTAGTCCTTACAATGTTGATACATAGTAAATACTCAATAAATCTTAACAGTTTGCCATTATTATAATAGTAACCCTTTTATTGAGTATTTTTGTGAAATTAATAGTTTTACTTCTTTTAATTATTAGGATACTAGAACAACATTAAAAGAACTCAAAAATTTACATATAATGTTAATGTCTTTACACAAGCAGTTTATTTCGCTTCCCATTTTAACTCCCCCAAGTACATATTTCTGATTTTAATCAGTGTAAATAAATATGGTGATTAGTTAAGCACTTCTAAGTTCCCATTGAGTGGCTATCATAATATTAGGTGCCAATGATAGGGTATACATGAAACAAATTGTACTGCCTCCTGCTTCAAGGAACAAGCTTTCAGATTATTAATGCTTGCTGGAATTGCCATTAACACTTATGCGAATGAGTGGTGTATTTCAATAGTAGTTGATATTGACCTCCATGTACTCCCAGTATGGTACATAATCTAGCTACATTAATATATATCATTACTATTACTATTGTAATGGTGAATTGTACTGGTACAACCACTCACAGTTGCATTGCTGAAATCACTTTTTATTTCATACAGAGAACTCCATAGGAAATTAGTGCTTTTATTAGCTCTGAATCAAGATAGTAATTGAATTGTCTGTATTTAAAATAGCTTAACCTCTGTCTTTTAATGTCAACAGTTTCTGTGTGATTTTCTTTTGCTAAGATACATATATTTTTAAAAAATCTTAATTCTTTAAATTATGTAGCAGGTTTTAAGAGGAAAAAGCTATGATATTCAAAAAAGAACCTTTCATATGATAATAATAAGGATGTATAATATATGTTTATATGTGTGTATATAAAATAGACTTTGCCTGTCTGTATTCATGAGTCCTCAGAGTTTCAAGTGTTTCTGGACTCTTTAATAGCTTTTAAAGAAAAATATAAGCTCTCTGTTGATACTAGTTTTCCTTAGGGGTGATATCTTCAGCATATTGTGTTTGCAAAGTGTTTAATATCTCACAGTCAGTTTTTTTCCCAGTGAAGTATTATGAAGCTGATGAGAGGGTAATAGGTCCATTTCATGGGTAACAAAACTGAGGGACACGGTACTTAAATGTCAGCCTGTTTTTATCACTTAGATAAACTTGATATTAAGGTTCTCCTAAGGACCACCTTTTAGGAATAGACTACTGGTACAGTAACGATGTGTACCAGTTTACCGTGGACATTCCCTGTTATGCCTGTAATTCCCTCATCGTATCTAGTTAGTTTTCCCTTTTACTCTCAAAAGTGTGTCAATTTGGTTAAGTCATATAATCCTTCTCATTTATGAACATAAAGGCACATTGACTTGTCCTTTCAGAGAGATTATATAGGATGTTAATTTGGTTCTGGAATATATTTAGATCAGAATTTTGAAAATTATCTGAATTCAGTTTTCCTTTTATGATAATAGTATTATAGCCAACTGCCATATAGGAAATGGCCATGCAGGGGTGTATGGGTGGCACAGTCCCTTAAGTGGCTGCCTTCGGCTCAAGTCTTGATCCCAGGGTCCTGGGATCGGACAACCCCATGTTGGGCTCCTTGCTCAGCTGGGAGTCTGCTTCCCCCATGCCTGCTGCTGCCCCTGCTTGTGCATGCACATGCGTGCACGCGCTCCTTCTCTCTCTCTCTCTCTCTCTCTCTCTCTCTGTCAAATAAATAAATAAATAAATAATCTTTTAAAAATTAAAAAAAGAAATGGACATGCATTAAGCATGCTTTATTTCACTAATAAGTAATCTGGTGTGAGAGGATGATAGGAAGTGATAATGGTTAGGCCTATATTCTGCAGTGGAGAATATCTCTAGTGTTGTGATAACCGTAGAGATGTTTCAGTTTTTAAATGTGAACTGCTTTGCTCTGAAAGTTAGCATGAAATCTTTACATTTTAAATAGGTTTCAGATATACTTAATTTTTAATTTTATTTTAAAAGTTCTGTGTGAATTGAACTTTGGCTCTATGTATATTTAATTCATAAAACCTGCCAATTGCTAAATATAGGCTTATAAGGAAAATTTGGTATCTCATTTCTCACGCTCAAGGCTTCAGGTTTTCATGTCTTTCTATTTAATGCTTTTCTTTCAACCTAGATAAGAGTGTGTTATCCTCTCACAATCCCTGTCATCTACTTTAAAAGCAAATATACTTTAAAGAGAAAAAATATTTTTAGGCATTGCAGGGATCAGTTTAACAGTAGTTTCCCTGCTCAGAACATAGTGCAATCAGTCAGGCCAGCTGATGCTCATCTTTGAAACATCTGAAATGGTGACTAGATAAAAGGTCTGAAATATAACCTTAAAGTGAAAGTTGTACTAGGTTACCTAGTCTGCTGGAAGTGGAGTATGAGGGATCTATTTTATATTTGTGATGGGGACACCACTATCCTAAGGCTTAAGGAGGTATTTCAGCTTTGATGGTGGGATAAGAAATATAAAAACATAGCCCCAAATTGATAACTACCTATTTCGTTTCTATTGGAGGAATTATGTATAACTTAGTATGTAGAAAAAACATGTAGACGCTCAAAGTTCAATTTTGCTGTGGAAATAAAAATATCCTTTGATACATAGTCTCTTACTCAGACTTGATCTGGGTGTGATATAGGTGCCATTCTTTAATCTGAATTACGGTTTATTTTTGTTTTAGATCATAGCCACAATATTGATCTACCGAGTTGAAAGTCCTTGGACAAGAATTATGTTACTTCTCTATGATTCATGTGATTCAAAATGCCTTGATAGAACAAAAATTAAAATCAAATTATAAAGCTAAATATACCAGTCCTGTCATATTCCTGCTTATTTGGGACTACTAGTGGTGATGTTTTCTCAGTAAAGAGAGAAATAAAAGTGAATTACTGAAAGCTGAGGGAAGGCTTGTTAGAAAATGGAAGGAATACTGGCTTTGGAGCAAAATCCTTGCTCTGACTTGTATATATATGACCTCTCTGAGACTTAATTATGTTATATCTGTGAAATGGAAAAATTTTTTTTGAGGAATTAATAATGTAAAGACATTAACACAGTGTACATTGAGTATTATGGAACAAAATGGTCTCTCTCTTTTTTTGAAGATTTATTTATTTATTTTAGAGAAAGAAACCATACAAGAATGTGTGGGCCTGTGGAAGTGGGGGGAGGGGCAGCAGGAGAGAATCTCAAGCCGACTTCTGTCAAGCACAGAGTCCGTTGTAGGGCTGGATCCCACAACCTTGAAATGACTTGTGCCGAAATCAAGAGTTGGATACTCAACTGACTGAACCACCAAGTGCTCTAAAATGATCTCCTTTTGGAAGAGTTTTAGGGCCATTTACCAAGTTTTAGGGCACAATCTCAAGGCTGCTCTTATGTCTGACACCAGTTGCAAGCCCAAGAATTCCCAAAACTGTATTTTACTTAGACTTATAGAACTCACTGAGAACTATTATACTCAGGGTTATTGTTTATTATAGGGAAAGGATAAAATTTAAGATAAGCTAAGAATGGGTATATAGTGCAGAGTCCAGGAGAAGTACCAAATGTGGGGCTCCTTTTGTTTTCTCCCCATATAGTTAAGATTTATTAGTCTCCTGGCATCAGTGTGTGACAGTATGAAGGGAGTATTTCCAACCAGGAAAGCTTGCCTAAATTGCAGTGTTCAGTGTTTACTGGAGCTCCTTTACATAGGCATGATGGATTGATTAACCACATGGTTGTCTCAGTGTTCAAACCAACTGTCCAGGTCTCCACAGCCCTTAGCGTAAGTCACATTATTGGTTTTGGGTCATGGCCAGCCTCCACCCTCAACTACATCATTAGACTGTCTGGTAGGACTCTAGGCCCCTGGACAAACAAAGATACTCCTATGAGGTATAACATTCCAGGGGCCTAAAAATTACTTACCTGAATCCTTGGTTTCAGTAAAGGGCAGACTCTCTTTGGGCAAAGCCAAATTCTTTACTGCACATTCTCTCATAAATGTTTTGCACTCACTTTACTTACATAACTGTATTTTTTAAAAGTCATTAATTTGGACATCTGGGTGGCTTAGTTGATTAAGCCACTGCCTTCGGCTCAGTTCATGATCCCGGATTTCCGGGATCGAGTCCCACATCAGGGCTCCAGCTCCACAGGGAGTCTGCTTCTCCCTCTGACCTTCTCCCCTCTCATGCTCTCTCTCTGTCTATCTCTCAAATAAATGAATAAGATCTTTAAAAAAAAAAAAAAAAAGTAATTCTTTTGCTAAAAATAACCAAGTTGTTGCATGAATTACCTATTACTGTGTGACAAAATTTAGCAGCTTGAAACAATAAACATTTATTATCTCACACAGTTCCTGAGTGTCAGGTATACAGTAGGAGCTTAGCTGGATGGTTCTCACCCCGGATCCCTCATGAGGTTGTGGTAAGCTATGGTGCTTTAGTCTCTAAAGAGCTGGAGCATTCACTTCCAGTCTTTCTCATTCACTTCCAGTTGTCAGGAGACGTTGGTTACCAATCACATAGGCCTCTGCAGGCCTGTTCACACTATGGTTTTTCCCTGATGGAGTTAACAAGAGGGAGATTTTCATTAAGATGGAAGCTTCAGTGCCTTCTAACCTAACTTTGGAAGTGACATACTATCACTCCTGTTAGTGTTGATATTCTCTTAGTGACACCAGCCTTGGTATGGTGTCAAATGGGGTGTGGGTGAAGAGTTAAATACATGTGTGAATACCAGGAGACAGGAGTCATTTGGGGCCATTTTTAGAGGGTGACTACCATAGTCACTGAGTACCTTTATCAAGGAAATGTTTATTTAGTGATTTTATGTAGTTAGCATCTTATGTGAACATTATCCAGCCATTTAAAATCAAGAATATTGAACATGATTTAACCCTTTATTAGTCATTTGGATTCATCCTTCTGAGCAACAGTCGGGTTGGTAGGATATGCTGAGACTCTTTGCTTCTATTCTTTAAGGCCTTTGGCTTTGCCTTTTGAGGTCTTATAGTTAGTTACCTATTGTACCTTTTTTACTCTTTGTCAGAAACAGGTTGTTCCTTGCTTCTCAGTGGTACTTTCTTTCCTTCTGGTTTTTACCAGTCTGTATATCCAAAGCTTTAAGAACGGAATATCAAGGGAACCGTGTGTCCTATGAGAAGGTCCTCCAGGGTTTCCTGTGGGAAGGTGAAGTCGTTTTCAGTGCCTAGCTTTTGTGAAGTATTTTGGCTTTGTGAAAGTCCTTTTCAGCATTCTTCCTTATTGTTAGGAGTCTTCTAGATAGTTGGGGTTGCCAGATAAGTGACCATTGATTAAATGAAGTAGCACTGTGTATATATATTTTTAAATTTTCTATATAAAATATTTAGTTACTTCTTTACCAGAGTGGATTCTCTTGACATTATTATGCATAAAATGAAGAAATCTCTAGTGAGTACAGAATAAGGAAAAACAGTCAAGGGATAAAAAAAACTCCACAAACTACATGAAGTTTTTTGTGTTTTTTTTTTTCTGATAGATTATGATAACAAAAATTAAATATTTGTTAAAACATTTATAATTTTATAGAAATCCTATTGTTTAATGGAACAACTCCTGATAAGGTTTATATTGGATTGGAATAGTTAAAAAATTTTCTACCAAGTCTGTCACATAACTCTTTGTCCAAGTAATTTTAGACATTCAAGAAATTGTAATGATGTCTGACGATAAAGATGTTTGTACTTCACAACTAGCTTGCTGTACTATAATTGGAATGCATAATTAAGAGCAATAATTTTGGTGTAATATTCTCTCTTTCTAGAGACAAATGGAATCAAATTGGAATTTTGTAGAAGAACTGCTTAAAAAGTCCATCAATGTTCAGGTATGCTTTTAAAGTGACACAATTTGTGAGTTTTGCTAAATTATTAATGTTCCAGATTTTATTTATAAGAACCAAGCAAACTCTTAAACTTTGTCTACTTATTAAAAACCTGAGGTAGAATCCTCATTCTTTGTTAATGAAGGGTCAACGTAAGATCATTCCTATGAGTAACTATCCTTTGAAGATTTTTATTTTAAGCAGAGTTGCCAGTTGAAGGACAAATAAAATTATCCTAGTTGGTGACATTGACAAAATATATTCAGAATAAGTAGTAGATGTTTCAAAACTATAAGCCATTCCTTGACTGTATGGTATCAAGTCTAGGAGACATGATGAGGGAGATAGTGGCATTGGAAATTCAGCTATATCCTCATCACAGCAGGAAGGTGACTTGCCTTGCTGAGCAATTTGTCTTACAGGCTCGAATCATACTCTAACTGATAAGGTCCTAGTTTCTGAGCCCTCATTTCATACGTTATCATTTCTCTTTCTGCAGAGCTGTTAATGTAGTGCTTCATGGCCCAGAGGTCAGATTTGACCTCCTTTTAAAATAGTTTTGAATATGCTATTCACTATATCTTTAAACATACCGTATTGTAGTTCTGTGAAGTTTTGTAATATAAGTTACTTATGTAAGAATTTAAGGGGAAATTTTAATGGAGTATTTTTAAATTTGGGAAGTAGATTACTTTTCTGTTAGGAAATAAAGATTGTTAAAAACTTGTAGAGGAATAAACAACAAACAAGAAATAAGATAGTACAAGATTAATACATATATCAAAAATACATACATATGTACCCATTATACGTACAAACACACATGCTCTCATTTATTTTGTAGCCATATCTTTAAAAATCATTGAAATAGCATGAAATTTTCTTTTCCGTTATCTATATTAGCTAAATTTTTTAGATCAAGCATGTAATAAGTACATTTAGTTTATAATATGAATCTTCTAATTGAGTAAATATTCTAGGTTAGAATTCCAAAGATTTGTGCACATGTAAGTTGTATGAGAAACAAAAGAACTATTATCTCAACCATGTAAATTTTTTAATTTTTTTATGTCATTTTAATTGGCTTTCTCCTTTATTCTTTTTGAGAACATACTGATTTAGTAATTCGGAAAGTCTCTTACGTGTATTTTTTTTCTTCAAGAATGTAAGGAATCACTAAAAAGTGTTTATTGTTCTTTATATTAGTTGTGAATCTTATCTTAATATCTTAACATAGCTTAAAAACTTCTTAGTTATACTTCCTTTGATCTTTAATAGTTTATGAATTTATGGTTTTAAGTAGGATTTAAATTACAGAATATTTCTTAGACAGTTCTAAAGGTTCATATGGGTAAATACCCATACACTTATCTTGGGCTTGTCTGGGACAAACAGGAGAAAGAATTTATCACCATCTGTTCTGTAGAAAAGTTTAGTTTTTGGCCAAGAGATTGAAAATCCTCATTAAACCCTTTTAGTTGCTTGAAAATTAATTCTTTATTCCTTTGAATTTATGACTCACTCTAATTTTGATGTTAAATGAGGGAAACTCAATTTACTTGAAAAAAAAATTTTGGAATGTCTTACTCATAATGTATTAAAAGTTGTTCTGACACTCCATAATATATTTTTATAATATAACTAGTATTTTAATGGTGTTAGCTAAACTTGATAAATAAGTAATTCTTATTTATTTATTTATTTATTTGACAGAGATCACAAGTAGGCAGAGAGGCAGGAGGAAGCAGGCTCCCTGCTGAGCAAAGAGCCTGATGTGGGGCTCGATCCCAGGACACTGGGATCATGACCTGAGCCGAAGGCAGAGGCTTTAACCCACTGAGCCACCCAGGTGCCCCAAATAAGTAATTCTTGAAAGCAGGCAGTATGGGGCACCCAGGTGGCTCAGTCGTTAAGCCTCTGCCTTCGGCTCTGGTCACAGTCCCGGGGTCCTGGGATAGAGCCCCACATTGGGTTCTCTGTTTGGAGGGAAGCCTTCGTCTCCCTCTCTCACTGCCTCTGCTTGTGTTCCCTCTCTCGCTGTCTCTATCAAGTAAATAAATAAAATCTTTTTTTTTAAAAAAAAAGGAGGTGTAGGCAGTATGACCATCAGAATTTTCCTGGCTTATGAGACTTTCAGTGCTAAAACCAGAAAAGTCCTGAGCAAACTATGAGAAGCCAGTCATTTTATAAGTAGAGATAGTATAGCTAATCCAAAAAACTTTTTCTGGAAATTTAGATGTAGCATAAAGTCAAAATCATTTTTCATGTGAGAGAAGTCATTATAATATTTAGAAAGAAGTAGTCCATTTTCTCTAGTGATCTTTCAATTTTGTCATGCCTTGATTGTATCAAATTAGATTTTATAAGTAGTATAGTACTACTTGCTGGAGTTCTTGAAATCAATTTTGTGGGTACAGTAGGTGGTCATAAAGAATAAATAATATGTTTGAATAGAGCCATCAGTTTGATTATATCTGTTTTCCCCCATTGAGGTAAATTAAAATCTGACCATGCTTATGTGCTTTGACTTTATCTCCAACAGTGAAAGAGTCCATTTGCAATATTTAAAAAACATACATTCCTTATATAGAGCAATTGTCAAATATAATTGGTAGGCATGCTACTATAGTTTTAATTAAGCAAATAATGTTCCAAATATTTTTCTAGCCACACAGGATTTTCTAGAAACACACATTGTACTTTGTTAGTAAAGAAAACATATTGTTTGACTTTACTTCTATAGGTATGATTGAATAGTTTTTATCTAAAACCAGTTTTTTAGAGGCAGTATTATCTAATATTTGTGTATGTTGACAGTAAACATTTGTTCTACCTTTAAAACAGCATTATTGTTTTCAAATGAAAAGGGAGAGTTTTGGTTTTATACTCCCTGCTTTTTAAAGCCTCATTTTCTGACATCACAGAAACAATTTTCTACTAGAGACTATGGGGTGAGTATAAAAAGAAATCCTAAACAAGTGTAATATTCTTTAAAAATTATTTTCATTTGCCAAGTAGCCTGAAGAGTCCAAGGCTAAAAATTACTTAGAATGTGATTAGATTTGAATGATGTAGGACTGTAATCTTTATTCTTAAGATTTTATTTATTTATTTATTTATTTGAAGAGGGCAGAGGAGAGGGAGAGACTCTCAAGCAGACTCCCTGCTGAGTGTGTAACCCAGTGCATGGCTGTCTCACTACCCTGAGATCATGACCTGAGCTAAAAGCAAGTCACCCCTGACTTGAGGTGACTGAGTCACCCAGGCATCCCTGAGACAGTAATTTTCTAATTACTCATTCAAAATCATTGTATTTCTTGGACGGAAGGATCTTACTGGAATACTGAAGTTCAGCTTACTTTATCCAATCCTAAAATTAAGTCCACTCAGGCAGACTAACCGTCATTATTGAGCTTGCAAATAAATTTTATTTTTCTGATGATTTCTTCTAGGTATTTGTTATGCATAAGGAAATGAACCCCCAATTTTTAAATTGCTATTTTTATAAAATAAGCTAAATATAAATTTATTATATTTATTTATTATAAATTCTAGTATAGTTAAAATTGTGTTATATTGGTTTCAGGTCTATAATAGAGTGACTCAACAATTCTGTGTATTACTCAGTACTTTAAGTGTACTCTTGATCCCCTTCACCTATTCCACCATCCCCCCTGCCCACCTCCCCTCTGGTAACCATCTGTTTGTTTGGTCTGTTTTTTGGTTTTGTCTCCCCCCCTTGTTTGTTTGTTTTGTTTCTTAAATTTCATATATGAGTGAAATGATAAGGTTTTTGTCTCTCTCTAATGGGCTTATTTTTCTTGGGATTATACTCTCCAGCTACATCCATGTTTTTGCAAATGACAAGATTCATTCTTTTTTTATGGCTGAGTAGTGTCCCATTGTGTGTATGTGTGTGTGTGTGTATGTGTACACACCATTCTTTATCCAATCATATATTGATGGACACTTGGGCTGCTTCCATAATTTGGGTTTTGTAAATAATGCTGCTGTAAACATAGGGGTGCATACATCCTTTCAATTCTTTGGGTAAATAGCCAGCAGTACAGTTACTAGATCCAATGGTAATCCTATTTTTAATTTTTTAAGGAGCCTCCATACTGTTTTGCATGCAGAGTGGCTGCACCAGTTTGCATTCCTACCATCAGTGCAAAGAGGGTTCCTTTTTCTCCACATCCTCATCAGCGCTTTTTTGTTGTGTTTTTGATTTTGGCTCTTCTGACAGGTGTGAAGTGATATCTCAGTGTGGTTTTGATTAGTATTTCCTGGATAATTAATGATGTTAAAAGAGTAAATATTTTCATTTTTAGTTCAATAAAGTAATTTCATGTATGGAATATACCTGAATTTAATATGCCTAAATTTGATCTTTCAAAATAAAGATAGGAAGGCATTCTTTATAAAGTGGGGCACCTGGGTGGCTCAGTCAGTTAAGCATCTGCCTTCAGCTCAGGTCATGATCTCACGATCGTGGGATTAAGCCCCACTCAAAGGGGAGACTTCTTCCTCCTCCGCCTTTCCCTCTGTCCCTCCCCAACTTGTGCTCTCTCTCTCTCCTCTTTCTCAAATAAATTAAATCTTAGAAAAAATAAAAATTAGAAAGGACTAAAACAGATCAGGAGCAGGCACTATGGAATATTCTGGGGTAGGTTTTTCATTAAATAGTTTATGCACACTCTCAGAGTTGAGATGAGACGCAATCCACAGGGTCTTGTGAAAAATGCAGAAGCTGAGGAGCATAGCCTCTGGGATTGAGACAGGCAGGTTTAAGACTATGTAGGAAAAGGGGCCCACAGGCCTTCTAGTTTATTAAAAATCTCTAATCAGAGGGCACGGATTTAGATGTAGTCATTCAAACCTCTTGGTTTAGGTAGAATTTAAACTTAACACAAAATTGAAATATATCAGCTTAAGGTATGACATTGAGAACCTGTTGCATTTATTATATGATCATCAAAAGAGTCAATATTTGGTGTAAAAAAATGCATTTCTCTTGCAGACAACAAAGTGAGAGCTATCTCTGTGCACGCACAATACTTAGCACTTAATGTACATTCTTGCACTTAATGTTTATGACAATCTTGTGAAGTTCCATTTTACACATTAAGAAATGAGGGCCTTGGTGGAATTAAGGAGTTTGTTCAGGTTCGTGTAGGTAACTGAGAAGTGGCAGAGCTGAGATTTGAGTCTTCATATGTGCTCTATTCATAGTGTGCTCTCTCAAAGTATTAGACTTTGTAGGAATTTTTTTTTTTTTTTAAATTGGGGGCAGGATGGAGAGAGGTAGATGGAGAAGGAGAGAGGGAATCTTAAGCAGGCTCCATGCCTAGCGTGGAGCCAGACACCAGGCTTGATCCCACAACCCTGAGATTATGAAATGAGCCAAAATGAAGAGTTAGACTCTTAACTGAGCCACCTAGGTGCCCCTGTAGGATTCTTAGTAAAAACTATATTTTCATTATTTCTATTTTAAAACTTCTTTGATGCTGTGTGTTTCATTAATATCCATTTTGGTTTCTACCTATTTTGATGATACTTGTGGAAAGCATCTCAGTTTTTCTACATTTTTGTTTGTTTTTTATGTTTTCTCTCCAGTGAGTGTTGAGAAAATGTAAGGTAGGAAAAAATTAATATCCTTGCTCACTCTCCAGTACTCCTCCTCATTGTATTTCAGCTCTGTATCTTATTATGAATTTGGGCTAAGATGTCTATTTGCTCTATTCTTGATTATTTTGTATTCTATCTCTGAGTATCTGGACTTAAAAGTGGCCAAATTCTTTCTCTCCTTAATTCAACTGATGTGCACAGACAGACATTTTTGAAAGGAAATTTTTAAGAACAAACTAAGGGAAAATGGTTCACAACAAAGCAATAGTGGAATATACAGAACATGAAAATATATTTTATAATAAATACTGTCTGTAATTAATTAAAGGCTAAACAGACTTACTTTTAGAGTCCTACATAATCCTGCCAGAACTGTGGAGAAAATGGTATTTTCTAAGTCATTGCTTTACATTGTAATCCGTAACCACTAGCAGGAAAAGGAAGGAAAATTTATCTCCTGTCCTTTTAATAAATAAAAATTCCCTAAGATATGATATTTAATTTCTTCCTGATTGGGCACAGTGGAAAGAACATGGGCTCTGGCCTCACAAATTTTGCTTCAGATCTTGGCAGTCACTAAAAACAATCTTCATCAGATCTGGTGTACATTAAATGTTCATTTCTTTTCCCTCCTATTTTTGGAAAGGAGCATAGAATGGTATGCATGATAGGCTTTGGAATCATAAATCCTTGCTCCTTCCCAAGTGGACATGGATAAGCCATTTGTAACTTCTGAACCCCAACCTTCTTTTCTGTAATAAAGGTAATGAAATTGAGATGGTATGAGACATATAACTAATGTATGTAAAATGTCACATAATGCCTGACAATTGTTTTTCCCAAACTTCGTATATTTTATGATTTAAATACCTTTTTGTAGATTTTACATGTAAAATGAGTATCAGATACCCAAGAAAAGAAAACAAATTCTTCAAAATGAACCCACTTTAAAAATATAACCTACTTTTTAACCTTGAAGTATAATAACATTGTTATGCTTTAATTTATATGAGTAGTGTGCCACAGGAATGAACCTGGGTCTTGTTTAATATTTTCATAATAAAATCAAAGAATGTTAGTGATGACAGACACTTCTCTTCTTTGGTTAAATGAGTACTTGTCTATATTAGGGAAGCTAAGTATCTTTGCCTAAGCCGTACAGCTACTTGGCAAAAAGAGGCACTAGAACCTAGATCTCAGCTTAATTCATGAAATATTTATGGAGTTTCTTTGGCAAACCAGGCAGTGTGCTAGACCCTGAGGAAATTATCCTAATTCTCAGAGAGCTTAAAGACACTTGAAAGCAGATAAACATTAAATTTAACAAATATCTCTGTTTCCTCACCTCCTATTATACCCTCAGCCTATACCTTAAACTTCTATTTGTGCCATTCCAGAAACTACTCTTATCAAGGCCATCAGTAACTTCTTTATTGTCAAATCCAAAAACCAAAAACTTTTCCTTCTTCTCATTTTAACCTCTCAGAGCATTCAACCCTATTGACTACTTCCCTTTTCCAAAATATTTCTTTTGGTATCCATGATGTCTGTTTCTCTTTTTTACCTCATAGGCTGATAATTCCTCTCCTATTAGTACCTAAATGTTGGAATAGCAAAGGGCTCACAGTTCTGGATCCTTTTCTCATTTGCATGTATACTCTTTCCTTGGTTGATCTCATCTAGCCTCATAGCTCTAAAAACCATCAATATGAAAGTAACATCTGAATGACTAAAACAGCTGGTTTTTCCCTTGGGCTCTAGGCTTATATATCACATTATCTACATAATATCTCCACTTGGTTGCCCTTATGCACTCTCCCATCTGTTCTTCCCCTAGACTTTGCCATCTCAAAAAAATGGTACCATCAACTCATTTTCTTAAGCCAAAACCTGGGAATTCTCCTTAATTGTTAATTGTTCTCTTACCTTCGTACCTTCATATATCTCATCAAAAACAAATCCCATTGCCTCTGTTTCTCAATATATCTTTAAAGTTGTGTGCTTATCTTAACAGTTTCACATAACTGTCTTCTAAACTTTGAGGTGGCATGAGGAGATGGAAGTAGGAATAGAAAAAGAGTAGGCAGTTTAATTATCTATGATAATAGATAATTAGATATCTAATTATCTGCTTTGTATGTATTTGAACTTGAAATCTGCTTTTTTGTTATATTGCAATTGTCACTATTTACTTTCTTAGTTGGTCTTCCTGCTTCTATTCTTAACATATATTCGTTCTCCATGAATGATCAAGAGCAGTATTTTTAAAACAATCCCGTTAAGGCCTGTGCTTACAGTCTTCTACTGGCCTCCCAGCATATGTAAAATAAAATCCATACTTCCTATCAAGACTTCCAAAGCCTCAAAGGAAACATGGCCCATGAATATCTCTGACTTAATCCTGTAATACCAAACTTACTACTAATTTCTATGTATCTTCTCTGCCATGTGTGTGTGTGGTTTTGTGTTTTTTTTTTTTTCCAGGTTTTTAATGTTTGGCTCTTTTTCATTCAGTCATTTAGCCCAAATGCCAACCCTCAAAAAGGTGTTTTCATTCATAGCTTCTGATAGACTAATAATCTACATCCTCTACTACTTACTCTCTGCCACATTACCCTTTTTTGTTTTGCTTTGCACAGCAGTTACAACTGTTTACATTTATCTTGTTTGTTTCAGTGTCTTCTTTTCCCGTTCTCCTCCAAAGTAATAATTTCTGTTAGTGCTTGTACCATGTCTGACATGTCCATTGCTCTCTGCGTAATAACTTAGAATAGTGCCTGGTTTATATAGTAAGCTTTAAATAAATAATTGTTGAGTGCTTCAGTGGTGCAACTTTTTAACAAACATGCATGATTGTTTCATCATAGTAGTTTGATTACTGACTACATTTTTTTCACTTCTCATTCCTGTTGCCATTTCCTAAGAGGTAAAATGCTTGTATTCTGCTAGTCTGTTGGTTTTTAAAAGAACAACTCCTATTCCTAAAGAGAATTTGACCTAATACCTAAGGATGACCCAAGTCCTCTGGATTTGTGTACATCTTAATTATTAGTTCATTTTTACTACTTCATTCGTTTGGGTTTCTTTCACATTCCCTTTCACATTCTCCCATTTTCACATTAGGTTTCCTACCATTCGGTTATGAAACAGCTATGTAATTTTTTTTAAGTTTTTTGTTGTTTTTTTGTTTGTTTGTTTGTTTTAGTAATCTCTACACCTGAGATGGGGCTTGAACTTATGACCCTGAGATGAAGAATTGCATGCTTTTCTGACTAAGCCAGCCAGACACCCCACAACTATTGTAACCTTTAAATAATTGTGTTAAAGTCATGTTGAGTTATGTAGTTTCTATTATCAGAGTATGTGAGTGGTCTCTAAAGGAAATTTTTAGAAATAAACCTTATGCTGATTAGACCTTCTGGTCTGAAAATGAGAGTGGGTATGATTTGGTGATATATGTTCCTACTCTTTAAAAGCAGGTTATCCAGTGCAGTATCAAGTAATAATACTCATGTTGCGAGAGCCCATTTACTTTCCCACAATTTCAGTTTATTTTTTAGGACGGTATACTAGAAGAACAATTACGAATGCATCTTCACTGTTGTTTGACACTTTGTGACTTCTGGGAACCAAACATTGCAATCGTCACCATTCTATGGGAATATTTTAGTAAGAACTTGGTAAGTTAATAGAGTATGAATTTATTCCAGGAATTTGAAGAATTTGTATATATGTGAGGAATGTTTTTATGGTTTAATTAAGAATAGTTATCTGTAGAGAATTGACATAAGGGAATGGGCATTTGTGTCCCTTTTCTCTTGAGAGTGAGAGTAAGCAAAGTAGCCAAAATTGTACTAGAAAGATATTTTTTTAATTCTCATTTATTAACATTGTCTAACAATTACTGATTGCTTGCAGCACATTGAAAAGTTAATACTATCCTGAATGAGACATAGTCTTGGCATTTGAGTTGCTTATAGGCTAGTGGGTAGATACCCATACATTATGGGGGGAAAACTTCCATTACTGTGCAATGCCAAAGGACGGAGTATTTGACCCAGTGTATAAACTTGTGGAGACTTTGGGACGTTGTAATTTTTTAACTGAGGAGTGCATGGAATTTACAAGTAAGAAGAAAAGAGCATTCAGGTAAAAGGAACATTAATATGAACAAGTGTATAAACACATAAAAACATGATCTTTTCCTACCATGTTCAGTAGTTCTGAATGATAGGTTTGAGATGACTATGGAGAGAACATATAGAGAAAGTTGGTAGGGTAGTCAGGGGCCAGATTATGTGCATGTTGAGTTATGATTTATTCTGGAGACATAGGATACCAAGGATGTGACATATTAGGTATGTGTGTGAGAAAGTTTTTTCTGAAAATTGGGTGCCAATTAGGAGTCCAGTGTAAAAATACATGCTAATAATGCAGTGAATGAGTAAAATAGGGTTTAGAAAGGAGAGGCTAAATTAGGAAAATAAACATTTTAAATGTAGATTTATAGAATTTAGTTACCTTTTATGTGTTGGGAGAAGAGAAAGATTTGGAATGTTCGGTTTCTGGGTAAATAGTGAACCCCTCAGTCAAGAGAGAAAAAGGAAATGAGAGATTTATAAGTAAATTACTAATTTAGGTTGATACATAATGGAGCTTATGAAAAATGAAAAAAATACCTTTTTTTAAAGCATAATTTCAGGCTGATTAGAGAAATGACCCATTCTAGGTCTGAGGTAACATGTATAATATGAGTCTATAGTGTCTCGTCATATCTGAAAGCAGGGAATATCAAAGTAAGCTGGAGTCCTGTCAAAAGGACACAGGAGCCAACTTGAGGGAGCTCCCATTGCCCTCATGCTGGGTAGATTTGAATGCTGGTAAGAAAGAATAATGACTGCTGTGGATTAAAACCTATCAAATACATTTAAATCCTTGAGTGTATGACACATTTAGAAAAGTTATTATTCTTAAAAAAAATGCTCATTATTCTGAAAATTGTAAATAAAAGATAAATATAAACTATATTTTAGAGTAACCAAATTTCTAAGGAGCTAATTGAGAAGTAATGATAGAATTAGAATATCACTATTTGTACACCTGATGAAGTAAGTTATCTGGGCAGTGATCATCAGTGACGGCTAAAACTGTTCAGTGAAAGTCTGGTGGGGATGACTCAGATGAATAGATCAGGTTGACAACACGCCCAGTCTTAACATTACAAAAGGAATGACACAACTTATGTCTCTCTTTCCTAAATTGGAATAGGCAGTGCCCAGTAGCACCGATGGAAGATTCTTACCAAAAAATTCCACTTGTGTGACGGTGATCAGTCCTCTAGATACAGCTACCAATTTACAGAAGAGAGATGGGATAAAAGAATACATTACATGACACTAGGGAGATATAAGCAGCTAAATCGAGATTGGAGAAAATTCTACACAATAAATGACCTGATATAAAAATAAATGGTATGACATAAATGCTGGGAAACTTCGAGAATATAAGAGATGAAAGAATTCTTATTTACTCAGACTTGAAACTTTATTTATTTATTTATTTATTTATTTATTTATTTGCTTTTAGAATAGTTCTTTCAGCATCTCTTGGCTTCCTTTGAAAGGCCTTACATATATCATTAAGTCACCCTTGTCAATGCTAGAAATGGTGAAGACCTGCTGTTATGATAAACAAGATAATGACCTGTATAAATCCAGCAGTAGTTTCACCATTTTCCTTTGCATTTTGGCAAAAGTTGTTAAGAAAGCAATGAAGAAAAATGGCCCTCATCCTTGGAAACAAATCAAAGGAAGGTATGCGGCACGTCTTTCTTTGTCATGAATGTTCACTGTGGAGAACCATTACTTACTGTTGGTATTTTTTTTTTAGTTAACTTCTGGTTGTAAGTCTTTGTGGTTTATACATTTAAAATGTATTTCTTAATGTATACAGGACAACAAAACATGTAGCCTTTTGATCCTGCCAATCTGTAATAGGAACAAACTTAATATCTATAACTTGTAGAGGATTTGAGTTTATTTATCTCATCTGTCCTGAAGATTGAAATTCCATATATTAAATTCAGGGCTACCAGAGAATGTTTTTCTTGCCAAAATTAATTATAATTAATTATAATTATTTATATATTATTTATATAATTACCAGGTGCCCCATGTTTGTTTTTGAATCTTAAATCATTTTGTGAAAGACATGATACTCAGAACTTTATCTAAAACAAATCACTGGAATGTATACAGTATCAATTCTTTTTTTCTAATTCTGATCCTTTAATTAGTGAGAGAAAAGTATGTCAACTAGAAGTTATATTAACACAGTGGATTTTTAAACGGTTAGTCTTGGACATTTAAACACTAACCATTTTGGGAGCGCCTGGGTTGCTCAGTGGGTTAAGCCTCTGCCTTTGGCTCAGGTCATGGTCTCAGGGTCCTGGGATCAAGCCCCTCATCGGGCTCTCTGCTCAGCGGGGAGCCTGCTTCCCCCTCTCTCTCTGCCTGCCTCTCTGCCTACTTATGATCTCTCTCTCTCTGTGTCAAATAAATAAATAAAAAATCTTAAAAAAAATAAAAATAAAAAAATAAACACTAACCATTTTTTCTTTATGGATAGGTAAAAATATTTTCCAGCACTTTGAATTGTCTTAGATATAACTATAACAAGGGCAGGTCTTTGTGAGGGGTAGAGGAAAAAAGAGTTTAAGGAAAATTGTATAAAATTGTCCTGTTAAGATTTCTTTAGAGCACATCAAATTGTACCGAAAGGAGCATATATTTTGTCAATAAAAATTTAAAAAGAAAGGTGATTAAGAGTCTAACATAAAAGGATAAGCCATGTACTATATAAAAAGAACATTTCTACTGTCCTGTGGGGAAGACCACTCAATCCCTTTATTTACACATATGTGGTTGCTGCATCACTGAGAAATTTAAAGCTATGGGCATTCTGTGAGTCTGTTTTCAAAGTAGAAAAAGTGACATGGCAGCATCATAATGAAGAATTAGCTAAATTTAAAGTAATGAAACTGTCATGAGTATTGAATGAAATGTTATTTTTGAATGTTATTCTAAATGATTGATATTGATGAATGAAAATTTTATACAAGGAATTTTTTTATGTTTTGCAGAATATATTCTAAATTCCATCAAAAAAGAATGGAAGAACTGACAGAAGTTGGTCTTCAGAACTTCTTCAACCTTTTTCTACTGTTAGCAGCTGTTGCAGAGGTGGAAGATGTAGCAAGTCATGTTTTAGACCTCCTAAATTTCCTCAAGCCTTCCTCTGTAACATCTTCCATCATTTGGAAGGGTCAAGTGGCATTCCTCTTGATGTATACCCAGAAAAATCTGGACATTGGTGTTTTGGCTGAGAAATTTTCAGGTGCTTTCCGAGAGAAGGCGAAGGAATTCTTGGTATCTAAGAATGATGAAATGGGACAAAGAAAGTCTCTCTGGATACTTCTTTCCATCTATATTGATGGTGTTCAAGAAGTATTTGAGACTAGCCATTGCTTGTATCCGTCACATGAAAAATTGCTTAATGATGGATTTAGTATGCTTCTGCGAGCTTGTCAAGAATCTGAACTTAGGACAGTACTGAGCTTTCTACAAGCTGTTCTGGCCAGAATCAGGTATGTTTTCCAATAATATACTAATTCATTGATTTATTTTATGTCATCACTTATGTTGATTCTACCTTAAAATTTTCCTTTGACATACTCATGAAATCCAAATGAAGAGAGAGGAGTTGGTTTTACTGCTACAATGGCATAAATCAGTACTTTTCAAACTATTTCTTTGAACAGTAGTTCTTTAAAAAGAAAGCTCATGTGCAAACACATACAACTAAATGCAGAGCACCTCCAGTGCAGTCCCACAACGCTTCTTCACCCTGCCTTCCCTTCCTACCTCTCCTAAGAGAGTATTATTATCCAGAGGAATGTTTCAGATATTCTAACCAAGACCATGAGCTCAAATCAGGTGGCTTCTACTGAAACATGCATTTTGGACTCATAAGGAGATTATGACAACATTGTGCCATTTAAAAAAAAAAAAAAAGGTAAGTTTCTTTAAATTATTTTGCTGCAGAGCTGTAGCCTCAACTGCTTAAAATACATCCAGCTGAAACTATTCTGAGACGAAAGTAAGATTGTTGTATTTATAACACCAGTCACCCATATAAAACTTAATGTTTTCAGATTCACTTAAGATGGATATACCCAGACCCAAATAATAATGGAAAAGAATAGTAGTTATGATATTCATTGCTTTTAAGGCCCTTTTCCCAGATGTTTTATCTTTGGAGTACATGTTCTTAAAAAGTTAGGTATTACCACTCAGTGTAGTTAGTCACTGTCACTGAAAGTTGTGTAAAAGTTATGTGTGGAAATACAATTTTTTTGAAACCATGTCTAAAGTTAATGAAGAGATTGTTTCCCTCTTTCTTTTTTTTTTTTTTTTTTTTTTAAAGATTTTATTTATTTATTTGACAGAAATCACAAGCAGGCAGAGAGGCAGGCAGAGAGAGAGGAGGAAGCAGGCTCCCTGCTGAGCAGAAAGCCCGATGCGGGGCTTGAACCCAGGACCTGGGATCATGATCTGAGCCGAAGGCAGCGGCTTAACCCACTGAGCCACCCAGGCGCCCCTGTTTCCCTCTTTCTAATACCATTTTATAAAAAGTAGTATCTGGTTATCAAAGGTAATTAGCTTGACAAATTTTTTAAGTTTGGAGAATTTATTCATTACTAATCTTAATTAATAATTTACTTAATTTGTTTTTTGTTGGACTATGCATTCATACTGATTAATCCGTAGGTTTTCATTCTTCATTAGGTATTTTGTCATTTTTAGTATTTGCCTGCCCCCATCAGTTTAAGTTCTAAAGGTTTAGCCAAAAAAATAAAATAAAATATTTAAAAATAATAAAAAAAATAAAGGTTTAGCCAAAGTTCTTGATCAGATAATCATCCCTTTATCCCCCAGAGTGAGCCATATAAAAGCAAGAATTTTAAAGCTCTCAAATTTTGGGATAGATGGATAGATACATAAGTAAATGAATACCAACAGCATTAGAAGACACTTCTACAAATTCTGGATCTTCTCTGTGAACCACATTTGTTTTTAGTCTAGTAGATTTTATTAACAGATACTATACTTTCCCAAGTATTCATTTTGTTAAAATTTTAAATAAATGTTAATAGTATTTCTCCATGTTTCTTGGGCAAAATTAGAAATTTCTATATTCTGGGACCACTTTTTTGGTTTATTTATATTTATCTGAATATACAGAATATAAGAAGGAAGGAGGGACCTGGTGTACACCATGCATATTAAGGAGCTACAGCCCGTAACATTTTTGGGTAGAGGGGTAGGAACTGAAGCCAGGAGTGTGGACATCCTGGGAAGAGGCAGTCATGGAAACCAAGGGGCAGAATCCATATATTTTTCTGCCTATTCCACTGAAAATACACATTTCCTTTTAAACACCTTTATGATTTATTGCCTCTTACCTAGGGTTTTGTTTTGTTTTGTTTTTTAAAAACAAGGATTCATATCCTACAAACACTATTGTAATTTTTGAGTGAGAAGTTATGGGGAATCTTTTTTGGTGGTTAATTTTTTTTTTTAAATTCCAAGTGCTATATATTTTCATCATTAAAAAATATAAATAAGGTATAAGGTGACAAGTAAAAGTTTCTTTTCCCCACCTTTACTTCTTTATTCTCTAGTTTGGTTGTTCTCAACAAGGGGTGAGTTCTCACCCAGGGGACATTGGGCACTGTATGGAGAAGTTTTTGATTGTAATAGCTTGGTCAGGCACTGCTACTGGCAACTGCTGCTAAACATCTTACAAAGCACAGGATACCTTCGCCACAAAGAATTATCTGGTCCAACCTCTGAAGTTGAAAACACTACTTTAGGGGCACGTGGGTGGCTCAGTCAAGCATCTGGCTCATGATTTTGGCTAGGGTCATGATCTCCTGGGTCCTGGGTCAAGCCCGGGTCCACACTGGTGCTTAGCAGGGAGTCTGTTTGAAAGTCTCTCTCTCCCCTTGCCCCACGCCCATGCATGTGTGGCTGTGTGTGTGTTTGTGCGCACACGCACACATGTGCGCACGCAGTCTCAAAAATAAATAAATCTTTAAAAAAAAAGAAAGAAAACACAGAAGTATAGTGGTTTCTCATAGGATCTTCCAGATTTTTTTCACGTAATATTTCCTAGATAGCTTTGTATGTTAGTATATGGAAACCTACCTAACTCCTTTTAATAGCTACTTAATGTTTCGTTATGTGGTTGTACCAAACTTTATTTAACCCATACCCTAATAATGGGAAGTTATATTGTTTACCATTTTGTTATTGTAAACACAGTTCTATTTAACATCTTCATATGTGCCTTCCCTGTGTACTTGTGGAAGTATATCTTTAGATTAATTCCTAAAAATGAATTGGTATATGTGCATTTAAATGTGGATAGATATTACCAGATTTCCTACCAAAAAAAAAATTTTTGTGCCAGTTTTACTCTCCCTAATAATTTAGGAGAAAGTCTCCTTGTGAAATGGAGCATATTTAGAAAATACTCATTCTCAGATAAGAAATTAAACACAGAAATTGGTTAAAAATGCTCATGGAAACATGGTAATAGAAGAATAGAACTTATTTTGAAAGTTGGAGAGGCTTTAAAATTGGAAATCAAAGTAATAAAGGAAGAATTTCTTTTTCTTTTTTGTTCATTTACTAACTTCTTTTTGTCCTTAAGCTCCTACCTAAAACTGTTTTGCTCATTCTTCAAAAATGATAACTAGAAACATGAGAGTAACTCTTATATCCTTTTTTTAAACTCTTGTATTCTTAAAAGATGTACAGTTTACAAATACTATCTCATTTATTTCTTTGCCAACCTTGTCATCCCTGTTTAGAGATGAAGAAATGGAAACATGGAGACTTTTTGTGATTTACTGAAATAAATTTCAGTATCACCACTCAGACTCTATCCGACCATTGCTACCTTCCTACACTATCTTTGTAATAGTTTACAAATAACTAAACAGAAACTAACCATACACTGTATCTTTTATAAATCAACAGGCAATTATATAAATGACACCTGCAAACTATTATCCTAAAAGTGTTACCACTATTCATGTATACTTCTGTGTGCTTTTACCCTTTATTTTTGCTAATTAAAAAAAGGGTAGTTGCTTTCTGGTTACTTTTTATTTATTTCGCAAGTTAATGTATTTTTAAATAAGTCATCAGTTGGAAAAAATGAATCACAAAGAGGTGTGGAGACATGTAAATTGTGTTTTATTTACACCAGTTTATCTTCGATCTGTTATCAGCATCATTTCAGCCATCTAAATTTCACTTCTTAAAATAAAAATAAATTTTTGTTCTTTAAATTCAATTTAGTAAAATCCTTCAGCATTAAAGCCAAAGCTGTTTCAGAATTTTGGAAAAATTCTGCTTGCAAGTATCTTGTAAAGTATGAGGCATCTTTGTTAATCATGGGCGTCACTAATCAGAAATACAAAAGTAGGAATCAAGAGGGCATATTAAAGATTGTCAGTTACATAAGGTGAAAATAAGTTTACATTTATATGAGAAGTTTCTTTTAACTAGATTTCGTATGGGTTTGTAGTTTGCTGTCATCTGGAGCAGGGGTAAGGAGTGTGTTATTGATCTGTAGGGCTAAGCTATGGGGAAAAAACACTGAAGTTTATATTGATAACATTTACTTACTTGCACAAAATGTTTAGTTTTAGTTTTATTTTATGCTGCTCAGCTATAATTAAAAATAGTTGCTATAAGTGAATGTCTAATCATGTATCATTTCTGTCGCGATATTTATAGAGCATTTTAAACAGAAGTATGAGGTCAGTATGTGAATCAGAATGGTGCAATAGTGTGGGAGGTCTTCATTATGATGTCCTCGTGTAGGCACTGCCATCTCTTACATTCCTAAAGCTTGCGTAGTAATTTGCACACAGTTCTTCGATGAAACTGATTACAATATATAATAAGAGGGACTGGGACTTGGCTGGTTTTGTTTTATTTCATCAGACTTGGGGCTTCCAAGGCAGATACTGTCAAGACAAACTGGCTGTTGGTTTGGGATCTTTTGGGGGAGAACCCCAGAGATCATTCAGGATTGTTACCTTAAAAAAAAAAGAAAGAAGGAAGGGAAGCAGAGAGGAAAAACACAAGAAAAAGTCCTTTAGATATTTGATCATAGAGATGTGTTCCTAATTTCTTAACCCAAAATCTGGAACTTCTTTGAGGATCTTTTCATAGGAGCCTCTAGGTATGCTATAAAATTAGTATTACTTTTATAATACTATTAAAAAGTTCAAAAATGTTTTGGATAGTTGATAAAGACTAAAGCATAGGCTTCCCCACTCCCTCTTTTAAGAACAAAGCTAAATTCTTCGAATTTTGGTTTAGATAAGGAAGATGGGTTACATAGATTGATGATATCTATTCCTGGCTGCATCCCTGACAAGAAAAAGAATGAAATACTTTACCTTAGCAATCTCTTCTGTTTTCAAACTCAGGTGGGAATAAGGTACCAGTCCTTGCATAAATGTGTGTGTAAGATGTGTGCGTGTGTATGTTGAGCTGGATAATAGTTTTATAACTGTATGACAGAGAAATTATAGGTAGGAAGGAACTAAGATCACTGATTAAAGGGAGAAGCAGCTCCCTCTAGGCTGTTAAGAAATAATAACTTCATATGCCACTTTCTGCTAACTGGAGCTGATGGCTCACCAGAGCATTCTTTATTGCTGATTAAGTAGCATTATGAAAATACTGACTTGGTTATGTTAACTAAATGCCTCCATGTTTAAAACTTCGAATGTCAAACAGTTTTAGCAGTCATCTTTAACATTTCATATTACCTTTCCGGAATCACATTTCTAGTTCTCACTTGCTGTTATTTGAGGTTAATATAAAAATGGCAGCTTTCATTTGTGGAGTTAGGTGTAGCCAAAAGCTTTTCTTTAATTATATCCATTCATGCTGCTATAGTTAAGGGTCTGTCAGCATTTCCATTATAAACCTCCATTTTCAGGTTTTTATAACACAGCTATGAAAATTAGCTCTGGGCAAAAACTTGACATACAAGGCCTCATGAGATTCTCCCTCCTCCCATCCCCCTTTTTCATTTTTACTGAAGTAAGGGTGAGTGATTTCAAAATGCCTTTTGGCATCTGCAAATATCATTTGGAGTTTAAAAAGAAACAATAAATTTTCAGGCTTTGTACCTGTTTGTTCTACCACTTAAGGGAGGTTGTGGACTTACGAATTTAAGCCAAATGGATATTGATCAACTGACATCCTATTTTGTATTAAACAAGAGCCTGGTTTCAAAAGAACTCTAAAAGGCAGTTGAAAACTTGCCTAAAATGTTAAATATTGAGACTGTGAAATAATTCAGAAGGAATGATTGGCTTCTTTTTGATATTCTATGTGCTGAAACACAACTCCTCAAAAGATTAAGACTTTTTTCCTGGCTTCAAAATACATTTTGAAAATACATGTATTTTTAAATGTCTTCTCTTTTCCAATGAACCTAGGAGTTCATCCTCTTATTATGTATCAGTTTTGACATTTGGGTTGGGGATGTGTATGGTCATGCACATGCACAGAGCTGTGTTTATTATTCCCCATAAATATTCTTCTTGCTGAATAGTTCTAGTTACTTTAACTTTTATTAGTGTTATTATCATTTAGACTAAAGAAAAAAAATTTTTTTTAAAGATTTTGTTTATTTATTTGACAGACAGAGATCACAAGTAGGCAGAGAACCAGGCAGAGAGAGAGAAAAGAAGGGAAGCAGGCTCCCTGCTGAGCAGAGAGCCTGATGCGGGGCTCGATCCCAGGACACTGGGATCATGACCTGCGCGGAAGGCAGAGGCTTTAACCCACTGAGCCACCCAGGTGCTCCTAAAGAAAATCTTTTTTAAATCTTCAGTGAGACAATTGAGGGTTTTCTATGTAGAGAAGGAGGTAGTGTGAGAGGAAATGCTCTCGTGAGGGACTGCTGTATGCCAAAAACTTTACATGATTTTTCAGGAAAAATAGAAAGGATGCTTTTGACAACATGCAGGCCTTTCCCTCCTTTTGTGATGGGGCGTTCTATTAGTATGAATGGGTTACAGCTTGTATGTATGATTTGATGTGATTTGATTTGTTGTAAATTTTTGGCAGTGTTCTAATAATTTGGGAGAGGGTACACATGAGTATGTTTCATGGAAAGCTGTATTTCCAGTTTTTATTTGAGAAAACAGATAGTTATGTTGCTCACTAAAAGTGATCCATCTACCAGTTTTGGTTGCTTCGGAGAAAGCATAAGCATCTCTAAGGGAAATTAGTATAAATCTTAATATCTTGAGAATATATAAAATGTTGAAGATTTCTATTATTAAATATTTTATTTCTCTTTCAACTGAGATTTTACATGTATACTTGAATTATTATTTTGACCTTATTTGCTGTTTAATAGGCTTGAATTTTCCATATTACATATTTTATAAGTTCGTGCAGTTATATAAGCTCCTTTATTAACTTGGAAATGTTTGTGCACTTTTTTTGTATTTTTCTAAAACGTAGGTTATCTACTTAATTTTTCATATGTAGGAATTAATGTTTGGGTCATTTAGTTTCCAACTAGTTCTGTTACATACACATGAATTCTCCTTACAAAAGTATAAAATAATTTTTAAAAAATATTTCAAGGGAAAACTTATATGCCCAGATCTCAGCTTTATTGATAAAATGAGGGTAATAACATGTACATTACTAGGTTTTTTTGAGGATTAACTGCAATAATGTATATAAAATTATTGGCACAGTGCCTGGCATATCAGTAAATGTTCAGTAAGTGTTAGAAGTTGCTATTATTATCATTACTGTTATTTTCAAAAGAACCCATAATAATTTCTTTGTGCTACACCTTAAGCCTGGCAACCTCAATAGACGTGTGTGTGTGTGTGTGTGTGTGTGTGTGTACACACACTTATCTTGGATAGTTCTTAACTCATTCTTATATTGTACCTTTAACATAGTGGCCATTCAGTAAATGCTTTTGATGTGTGAATGAATCAGATTGCTTAAAAACAGATTATAGGGAACACAAACATTGCCTCACAGTTCTAGAGCTGTTGGAAATTAGGATCCTATATGTCTGAGATGCTAAGGAGCTGCAATAGAAAAAGAAAAGTAATTTTTTAAGGTAGAAATGTGATATATAAGTATGTCTTTCCTTTTTCTGTATACCCAGTTGATTGAATTTTTTGTAATGATTTCTTTACAGGATCTCTTACTACCATTTATTTCTTTATTTTCTTTATTCTTTATTCTTTCTTTATTTATTTATTCTTCCTCCATTTTTAGACCATTATTAATATTTGCCTACTCTCTCTCCCTCTTCAGACCATCTTTTTTTTTTTTTAAAAACAACTTTATTGAGATATATTACTTATCATATAATTCACTTATTGGCCAGCTTTATTAAGATATAATTCACAGGGACGCCTGGGTGGCTCAGTCAGTTGGGCCGCTGCCTTTGGCTCTGGCCATGATCCTGGGGTCTTGGGATCGAGTCCTGCATCCAGCTCCTTGCTCAGGCAGGGAGCCTGTTTCTCTCTCCGCCTCTGCCTGCCGCTTTGCCTGCTTGTGCACGTGCGCTCTCTCTCTCTCTCTCTGACAAATAAATAAATAAATAAAATCTTAAAAAAAAAAGATATAATTCACATACCACATAATTAACAATTTTAGTATATTCATAGAGTTGTACAATCATCACCACAGTTTTAGGACAGTTTGCCACCTCAAAAGGAAACACTATACTGATTAGCAGTAACTCTCCATTTTCCCCTACCCAACCCCCATCCCTAGCAACCATTAATCTACTGTATAGTAGAGAATGTATACTATAGACTTGCTTATTCTGGACCTTTTCTATAAATGGAACCATCCAACATATAATCTTTGTGTAGTGTTTCTTTCACTTAGAATAATGATTTTAAGGTATATCTATATTGTCACATGTATCAGTATTTGATTCCCTTTTATTGCCAAATAATCCATTGTATCCACATTTATTTATCCATTCATCTGTTGATGGACATTGGGTTGTTCCCACTTTTTGGTTTTTATGGATAATGTTGCAGTGAACACTCATGTACAAATTTTTGTGTGGACGTGTTTTTGTTTCTCTTGGGTATACACTTAGAAGTAAAATTGCTGGGTAATATGGTGACTCTATTTAACCTTTTGAGGAAATACTGAACTGTTTTCCAGTGTGCTATTTTATATTCCCTCCTATAGGGCTTAAGGATTGAAATTTCTCCACATCTGTACCAGCACTTGTTGCTAAGTGTCTTTCTGATCAAAGTGATCTTAGTGGATGCGAGGTAGTATCTCATTGTGGTTTTGATTTGTGTTTCTGGTGGCTAATGATGTTGATTGTGTATTTTTCATGTGCCTATTGACTAGTATGTCTTCTCTGGAGAAATATCTATTTGGATCCTCTGCCCATTTTTAAAGTGGGTTGTCTTTTTGTTAGTGAACTGTAAAGAATTCTTTATATGTTCTAGATACAAGCCCTTCACCAGATACATGGCTTGCAAATATTTTCTCCCATTCTTGATGCTGTCCTTTGCAGCATTTTTCTTAATTTTAATGAAGCCATGTTTATTTATTTGTCTTTATGTTGCTTGTGCTCATCTCCTATTCTCTTCTACACTTACCTTCTTAGAGAACAAGTCTACTTATATCATTCTGTGTTTTAACACCATTAGTGACTGACATCCTGATGAACACAGAAAATGTCACATTCCTTCAAAGTCTTCCATAGGCTGACTTTCCTGTGTTTGCAGCTTTTTCTTGTGATCCCCCTTTACTTCAGTCAGATGGAACTTCTAATTCTGAAGAAATCTCCAAATTTTGCTTACTTTTGTTTATATTTTCCTGTCAGAACGAGTTGAGGGTTCAGGCCAGAACACAGCCAATACAGTAGAGCCAGATCTCAGGACTGAATAAGCTGAAGTGAGGTGATAAACTACGATAAGGAAAGGGTTAAATCCAGAGAATGAAAGGAATTGTCAAGATCAAAAGTCAGAAATGGTTGGTGCTGGTCACAGTATGCATTGAGGTGGAGTAGCAGAGTACAGGAAAAGAAAAACAAAACAAATGATTTATTTAGAGGGATTTGGGGGAAGGCAAAGGTGGTTTCAGAAGTTATTAGTAAGTGGATCAGAACTACAGATTAAATCAGAAAGTATCATATATGAGCAGAAGCCAGAAGTCGAGGCAGTAGTAGACAATTCTACAACAATAAATTATACTTTTCTGCTGCTTTAAAAATATATATTTATTTATTTAAATGATCTTATACACCCAACATGGGGTTTGGGGTTTGACTCCACGATCAAGAGTCCAGTGATCTATCAACTGAGACAACCTGGTGCCCTTGTGCTTTTCTGCTTCTTAAGGAAGCCCTAGTAGTGTCTGAGAGTTGCTACTGTTGTTGCAGCATGGTGTAAAAAGCAGGGCCTTTGGGGTCAGTAAAACTGAGTTCAAATCACCCTTCCTCCATTTACCAACCATACAAACTTAGGAAATTTTAGGAAACTTAGGAGATTTGTAAACTTCAGCTGCATCTTTGCAAAATAATACATTATAGGGTTTCTGTGAACAGTTGCTTAGATCTCTGCTGTCCATACACACTAACTTTGTGTGACAATGTAAGTCAATGAATATAATATGAAAAATTCAGCTCCTCAATCACACTAGGAAGTCACACTAGCAAGTCCTCAGTAGCTACACACAGCAGCTACTGTAGCGGACAGCACTGACTTTGATGCTGCACCTATTCAGAACATGGCCCATAATAATCTCTCAGTCTATGTTTGTTTTCTTTATTTACCTTTTCTTTTTGTGTGAACTGTATTATCCTTTCCCACAAGCTCCTCTTGAAAAATGTGTGCTTGTCCATGTGTCCCTAATCTTGAATAATTTCTATCCCCTTTGAACTTCCTAATATTTTATCTTTAATATCCTTTAATGCTTTCTACCTTGTGCTGTAGTATTTTTAACAGTGGATACATATTCATTAAATTATTTACTCAAAAAATCCAACTAATGTTTATGAGCGCCCACTATGGTAGCAGACATTACAGGCATTTGGGGTACATCAGGAAATGACTTAAATGCCCATATATGTGAGCATGGACCCCCATATATGGGAGCATGGACTCATGTATTCATTATGTGAAAGACAGACTCAGAATAGAAAGAAAGGTACTTGGGTAAGTGTTTATTGAAATCATCACTTTTTTTAACCATTTCATATTTTAGTATTTTAGTAATTCAGCATTATTTGATAATGATTTATATTTATCCCCAACTTTTACTTGCTTATCTAACAATTCTTGCCAGTATCCACTTGAAAGTAGACAACAATAATTGTGTGGCCAGGGTATGGATGTAATGAGGAGTTGGTATTTCACCTCCGTGTTTATTGCTCCCTAAGCACCAGTGGGCAGAAGGGACCTCCAGGGGGATGATAAGAGTCCCTTTCTTCTCAGTTAATTGAAAGGGTTTTGGTCTTACTGAAAAATAAAATTTGTGTCTATGGTAGCTAAAATTTTTGGACCATTTTTATTATTTTATTTTTCTAACTCAGTAGTTATCACCAATTCTTCTCTCCCTGAAATATCGAAACCGGTGTTGTAAGTGGGCCTTTGAGGTTTACCTCACATTTGAAAATCTTCAGAACTTTCCATTGAGTCTGGGCCCAAAGGAACACTTTGAATCTAAAAGTAGATATTATCTGTATTTGGATTCAGTCAGAGGCAAGGTACTTGGAAGAGGGAACTGAAATAATGGAGTGAGGAAATAATCAAAAAAATAATTTAAGACAATTCCCCAGGATGGAGGATTCCTGGCTGAAAGGGCCTATTGAGTGACCCCAGCACCACGTAAGAAAATAGAGTCAGAGCAAAGCACATCTGTGTGAAATTTAGAATGCTGGGTATGAAGTAAAGGTCCTACAGTTTCTGTGACTTCTTAGTCTTACCTACTTTTCTTAGTCTTCTATTTTTTGTATTTGTTGTGCCCCTAGTCTTGTAATCTCCAGTTATAGTCCAGGTCAGATTTAATATTTAACCCCAATTACCAAGAATTATAAAATTAAAGAAAAACAAGGACCACCTGGGTGGCAATCAGTTAAGCATATGCTTTTGGTTCAGGTCATGATCCCAGGGTTCTGGGATCAAGCCCCATGTCCAGCTCCCTGCTCAGCGGGGAGGAGACCGCTTCTCCCACTCCCTCTGCACCTTCCTCATGCTCGCTCGCTCTCTAGTGCTCTCTCAAATAAATAATATATATATTTTTTAATTCGTTTGAGAGAGGTACAGAGATTGAGCACAGGCAGGGAAAGAGGCCAAGGGGGAAGTAGACACCCTGCTGAGCTGGGAGCCTGACATGGGACTTGATCCCAGGACCTGGAGGTCATGACCTGAGCTGAAGGCAGACGCTTGACCATCTGAGCCACCCGGGTGCCCCTCAAATAAATCTTTAAAAAAAAATAAAAATAAGGGGCTAAATAGAGCTTTATATTGGATTTTTCCCCCAAAATTATTTCTACTTTCAGAAAGTAGATGAATGGAGTTTTATGCCTTTTCTGATTCATAGTTCTCAAAGTGTGGAGTTCTAAAGATCTGTTCTTTTGGGATGAAACAGTAAAGCCACCTTTCATAATTAGAGAGAAAATGAGGTAAGGTAGAGGTGGGAAAGTAACATTGTGAAACAGAACCTGGGCTGAAGAACATTGGGATAAAAGAACAAGGACAAAAGAAATACACTCTGCAGAGGAAACATTTCATTCTTTTGAAAGTGGATCAGCTCAGTTGTTTAGGGAATAGAAGTGCCATGATTATTTTCTGTACCAAGCACTGGAACATTTCTCTTTAGCAAATGGTAACAAATCAAAAGATGTTGGGTGAGGCGAAAGCTACTTTCCCCAAACTTATTTATGTCACTGTGGCTCCCTGCCTGAACCCCACGGTTCTCTATAGGTATTTAGACCACCCAGATCTTTGAAGCAATGAGTTTGTAGGAAGGCATTGCTACCGTGCTCTTGCGTGGCACCACACAGTGCTCTGTTCTTAAACCAAAGACATGTCATCATAATAAATATATTGAAGACCAGTAAATCCCATTCGTGATAGGTTTGCTAAAGTTAACTTTTTTCCAACTATGGAATGGGTGAAAATACCTGAAATTGTGATTTCGGTAAGTGGATCCAGTCTAAAAAAACTCAGTGAGATAAACTGCCATTGTGGCTTTAGGTTATAAAAGGGAGGTACGCAGAGGAAGTAGGTAATATATTTAAGCATTTACATCCAATAAGTGTAGTTAGTACAGTAAGCTACTAGACCTGTTTTTTAATGATGTGATGTGTCAGGGAAGGAAAGAAACTGATCTCTTAATTATCACTTTAATTGTTTTTAGATTAATAAGACCCGAGACAGCACTATAAATTGTGGAAAATTTAGATTCATTATAGTTTTTAAATATTCTTAGCTATTCTCACCACCTTCTGGTAATTACCCTAAAGTTATTTTCCTTAAGATGTGTTTCTTAGGAAATGTCAGAGTACATTTTTTTTTTCTTTTATGATAGGAATTTACTTTTGCCACCATCTGGACTCTAAAGAACAATTCCTGACCTTTCTCCATCTACCTTGTGGAGAAGGGTGAGTAATTGCTCTGTTTCAAAATTTATTTGTATTTTAACAAAATTGAGAACAAATATAAGGAGTGAAACTAGCATTTGGAACTCTTAATTTCAATTGTTTCTTCTTTACCTTACAAGATATATATTTTTCTCTCTTTAGGATATCTCTTGTCAGATTTAAGGCTTATTTAAAATGAAAAGAAAGCTGGAGCAATTTTCTTTATTCCATTTCAGTCTCCTAAGGCCTATTTCCCCCTGGTGAGCTCATAGCAACAGGGGGGTTTAAGGGAATTCAGCTTTCTGCAAATTAATGTCTCACATCATGAAAATTCAGGACTTTTTTTTTTTTTAATCTTGAAAAGTAATACAGTGAGTGTGAGTATTATTTCTTGCCAGCGGGTGGAAGATGAATGATTTTGTCACAGTTTTACTGCTTGATGAGCAGTGTCCTGAGGGTCAGGCTTAAGTCTGTGTCACTATGCTGCTCATTACTCTTGAGCTAAATAAGGGCTGATTGGATCTAAATTGCCTAGCACATGGGCCACAGATGAGCTCAGTGAGCAGGGGATGACCTGCTATTCAGTCTGGGAGTAACCCCGGTGTGCAAATGCAGCATTAGAACACCGTGGGAGAATGAGAGGCTACCGGCTGCTGCCAGCAAAAGAAATCGAAATGTAAAAACTCTTTGATGCTGTGATGTTAGAATTTGAAATGTAGGAAGTGACAGGTTGATGGTACTTATCAGCTTTGGCTGGATTAGAGAACAGTGTCATCTTGCTTATATAATGACAGAAGAATGAAGCCAGCAGCTAACTACTGTGCAGAGTAGAGCCTCTGCTGTTGCCACAGCCATTGCTGCCTCCTACTGGCAGTTTTCCTGGAAACCAGTAAAGACAGGAAGAAAAGAGCCTCCTCTGTATTCAATTTCCAGGAATTTGGGACTCTTTGGTGGTGAAAAGCTGCCAATGGTAGAATGCAAAGAAATGGGTGTTTTAGAGCATACTAAATATTAAATTGCTTGAAAAACACATTATTGGGGAATTGGTTGTTCCAGAATTTTCTAGTTAACCAAGAGTTAATCCATTTATCAAGTGAATCTACCCAGGACAAGAAACCCCAGTGTACTCTTCCTGGCATAGTGTTCTTTCAGGAGGCTGAAACTGGGCTGGTTTATCTCTCAATTATGTATTTTTATCAATAACAGCACTTTACTAACAACTAATCTTCAAAATCTAACAATAGACTACCAACCACAGTGTTGGCACAGTTTGAAAGATACCTGATAAAAATACAAAGTGAAGACCACCCCTGAATTATGTAGCTTATGCTACATAAATCTCCCCCTTCGGGGTTGAGGAGGAAGAAACAGGTTTCTCCCATAAGTCAATTGACTTAAAAAAACAAAACCAAGCAAAAACCTATAAGACCTCTTTTGTTTCATTTTATTCCTGCACTTGTAATAAAAAAAAAATCAATATTAGGCTATTACATATTTGTGATATAAAGCTTAGAAAATGCAGGCAAGTTTTTTAAAAAGTTACTTCTCTCCCCATGCTGAGAGAACTACTGTTGATATTGCTATATCCTTCCAGATTTCTCCTACTCATATACATTTTTTAAACTAAAAATTGGGTTAAATACTGGGTAGTGACCTGCTTTTTTCACTTCATGCATCATCAATTTCTTTCGATATCAGTGACATCCAGAACATTATTTTTTCTGGCTTCATAATATTCCATCGTGTGGACATATAGTAGTTTACCCGACCATTTCTTATTAGTGAAAATTTATACTATTTTGAATTTTTTACCATTAAATACAAAGCTGTGGTGAATGTCCTTTATGTGTGTCTTGGCAGGGTTCTGGGGTATTGCTGTATAAATTGTGTATTGCTCAATTCCACAGGTGCCATTCACAACATTACAGATGAGGCTTTGATCTTCATGGACATGTTTGATTATATGTGAAGATATTTTCTTCAATGATTTGGTTTAAAATATAAAACATTAGATACAGTTCTTTTTAAAAAGTTGGGAGCTGTGGTTTAATTATATTCAAAGTTTATACACACATACACACATACTTAAACACATCCTACAGAAACAAAGTTTTAACTAGTAGAACAAGTAAAACAAGAAAAATCAACTTTTTCCCCCCAGTAGAACAAAACTATAGTTTTATATTTTGAAAACATATCGATAGAAACCTTTTAGAGTTTGGGGTTAAATGGCAGGTAAAAGAGTTAACTAACTTTCATCTCCCAGGACTTAAAAAAAGAATTTTCCTGCATTTGTCAGTATAGGTTTCCTACTATTTCCTATAAGTGTCCCCTCCCTTTTTTCTATTAATATCAAATCTAAAATAAAATTTTCATTATACATCTAAAGCATTTGAAGCCCCTACAGAGATAGTTTGTAATGCCTTTCTTTTTTATTTTTATATTATTCAAATCCATGTATCCTGTAAAGAATATAAATAATAATACAGAATCGTGTGCAGTGGAAAGTAAAAGTCATTCCTTCCTAACCTTTTCTGCCACAAAGGGAACCACGATTAACCCTCATAGGATGCTCTTCTCAATTGCTTCTCCTTTTATGCACACCGTGTCTTTTACCACCTCCTTTAAGTTGGAAGGGTGGGGATTATACCTTGGAAATTTCTGCAGCTTTAGTTTTTTTGATGAAAGAGGTATCAAAGACATCTCTCTGCGCACGTTCATACATAGACACTCTGTTTAAGGCTGCAGAGTATCTTGTTGTATAGTAGACTTGACTTTGTTTAACCCTGGTGAACATTTAGGATCTACACATGATTTTAAATTAGCTTGGCTCTTGTCTCTATCTAAATTTTCCAAGACCCTCTTTGAAAAGTGGGGTTTTCAGTTTATTTAACCAGAATATTCACTGTAGTTCAATTTTGTGAGTTTAATACATCCAGCATCAAAACCAGTGGAGCAAACTTTTGCATCAGTTATTTAATATGTGTGAATCATATATGGAATAATTAATATCTTTTGCTTGTAGTAAAAAAATTACTGTATATTTCAAAAGTTTGCAAACGTGAATTTTAATCCTGCCTTTGCCATTTTCTTTCACTTTACTCTCCAAGTCGTGTAATTTCTTTGAACCTCAATTTTTCTAATCTGTAAAATGTGTGTAATAATAGATATTAAAGAGCTGATTTGAAGAATAAAAGAGATAATAACTTATCTCAAGTGTCTAACAGAGTACCTAATAATGATTACTTTTGTTATCATTACTGCTTGTCCATCGATTTCATAGAAGTGAAGCAAACAAATGTATATTACAAGTAAGTTTCCCACTCTAAATTAAAATGTTTAGAGCTCCACTCTCAATGATCTCAGTGGTAGTCTATGAAAGGAATACAACTTATACTTGCAATGAAAGCATAAATTAATTTCTTAGTCATGCTTCTCCATATAATGCCAGAGAACATGAGCTTCGGGGAAATGAAGGATTTAGTCAAGAATAATAAATATTTTGGGTTCAAGAAACAGAGAATTCAGCACAGAATAGTGAAGGTACAGAAGACAGTTGTACACCTGGGCCAGGCAGCCACCATTCCAGACTGAAACAGAATGACAACGAGGAAGGCCTCCAGGAAAAAGTACAGAAAGAAATATGGTTATTCTAGTTCTGGAGGAGAGTAAAGCAATTTCATTATAAAATGACTTTTTCCATGAAGAGCCCACAACCCCGAATAGGAATTGTTCTAATGATCTCTCACTAAGTAACCTTGTTTGTCTTTTAATATCAGTTTGCCAGCAAATCATATATGAAACATACCAACTTTATGAGCATCATGTATGTTTCAAATATACTAAAACTTGCATTTTACACTTCTTTTTGGATGTCTAGAAGTTGTAAGAGTTTTATGTATATAAGTCCCATAATCTTTAAAACAACGTTATATGGGTATATATGTATGTGTATACACACACACACACACACACACACACACAGGTAACAGTTGGTTTAAGTTTTGTTTTGTTTTGTTTTTTTGTTTGTTTCCTATGAGAAATCCCAGTGTAATTCAGCATTTTTTTATTAATACTTTCTGTGTCTTAAGACTGTCCTAGGATGTGTGTAAATGAAAATGTATCCTACGCTTATAGAGCATATGGTTAGACTCCAAATTTTTGTATTTCTGCATTCATTCTTTTCTAAATTCTGAAAGGCCTGGCTTATTAGTTTGATCCAATGTATGTATGGAATTTCTTATATTCTGAACACCATTCGTGTAAAATGGTAAGTGGTCTCCAGAATACAAGAAATTCCACATCTTGGGTCAAACTAATGGTCCAGCCTTTTCAGAATTATATGACAGTGGAGGTTTTGTGATAAGATATAATCGTATCTAATTTCCCAGTAGGCAAGTGCATTTTGCCTAATTTAGAGATATTAAACATGGTTCAATCTTTCCATTATTTCCTTATGGACTGATACAGTCATGTCTTATCTTTTGGGCTGCTGTTCTGCATTTGCCATTTTGCATAGTACTACTAGTAGGCACTAGGAACTCGTTTCATTTAAATAGATAAACTTCTTAAAACTTTGGGCAGATGATGTCTTAGTCTGTTCAGGCTGCCATAACAAAATACTACAGACTGATTGGTCACTTAAACAACAGAAATTTATTCTGTCACTGTTCTGAAGTTTGAGATTGAGGTGCCAACATAGGTGATTTCTAGGGAAAGGTCTGTTCCTAGCTTCCTTTTCCCCTTGTGCCCCCATGACCTTTCTTTGTGCCTGCATGGGGGAAAGGAGACACTTTGGTGTCCTAGAAGGACATTAATCCTATTGGATGAGGGCCCCACTGTTAGGACCCATTTTTAGCCTTTATTCCTTATATTCCTCATACAGCTATACTGGGGGTTAGGGCTTCAACATATGATGTTGGGGCGATTCAGTTCAGTCCATAGCAGATAGATTTATGTATTCCCATTGGAATAATGACTGGGTGTGGGAGCGAAGAAGTTAGATTAAATTTTCATATATATCTTTTCTCTTTTTGTCTTTGTTGCTTTTGGAATCACTGAAGTTAGAGAATCCCTTATTAGCTCTGTAGTTTCTTTCAGTTCTTATATTTATGTTAAATACAAAGGTTCAAAGTTAAGGAAATAGGTTAAATTTGCTACATGTTTATGTTAGCCTGTGATCTTGCATATTAAATATGTTGTGTATCTCTCAGGTATTCATTAATACAGTATTTACATTTATTTTAGGAGAGATGACTGGTTTAAAAAATAAACTAAATTTATATGAAGAAGCAAATTGAGGTTGGATGTGAAGTGATTGAAAGATCTTTTGGTGCCTAAGTCAACCCTAACTCCTTCGGGACCTCAGCTTGGCCCTTTTTTTTTTTTTTTTTTTAATTCTTTTATCTGAAGGATAAAGGATTGGATTAGATTACCTCAGTGTTTCTAATTCTCTCTTTAGAATTAGAATGCTTTGATATTTAGAGGTAAATTTGCTTTTGTTTTTAAAGTTGATAAATGAAATCGGAGTATTACTTACACTGCCAGAATGATAAAACTAAATTTTACTTAATTAGCTTTATTTTGTCTTTGACTTACGATTCTTCCCATTTTATGTAGCATGCACAAAGTAAAAATACAAAACACAATGATATGAGCTGAAGACTGTTTTTAAGCACCAGCTTACAGTGCAGCAAATATCAATTATTTTGACTTTGGCCAGTAGTCGGTGATTTTTAGTTATACCTTAAAAGAAATAATTCAGTCAGTAAATGTTGAGGTGCCTACTTTGTGCATATATATTTTTAGAAAGAGGTATAAAAACCAAGTCATAGGGGCGCCTGGGTGGCTCAGTGGGTTAAGCCGCTGCCTTCAGCTCAGGTCATGATCTCAGGGTCCTGGGATTGAGCCCCGCATCGAGCCCTGCATCAGGCTCTCTGCTTAACAGGGAGCCTGCTTCCTCCTTTCTCTCTGCCTGCCTCTCTGCCTGCTTGTGATCTCTCTCTGTCAAATAAATAAATAAAATCTTAAAAAAAAAAAACAAAACAAGTCATAGTTCATTACTAAACAGCGTATTTGGTGAGGGCCTCTTATATGTCAGGAACAGTTTGAGTTCTCATTTTCCAGTGCTTTTGTGGGGAAAAAAGATTTGAAGGATTATAAATAATTGTAACGAAGTAGGTTGAGTAGGTAACAGGTAGATGAATAACCAGGCAAATATTTTTGGATGTTTTATATGGACTTGCCCTCTTACCCATTATGAGTAGGACAGGAGAGAGGCAGCAGATTTTCTCTAGTTGGAGATACTATGTAATACCACACACAATAAAAAATTAAAAAACAATTAATGGGACATTTCAGTAATTCGGTAAATGGAACATTCAGTAACTTATTGAGCTCTACTAATGCAAAATACTTGTGTGCAAAAAACATAGACTATTCAGGAAATTATTTTTTAGTAAGCAATGCATGTATATAACTATAGTGTCATTCAAAGTGAAAATAAGTAATGAAAGCTATATAATGGTAATTCATCATCAGTAAGAGAAAGAAGGAAGAAAATAGATGGAATGGGATTAGGAAAGATATTTTGAAATAGGTGGCATTTGAACTGGGAATTAAAGGAGAAGTAGAATTTATACTTGTCGTAAGGAAGGAGACTGCAGGAGGAAGACTAGCAAAGACCTCTTGAAAGAGGTGGAATATAAAAATGACAATCATATAACTCAACAGAGGGAAGGGAGGAAAAAATGCTACAATGGAGGATGATCTGAGAACTGGAAATTGGAGTGGATTCAGTGTGTTTGGAACTGATGAAGAAACTAGTCTGATAAAAGAGGAGAGTGAATGCTTTAGCAGAAAAACGACCAGATTATGAAGGGCTTAGAAATTCAGGCAAGAGGGTGCCTGGGTGGCTCAGTAGGTTAAAGCCTCTGCCTTCAGCTCAGGTCATGATCCCAGGATCCTGGATCGAGCCCCATATCGGGCTCTCTGCTCAGCAGGGAGCCTGCTCCCCCCGCTGCCCCGCCTACTTGTAATCTCTGTCAAATAAATAAATAAAATATTTTTTAAAAATTAAAAAAAAAAGAAAGAAATTCAGGCAAGAGTATAGACCTGGCATAGGAGGAAATCAGGGTCTAGTTTTAATTAGACAACACCAGAGCAGATCTTTATACACGGCATGTGCCCTTCTCCCTCTACTGAATCATAAGCTTAGGCAAAAGATCTAATCTGGTCTTCTTCTGTAATCCCCCTGCCTGAAATATTCCTTGATTCCTTCTCTGTCTGGAAAGTTTATTTCCTTTCAGGTATAAATGCAATAGGCAGATTCCTCTGAGAAGAGTTTTCCAGCTCCCCAGGCAGAGCAAGTGGCTTCCTCCCTTGCACACCCTGAACAGACGTATATCACCCAGAGCATTTATGATTTGAAATGTCATCATCTGTCTTTGTCCTTTTCCCTCACTAAAATACTCTTTGAGGACAGGGAATTTGTCTTATTCATATTTTTACATTCAGTGCTACATATCCAGCTAAAGTGCCTGTCATACAGCATTGCTTAGTAAGTTTTTGTTGAATGAGTGGTAATTATATAAATGGTTCTGGCAGAAATATGCATGATAAATTGAAAGGGAACTTAGACCAAGAAACTAGGTACAAAGCCACTGTGGTTTTAAAAAAAAGGGTATGAAAATATATTTTAAAAACTAAAAATAATCCAAGAAAATACAATATTCTAGGAAATCGCATTAGTTTTGAAGTTTTTAAGTCAGGACTGACTGACAGAAATAAAGGAAAGGGATCATCCGATGACCCAGGGTGGTGCTGTATAGTCAGGCAATATGTTTGAGCAATTATGGGCATTTCATGTGTGTTCGGCTGCTTCCAGACTGATGAAATTTTCATTAATCCTATGATCTAGGATTTCTCTCGTGGGTGCTATTGACCTTATTACACTAAAGATGTCAAAACCAGTTTCATGTTATTTTGTTTTCTATTTCAGCCTACAAATGCAGAAGTTGGTAACTTTCCACAACTTGCATACACCTGTATAGTTCTGTTTCTTGTGTAATGTTGTTAAGCAGTTTTGGAGGGGATACTCCATAGATGAGGCCTACCTCTTAATTTTGGTACTCCTTAAGTCAGCTGTAGATCTGTTGTCTCTTCAAAGAAAGAAGGTCCTGTTTGTCTCTGTGCAGGATTAATTAAAGCAGTGTTTGGTACACAGGGATCGGACTGAAAATCTGCCTGTGATTGAAAGACTGGCGTAAGCACTCTGTTGCCCCCAATCAACAGGTGGTGGAGAGGGGGCTCATGTGAGCCCTTCATTAGAGCTTTTGAGACTACCCTTCTGAAATAGGGTAGTCTACTACAGCTTTAACAGATGGTTACAACTGTGTGAGAATTTATCTATTGTAGTTAATACTTTTCTTCTGAAGTGTAGATAGTTGTAATGAAGTTATGTTTTCAGGCTATAAATGCTTCTTAATTTCTATGACTTATATGTATGATGTATTTGGCATTAGACTGGAGAACTTGTATTTCACATGCAAACATAATTGTCCAGTGGAGCACTTGATACCTTCAGTGATCCCCTCTCTCAATCCAGAAGTGATATGTTGCCAAAGCACACTAATCAGAAGCAAACTTGATATAATCATCCTCTCTGCTATGATTTACTTACAACTCTAGAAAATTCAATTATGGAAGGATGAATGGATCCATTTTTTCTTATATTTTTGAAGGAGTTTGCCACAAACTTTTCTCATCTGTGTGTTTAAAATAGAGAGTTTCCAGGGCACCTGGGTGGCTCAGTCAGTTGAGCATCTGATTCTTGGTTTCAGGTCATGATCTCAAGACCTTGAGATGAAGCCCAGGTGGGCTCTGAGCTCAGCGGGGAGTCTGCTTGAGATTCATCCCCCACTCCCTCTCCCTCTGCCCTGCTCCTGGCTTGTGCTGTCTGGATCCCAAGACCCTAAGCCACCTAGGCATCTCTAAATAAATCTTTAAAAAAATAAAATAAGAGAATTTCCACAAGTAGTACATTTTTTAATTCTAGCTTAAAGTGCTGAGGTTTCACCTGCACTATAAAATACTCTGATGTAGAAGATACTATATATCTTACTTTGGAATTTGTCTTTAACTCAGCATTAGGTTATATTTTATTTTTCACTTAATGATGGGAAAGAGAACTCCAGGGAGTGTTAGCACAATTTAAAACTTTTGAATTGTCCCTATCCTAAATCGTTAAAGAGTAATTTTAGGTAACTGTTATTCCATCTAAAATCTAAAAGTGAGATAGTATCTAATCTTATGCCACCCCTTTACTTGAGAAAGTTTGGCATGGTCCTGATAGTGGATGTTTAGTGGTATCTTTTAGCTGTATTTTTGTCACACTGGAAAATTTTATTCTGTTTATCACCCCTTTCCCTTTTTAAAAAACATCCAAATGCTTCATTTTCTTTTGAAGCGAGTTAGAAATGACACACTTAGGTTTTTTTCCCCTTTTAAGAGTATACTTCGATTGGTGTATAGTCTGACCATTATTACAAAGATCGTAATATCTGCAAAGTCCACTGAATTTTTTTTGTCTTGTGTAAGATAAGAATATAAGGAAATAAAACAAAATTTTATTTTGTTATAGTCCATTCCTAAAGTATGTTATAGTGCTTACGTTGAAGCTTTTCATTTTTTAACAACGTAAGTCCCCTTTGGAGGATGTGAAGTGTAAACATGTCTTCCTTTAACTTTACTGAAGGTGTAGTATGCGTATACATGTGGAGGTTGGAAGATTTTGAAGTCTTCTTCTTCTGAAGATTTCTCCAGCCACCTTTTTTTTTTTTTTCCCCTTCTGTTAAATATGTTCTGTAAATTGTGCTTCCAGAAGGGTAGGGGGAAATGTGGTAAGAGGAAAGTAGAGGAATTAAAAATCATTCCAATAAAATGGTTTAATTTATGCCTCTGCAGTTAAGCAGTGCTCCTGGTTAACAGAAATACCCTTCAGCTACACAGGATTTTGGAGCGTTGGAGGGCACTCATTTGCACATAAATAGCCATTAACTGATAAATTCCCAGAGGTCTCCTGTTGCATGTTAGTGGTTCTGACCTACTTAGCTAGCTTAAATTTGTTTTACAGAATTATTATAATTCTATCCTTGGTACTTAAACTTTGTGATTAATGCATGCCTCACAATACAATTAAAGTATAATTACACAGTTTTGCAGTTTCCTATCGTGGTGTTATTATTACAAAGATCTGGATTTTGCAAATATTAGAAGAGTTAAGGTTTCGATATTTATCACTTTTGCTATTATTATGTGATTATGTTAAATGGGACCCTTTTATGTCTGAAGAATAGATCAGAGAGAGGGGAATCATCACATGTAGCATTTGTTAGCTTGGAAATGATTGGGTTGGTTAATGTGTAGCCGCTACGGTATGCTGTCTAGCTTGTCAAATCACAGGCATCCTTGCCTACATTTTGCAAGTGTTTTTGAAATGCAGTAGATTCTTCTCACCATTTTCTTTCAGAAGTAATGTTGGGGTAAATGTTGGGAAGCAGTAGAAAAACAGGAGAGTGAGACTCAGTAGTTCTGAATTCTTACGCTGACACTTGCTGCTTTGTTATGCAAAAGAACTCATGTGCCTGAGGGTCTGTGTCCTCCTCTGTGAAATGCGCAGGCTAAGGTTCTGGTGACCAGTTTTGACCCATGGCTTGTTTTTGTACAACGTTGAGCTAAGAATGGCTTTCACTTGTTTAAATATATGTAAAATAGCAAGAATATATGATGTTGTGTATGGCCTGCAAAACCTAAATATTCATTAAAAATTTGCCAACTCCCTGACTAAGTGTTTCATAGAGTTCCTCTGAACTGTTGGCATTCAGCAATGAATTATCCATTGATTCCTTTTAGGAGTGCCTGGTTGGCTCTGTTGGTGAAGCATCCCACTCTTTATTTTGGCTCAGGTCATGATCTCAGGGTCATGAGATCAAGCCCTGTGTCAGACTCCAGGCTCAGCAGAGAGTGCTTGAAGATTCTCTCCCTCTGCCCCTCCTCCACATTAGCTAGGTCATGTACTCCCTCTCTCAAAAAGTTATCTGTTGATTCTTTTTATTTTTAATTTATTAAAAATTTCATTTATTTGAGAGAGATAGCAAGAAAGAGCATGAGTAGTAGGGGGGAGGTCACATAGCGGGAGAAGCAGACTCCCCGCTGAGCAGGGAGTCCACCCCTGGACTTGATCCCAGGACCCCAGAATCATGACTCAAGTTGAAGGCAGACGCTTAACCAACTGAGCCACTCAGGCACCCCACTGCTGATTCTCTTTAAATGCTGTTGTTTTATACATAGCCCTGCACACCTGTTTTGGGTTTCATATCTTTCGTGTTTACTGTTTAGAGTCATCTGTGCTATGATACCCATTACCTGCCTCTTCAGTGCCCATGATACATCCAGTTAGTACTCTCTTAAATTTGGGAATAGAACCTGCTTTCTAAAGCTTTGTATCTTGAAATTTACGTTTCTATTACAGGAAATTTTCTGTAAAATGAGGTAGTAAGGTGTCAATTCTACTGAAAGGTGGGTGGGGAGGAAACGATTAGCACTCTTACTTAGGAACCCTTTTGTTAAAGTTGTGTTTTTGGTTTTGTTTTGTTTTTTACAGAAAACTTAAAAATAAATATTAATACTCTCTAATAAACATTAGAAAACTTTTTTTTTATTTTTGGAAAACTTTTCTATACTTTTTTTTTTTTTTTGAATATCACTTTTGGCCAGCATATGGTTTTGTAGCACAGTGAGGTTTGGCACTCCACCCCATGTCATTAAACGTGAAAATGTGGGCCACTGTTAAAGCTTGAATGCATTTGAGTGGCAACCACCTGCTACGTATGGAGAAATTCAGCATCATATATTGTTTGCTTGTTAATTTGCATTAAAGATAATGAGCTAAGTGATTTTAAACCATTTTTGTGGGATAGCGTGGGGGAAAATTTGGGTCTTTCAAGAAAAAAAAAAAAGGTGGTCAGAAATAGAAGCTGCTTTGTAATGTTGACGTGCAATCATCACATATCTCCAAAGAGAAAATGGTTACCCTGTAATAATCAGTCTAATGAATTCAGAAATGCATTGATTGTCCCAGCTCTGGGTAGATTAGGTAGAGACTTGCTTCAAGGAGTGGAATTTATGAAATGTTTGCTGCATCCAGCAAGCAGAGCCGCTATTCGCTATAATACAGCTGCCTCCTCAGTGGTTTGCTTTGATCCTGTGGAATGAAAAGACAGGAGGATCAGCTCAGGTCTAAATGAGATTACAGCTGGTTCTGCCGCTTAACTGGTCTATTGCCAACTAGTGTGGCTTTGCACGTCCTAAGGGGTTTACAACAGAAACTGTTTATTGAGTATCATCGGTTTACTCAACACAAGCAGGCTAATCCTTCCCAGCCTCAGCATGTTGTGGAATTGTGCAGGAGCCAACCCAAAAGCTGGTGTAGCCAGACCCTCTAGAGCCCTTTGTCTCGCTCTATATTGATTTTTACCTGAGTTAAAGACAGTAAAAAAAATAAAACCAATAACCAGTCCTATTGTGAGCAAAAGGTTAATCTTACCTAAAATCTTACAAAAAGCATCTGTTAACCCTAGAAAGGGACATCCTTCTTTCTTTTTTTTTTTTTCCCCTCCTTTCTAGTTAAGTGGGATTTTCTACTTTCAAATTTTGAAGAACAAGATAAGAAAAACAGCTTAAAAGATCTTGCTAAGGCATTCCAAGTTAAATACTTAAGTCTCTTCTTGTACTATAACACATGGTTTTGTGAATAGAATATAGGATGATTTGTTTCTAAATAGCAACTTTTTGCTTTATATCCATTTTGCACACTGCAGTTGTTTTTTCAGTGTGGCAAACAAATGCATGAAAACATGGCTGGAAACCTTAATTAAGGAAAGGAACTCACTGTCAAGGTTAATGACCAATACTCATTTTGTCTGATGATCCCTTGATTAGTAGTCTATTTCTTTAATGAAGAAAGACTGATGATTAGGAGTATTATAAAGATATACCTGTTAAAAATAATCCTATGTGTGTTTAAGTTTTATTTTACTATTAGATACTTTTTTAAACCTTCAGGTGTAAAGATTTAATTATAACAGTCTCATCTTGAACAAAGATCCTCAGTATGGCTTACAGTAGAAAATGATCTGGAGTCAGATCAGGCTTGCAATTCCATTTCTGTTACTTATTGATCAAGTTATTTAACCTCTCTGAATCCATATTTTCATCACCAAACTGGCAGTGATGTTACTTACCTTGCAGTGTTTGTGGTATCTAATCAAACCAAATTAGAAAATAGTAACACTGAGTTAATCCGTTTAGTCAAGGCTACTGTAGTTGCTCAGGAGCCCAAAGCATTGAAGAGCGTATGCGCTGGATCCCTCCCATGATGCTAGAAATGACATTTAAACAGTTGTATTATAGTAATCACAACAGCTTTGCTTGTGTATCTATAGATCAGAAATGCCCACTGCCATCTTTAAAGGTGTGTATGATCTCAGGCAGAGATGTTACCAGGTAAAAATTCTTCCCTTAGCTAACAGCGGCAGCTCCTGAAAAAGCCATGAGTATGAATCTAGCCTAGTTTATAATTTCTAGGAAGGTCTGAATAATAAACTGTTATTTAGGATAGGTGGGCGAGCCATGTATTTATGTCCCTCCCTGCTTGAGTGATTGATTACTTGGTTGCTTCGTACCCAGCAATAGATGTGTAAATGCTGTCAACTGTATTAAGTGCTAACTAAAAGACAAAGGTAGATTCTTTAAGAAGAGTTCAGTGGTCTCTCGGTTTACTTTCTCCTAATTGGCGATGAGCATGTATCCTCAGTTATATGTAAGCACAAAATGTTACTATGGAAACATTTGGAGGCTTTCTAAATGTGCTGTGAGATGGAATCAGCTAAGACTGATGTTTATCTTAAACACGTAGCTTGTCCAATATTTAAACCTAATGGACAAGATGTGTACCAGTTGAAAATGTAATATTTATCCAATCATTTCTATTCTATCAAGCCTGGCTCTAAAGCAATAGGTTGCACTCATAGAGTAATAAATTTTTAGTGCATTTGGAGATAAAGGCTATTGGTAGTGATTGCTTAAACTCTTTTTGCTCAATCATCTGAATGGTGCAAATCAAAGCATTTTGTCAGACTGTGAGAAGTTTCACCTAGATATTGCTTCCCACACACGCAGGTCACCGTATAAATTACGTCCACGGTTTTACAGCGTAGCCGGTGCTGGAAGTTAAATTGATACCCAGTGGTGGAACTCGTAAAACATTTTCCTGTTAACACGACCGGGCAGAGTTGACATTGTTGATGGTGGGTTCGATCTAATAAACCATTGGTTCTTACAGTGATTTTTACTGTGTTTCAGAGGTGATGATGATGCAAGTTTAGTGATCCAGCAGTTCTTCCTGAATGACAGAAAATTAGCTCTACTGTCTGTGTTACCAAATGCTGAGAAGAGTTGGATGGGGGGTGATTGGAGCCTAATACATAACCTCATGTTCTGAAAGATGATGAATTACGGGAACAGACTCTTTAACTCAATGCATACCTTCTTCACAAAGAAAAATACTGATTTCTCTTAAAAGAATGTGTTATGTATCATCTGCTGGAAATCTAGAAATAATGTTATTTCCTTGTTATTCAAATATGTAGGCTGTGTCCTCCTTTCGGAATCTTTTACACAGGTGCTTTTAAGCCGATTATCATTTTTAAACTCAAAGCCATTTCATATTTGGATACCTTTCTGTTTCTCCCTGTGTCCTCTGAAGTTACCTTCCTATCAGACATTAAGCTATATCGCAGGTTTTTTCATTGCGAACCACAGCAACAGTCAACCTAAACATCTTTTCCCATAAGAATAAATTCTAGAAGCTAATTTTCTTCTATAAAAATAATGGAGGGGCACCTGAGTGGCTCAGTGGGTTAAGGCCTCTACCTTCGGCTTGGGTCCCAGGGTCCTGGGATCGAGCCCCGCATTGGGGTCTCTGCTTAGCAGGGAGCCTGCTTTCTCCTCCCCCCCCCCCGCCTCTCTGCCTACTTGTGATCTCTGTCTGTCAAATAAATAAATAAAATCTTTAAAAAAATTAAAATAATGGAAACTTTTAATATTTATTTTGAAATATTTCTTTTTTGGTCATAAAGCTTGATGAAGCTGTGGTCATAAAACTTTGCTTTTTTCTTTTTGTGAGGTAAATTACTTTTTCCCATTTCTAGTTAAAATTCACAGGCTACTACCAAAGCCCTACTACTTTATCACTGTAAGCAAGGATCTTTCCAGTTTTCCTTTCCTTGGTGTTGTATCTGCTCCTAGAGCCCTGTTGCACGTTCATAATCAATTGGTGATCTTCCAGTAGTTTGGTTTCATTTAATGAGATATCACAGGTTTTTTACTTACCTCTTTAACATTTCTTACCCCAGTATATGCATAATTTTTTTTTTTTTTTTACGTCAGGAGAGGAGCTTTTTTGATGTGCAGATAAATGATATCAGTGGTGCTACGCAGATGAAACCTGTCATGTACAAATAGCATGTATCAAGCCCCAAGCATGCAGAACTGGCTAAATCGGCTCATTTGCTGAAGCCTTGCAGAAAGAAATTAGTGACATAACAAAAGCCTTTGAGGTTCTCAGCCCTAATAATGGAGCTTCATAATAACCCCACAGATCATTGACTCAATGGGTAATCTTTTAGGAAAACTTTCTCCCCCTCTATCTTTTCATCCCTTTCAAAGAACTACAGGAAAGGTGGCAAATAGTATCTCTAGAGAGAAATGTGTATAACTAAGTATCGGGGTAACTAGAAGTTAAAATTAAGAAAATCATTGACTTAAATACAGATCTGCTCTAAACAAGTTTATGCTCTTATTTCTTTTTGATTATTTTGGCGATTGATCCTATGCATTGACTAGTAACGGCTTTTTCTATACAGAATTCAGATTAAGCTTTTCTTTTTAAGTTAGTATATTTGATTACACAGAGGTTCCAGCTGGGTTGTTGGGGACAGGTGAAGCACAGAGTGAGGAAATGAAAAAGAGGGAGGACAGGATTCAAGGTAAGAAAGCTGGATGAAGCACTTAGCTTATACTCAGAAGACGATGTTTATAAAGTGGTAGAAGAAAAGGGACAAGATCTTATTAGTAGAGCTCATTCAGCCGAGGCAGACCCTTATGAGACTCTCATGAAAGCTATAGTCTCTCTTGTCATAAACATACACAAAACATCACATATAATTTCAAGGGTATTACAGACTTTTAAGTCTTATATATCCCAGGTTTAGCATGATATTAAACGTTGACTAAGCAATTATTTCTCTTATTAGAGTTCGGTTATATTTTTAATGAAGAAAATTCTTCCTAAAACATCCCTGGATACTTATTGATTCTCTTGCTTGACAATTGAAATCCGAAAACACAGTCACTGTGGGAGCTGATGATGAGGTCTTAAGGTCCATTATCACAATTGGCAGTGGTCAGTAGTGTCTGGTTGTGTAATTTACTGCATTTCTTGGGTGTAAGAGAAATATTGAGGATGCAGAATGCTTAAGAGGTTTTAGAAAAATTATTTATCAAAGAATACTACTTTTTCCAATGCATTAGCTATTGTAATTATACATTGGTATAATCTGTTGACATAGAGTTGGATTTGATTTAAATGGAAGGGGGAAAAAGAGACTGGACATTTTCAGTATTTATTGATACACCTAGTCCATTAAAGTAAATTATAGAGCAGATTTCACTGTGACAGGAACATTTGGGTTAATGTAGTTAAGAATCAGTCAACATTACCATTAGACCCTTTCTTTTTAGGAATTTATTACCGCCAATTAGGAAAAAGTGCTCACAAATGGAATTTAGCCCCAGCTTACTTGTTGTGGAACATCTGACCTCAAAAATGTTTGGGTCTCTCTTTACCTTTAACAAAATGATCGAATTCTTTTGGAGGAAAGCCACATTCCCCATGTAGCAACTAAACACATGTAATAAGATCCCGTATCATGATTCCAGCTACAGTTAGAGTAGAGCTGACTGTCTACTGTTGTTTTCAGAAAAGACTGCTGAGATGGTGAGAGTTAGGCCAGTTTTTGGAGGATGGTTTGATTAATTAGCTTTTAAAGATGGTCTCCATAGGTTTGCAAATATACTACCATATATCCAGGGAAAATTAAAATGAAACTCAGTTCAAAAAAAGAGCTGTCAATTATTAATGAAATATGAAAGGAACAGAACTGAATAAAATGTATTGAGCATATATATATAATATGCATAAGATATCTCAGGCCACACTTGATATGGCTGTCCTGTATTGGAAAGTAGGAAAATGAAGTAGCTTTTCTTCAGATGACCCTTATACTTGCAACTTATTTGTCCTAACCAAGTCTAGAATTTCTGAGATTATTGCAGATGGTTCTTGGGAGGCTGAAGATCAATGTGATCTGAAGTCTGCATTTGGCACTGTTGCAGATACCCTTGGTTATACTTTTAATAAAAAGAAATCTTTTTTTCTCCTTCCCCATGTGTGAATTCCTTGAGGTCAGGTCTGTATCTTTTCATCTTTGAATCCCTAATTCCTACATAATCTTTCATATATAGTGGACACCTGTTCTCTAGAGCATATTAAATCACGCCAAAGTACAGTGGCATGAAACGCTAAAACAACCTTTTTATTATACTCACGGACTCTACAGGTCAGAAATGTGCAAAGCCAAGGACAGCTCCCCTCGGCTCCATCGTGTCTGAGGCTTTAGCTAGGATGATTCTTTCTGGAGGTAATACAAAAGGCTGGGGACTGTACCAGCTGAAGCTATCAGATCCAGTTCCCAATGACTTCTTCACTAATATGTCCAGTGTCTGAGCTAGTAACGGTGGAAGGGCAGGACTACTTAGGACTGTTGACTGAAACACTACTGATGGCCTCTCCAAAGAGTGTTCTCAGGGTAACTATACTTTCTGCCTAGCATTTCAGGGCTCCAAGACTGTTTTTCCAGCAAACAAAGCAGAAACATCACAGCCTTCTATTAATAAACCTTGGAGTCACATAGTGTCATATCTGCTACACTTTGTCGGTCAAAGCAGCCACAGATCTCTCAGTTCCTAGGGGTGCCAAAGAACTGGTGGCCATGTTTTAAAACTACCACAGTATTCAATATATGATAGAATAACTCAAGGGCAGTAGAGCAGAGATGGGACACACAAGAAGAAAAAGATTAAAGACTATGAGATATGTTTAATATCACCAGATATTATTGGCTCTGGTGTTGCTAGGTTTGATAGATTGATGATTTCTGTTCCAAAATGAAGGCATTTTCCAGAAATATTTTGTTTACATCGTTGCCTACCTATATTACAAATAACTATTTGTGATCTGATTTTCTTTTTTAGCCACCAGTTCCTAAGGGTTTCCCCCCTTTTTCTTGTATGAAAATTCTATGCATAACTCACTGTTTTAGATAAGATCCAGTGCATGTATGATTGCTCAATTATACCTGTCTGTTTACAGTTGAAGAGGAAGAGAATCGTATTTAAAATCCCAAAAGACCAGTATGACAGCCTTAGATATTTTATCAAAGATGTGTATATTTTATTGTGAGACTTCTTACAGGGGTGATCTCCCCTCTCAGTACTTCTAACATCAAAGACAAAAGATCCTGGATCATAACTCATGGTCTTTCCCGGGTGATGTTCTGGTAGCAGGCAAACTTGGAAACTGACTAGTTTTATATTGAGGCCATAATCATTCTCTCTCTCTCTCTCATTCTTGCTTTCATCCATTCCTTGCATCCACATACTTGGTATTAAATTTAAAGGATAAGTTCCTGGAAACAAAGGCCCTAACTGAATACAAGCAGTACGAGGTTATTGTAACATTACCACCTTGGAAATGAGTTGCCGTTGTCAGTTGGTGATTGCTTTCTTGTTCTTTTAGAAATCCTTAAGTCATGGCACCCATCTGCCTATACTTTATTATAATTAATATGTCAAAGGACTTCAACCAAACCTTGATGTGGTATCTACCCCCAACAGTTTCCTTGAAGGCATTTAAGGTGCTATAAAGTTTAAATCTTACCATCCAGCATAATACTTTTTCTTTGATTCTTTGTGTTAAATTCAGTACTATTACTTGTTGATTATAGGATAAAGCCTTCTCCCAAACACAGAATAAATGGCAGAAACAGACACCAGAGCAAAGTAAACATATTCAACTCAGGACAGTGCAGAGGAGCACCCATTTGCTAAGAACATTCACACTAATATTAGCTGTGCTAATAATGTTAATATTTGTAAGTCAGACCTGCTCGGGTTGTTCTGTTGTAGATGGGAGCATAAAAACAGCATGTAACCATTTGCAAAAGATATGTATTTATAGTATGTTGTGATGAATTATATATATTTGTATATGTACCAAGTCGCGTATGCTCGTACTTATTACCAGGTTGGGTTTTTTTTAAATGAAAGTATTTCAAAGACAAATAGCATCATAACATTAGCATTGTGCATTTACACAGGGTGTTTAAATTTTAAGTGTATAGGGTAGTTCTTATATGTATATGCTCTAGGTTATATTGGGAACAAACTGTTGGGCAGATAAATGTTAGATATATAAGCTGGTTTTGTCTCTGTTGATTCTCTCTCTGTTAAAGAATTGTTCACTTGTAGGTCTAACTTTTTGGATGGCGTGGCCCTTCTTGACCTGGTCTCCATCAATACTCCAGTTTCATTTTTCCATCCTTCTGCTCCTTGACGTTTCATCTTCTAGTAATACTAAATTGTTTGTGAGTTCTCTCATACACCATGCAGGACCATGTCACTACGCTTTACTCATATTATTTCAATTTCCTGAAACTTTTTTGTATTATTTTTTCATTTAGCTAACACAACTTCCATGACTTATAATGGATTTTTACTACAGGAGAAGTCTTTGTCAAACCCCCACTTGGACCAAATGTTCCCTTTTTGTGCTGTATTCTGTACATACCTCTTTCTCAACACTTGATTATATATTCTTTGAGAGCAAGGACCATATTTGATAGCATCTAATGTAGCACATCACATGATTAATAGACACTGAAATGTTCGTTAAAATGAGCTGAACTGCCAGGCAGAGTGATTCCTGAGTCTAATTGTACTCTTCAACTCTACGTCCAGACTTCCAAAAACTTTTCAGAATTTGTTATACAAGTTTTCTGTTTTTAAATCAAATTATACTTTCCTGTACTAATTAATTGCTCCTCCTGACTTTCATTTTCCCTCCCCAAAAACTTAGCAAAAACAAAGACTGCTCCTTTCTCCCCCACAAAATGCCAAATAATTACTGTGAGCTTTCTTTTTTTCCTTCATTAAGTAGCTCAAATTGCGTATTAGCTCATACCTAGATGTTTACAGAAGCTTCATAATTGGTCTCTCTGGTCTCTAGTCAGTTCTTATTCTAACCCATTCTGTTTGCCATTACCAGATTAATTTTTCCCAGAGCACTATTTTCATTATGCTACTCCTCAGTTCAGAATCCTTCAGTGACTCCTTACTACCTTTAAAATGGAATCTTGATTTTTTTTTTAATTATTTTTTATTTGAAAAAAAATTTTTTTTTTAACAACAGAATCTGCCTTCATTGTTTTTGTGTTTCTGGCATCTGATGCAGTGGTGATGTTAAGTAACTTTTTGTGAAGTGGATGAGAAAAGCCTGTGAATTAACAAATGTGCCCATCTTTTCCATTCTTAAGTGTATTGCCTTCTAATGTTGCTATAAAAATTATCCATTGTAGTCACAGTGGCTGCTTTTTCTTTCCTCCCCCAAACACCTTTTTCTTTTATATTTTCTTTTTTAAGATGTACATTATGTTACTCTTCTGCTTTTGTATCTTGTCACCTACCCTGATTTTATCCAAATTCCTTACCATGGTTTACAAAGCCCTACGCAATTTGGAGCCCAGCTACCTCTTTGCATTCATCTCTTCTTTCTTCTATCACTGGTTGTGCTACAGCCAACTAGCTTCCTAATTGTTTTTCCTTGAGCCTATGAAACTGCCAACCTTGGCACCTTTGCATTTGCTGTTTCTTCTCCCTAGAATGCTCTCCCCCACCCTCCATAAGTCCATGTAGTTCCCTCCCTTATTTAGGTTTTCGTTCATTCCAATTTTAGTGTATGTGCTGCCAAAGCGAGCACTAGGTTTTTATTTAAATGTCACTTTCTCAATAGATGTTTCCTTATCATCCTAGTCAAAATATTAGTTCCCATCATTCATTATCTTCATACCTTGATTACTTTTTATCCATAAATCTTACCATAACCTAAAATGTTAACACATAATGTTCCTTTCATTATATCTCTCTCATTAAAATAGAATGAAAGGCAGAAAGGCAGAAACTTTGTAACAACCTTTTATACATACTGCCTAGAGCATATAAAATATGTGTGGAATTAGAGAATAAATGAATTGATTTTGTATACCTTTGTGCTTTTACTTTATTGCTTTCACTTATTCAGTTCTTACCTGTTCTTGGAGAATCCTTTCCATGCCCATTTTCTCCTGGTGCCCTCAATGATCTTTCTTCTCTGAGTTGGTATAAAACTAACAGTTTGTTTTACACTTCTGCCTACAGAGTAGAGGAGTGGTTTTTAACCCTTCTCTAGTAACACTTCTCTTTTATATGGTCTTGCCTACTCAGTGTGATCCTTGGGCTACTAGTTGCATGGCCATATCTTTGTGTGTTAGAAGAATTAAATAGGAATTATTACAATAAATAAAGTGACTTTTATTGTTGACCAAAAAATCAAAGACTGTTTATTGAGAATATATCTATCAATCCTATTCTAAGTATTTGATTTTTAACTAATTTAATTCTGTATGGACTACTATTGTCCCCATTTTATAGATAAGGAAAGTGAGGAAGGTGAGAGCTTTCAGTGTGGATCAGGGCTGGCAGCATCTACCGAATAGAAATGTAAACTCTCTGGTCCCTTCCCAAACCTCCTGAGTCAGAATTGTAAAACAAGTAATATGTTTAGGTCCCAAACTTGAAGATGCAGGGAGATTTTAGTAAGACTAGGACATTAGTAGTTTTAGAAAGCCCTGCAGATAATTTTGATGATAATCAAGATTGAGAACTACCAGGGCAGATCCTTTTTGTAGGTATGCAATAAAATGAAGTGAAATAACACTTGGAAAACTTAACTGACTTGAGACCCGTAATCATCTATAAATGTGACTAGTAAAATTAAAAGAGTAATTTCTAAATATAACCACGTTTTACATATTTTCATGCTATACCATATTTTGCAGATAGTGGCTAGCAACTTTTTTTAAGTACCTTACCAGTATTATTCTGTAAAACCGTTAAGGCAGCTTTGCTATGAGCGTGCTTGGTTTACCAGACTCAACACTGGATTCCTGGTTTTTCTCTTTCCCAGTTGCAAATTAATTAATTATGGGTCAGAGGAAGTTTTTTAAATTACCACATGTTCATTGATTTTGAGGATCCTTATAGAATGACCTATGCTCCCCAGAAGTGTTAAACCCTTTAATGTATGTGCAACTGGTTTGCCACCTGGCATTGGGTGTTATACTCGTTTGCAACTACCTTTATTAGGAACTTAGCATATGAATGAGTGAATGTAGCAGTGTAACATTTAAAACATGCACTGTTTATATGGGTAGTAAATGGTATTTGAGGTAATTATAACATAGTTGCATTGATGTTAGGTTGACTGCCTGTGTTCAAATCCTAGCTCTGCTGCTTACTGATAATAGGACTCAGTTAAATTATTTATCCTCTCTGTAATTAGATTTTTTGTCTATAAAATGGGGATAATAACATTATCTATAGGATTAAATTAGTAAAGGCCACAAACAGAATAAGGCTGGCATATATATTCTCAATAAACAGTCTTCAATTCTCCAGCCAACAATAATTGTTCCATTTATGGGAAGTATCTTAAGAATTCTTGGAACAGATGAGGAAATGGCCGCATAACTAGTAGTTGGCAGAGTAGGATTTATACTGTGGTATGTCTGTCTCTAAAGCCCATGTCTTCCTAGATAATGCTGTACTGCATCATGAACACAGTTATTACTATTTAGAAGCAGTAGAAATGTGACTAAAATACATATCTTGCCTTATAGTCTGCAGATTGTCTTACCTGAGCAGTACTATTTGATAGTTTAACAGTTCCATGGAGGATAATCGGCCTTTATTTCCATTTAACATCTGAAAAATGAAGTCTCAGAAGTTTTCTGGGGTCACAAGCTGGTCTTCTCTCTCAGACAGGTGTTCATTTGGACAATTTCCTTAGCCTGAGAAACCCTTTTATTCTTAAGAGTGCATTCTGTGCGTCTGGACGCATCTTTGCCAGTGCTGTGCTATTTGTCATAGTCCCTCAGTAGTCAAAACAGCCTTGATCTCTCATATTCTCTTAGTCATCACTATCAATTCACCATTCCTCCGCGTACACAAATGCATTGAGCTATTACAGGGAAGCATTGCAAGGTGTACCCAGGCTGCTGCCTGCCAGCCCTGCTTCTGACTCATCTCCCCTCCCTGATGATTGGGGCATGCACAGAATTGGGGTTTAGGACTCCAGCTACCATTCTCTCATAGTGAGGCTTTGGCAGAGAAGTCTCTTTGTAGCAGGAGGCTGTGTGTGTGTATGTATATGTGTGTGTGTGTGTGTCTGTGTGTGTGTGTGTATATATATATATATGTATTTTTCCCCCTTATCTTTTTTTTTTTTTTTAAAGATTTTATTTATTTATTTGACAGAGAGAGATCACAAGTAGACAGAGAGGCAGGCAGAGAGAGGGAGGGAAGCAGGCTCCCTGCCAAGCAGAGAGCCTGACGCGGGACTCGATCCCAGGACCCTGAGGTCATGACCTGAGCCGAAGGCAGCGGCTTAACCCACTGAGCCACCCAGGCGCCCCTCCCCTTATCTTTTGAAGACAGGATTGGATTGGATGATTTTTAGGATAACTTCCACCTTTAAAAACCTAGAGTTTTTTTTCTGGTAATGTTATTACTTCAATTATGTTATATTCTTTCTGGGTAGTAAAGGAGATTATAGCCCTGTTTTTTTAGAGGCGAACAAGAATGACTAGAGGATCCAAGATACCTAAGGTTTTTTAAGTGAGTTTAGCCAAAACTAAAAATGGTCATAGAGTAATCTAATTCCCATCCAGTTTTCTATTAGTTGAATCAGATACTTGAAATAATTATCTGTAGTGGTTTAGAAACAACTTTTTAACTTAGAGCTTACCATCTTATTTTTCACAAATATTGGTTAAAGAAAATTGCCAGGTTTGGAGTAGAACTAAAAAAGGAATTCCGCTATTAATCATTGTTAATCCCTTGCTATTAGCTTTTATCAGTTGCATTTATTATATTATGCTTTTTCTATGGTCACAAGGTCCATCACTAGACAGATTTTCTCTAAATTTTGAGGCACAATATTAAAAATACTACATATGCAATAATGACTATTAGTAAAGTGATATACAGGATGTCATACCTTGTTCTGTGATTATCAGTTAGAGGAGAGACCAGAGCAAAGGAAGATTAGAAGTAAAACTTAGAGAGAGTAGTCCAGGAGCCTTAGTCCCAGGAGCCTGCCTACACTGGTAGGAAGGAATGTGCTGCAGAGACTAGGCTGGCAGGGGCAAGCCTCAGTGCCTCTCAGGTGATAGTGCTTCAGTATATTTGCACGACCATTGGCGGGGGGAGGTTGGGGATGTGGGGACTGTGATGGATAAGTGAATGTAATCACAGCAAGAAGTAGTGGGAAGATAAAAACAGGAAAGCAGATCCCGGGAAATGGGCAAAAGAATAGTCAGATACAAGAATCAGGAAAGTGCTTAAACATAATGAGTTAAGCCAAAGGGGGCAGGATACCAGAGCTCAAACAAAAGCCTAAGAGGACATAGTAACCAGATGTGTAAACTTGGGGTATTTACATGGTGCAGTGATAGGTTTCTAAACATTTTCAGGGATGTTATTTTGTGCAGTCTTCTCGATAAACCTAGCCATGGATATATAGCAAATGATTGTTGCTCTTCTTGACTCTTAAGAAAATAAAAAATGGGAGGTTACTTGCTTTTCTCAAGGTCAACACTGCTCTGAGTAACTCTGCTAATAACCAGCTGTTACCCAACATGTTACTTCTTTTGCCTTAGTTTCCCCATTTATAAGATTATAATCATAACTGTACCTAACTCATAGGGTAAGAAATAATGCTTATAAAACACTTAACATGGTGTTTGGCACATGGTAAATACCAGTGAGTGCTCGGCATTGCTCTTGGTTCTATGAGAGCTACAATTTGAATAACCTGACGTTCAGCAAATTTTATTTTCTACTATACTATAGTGCATCTTTTACAATCTAAGTGGGATGGTTATGCATGCCTAGTTCCACATGTGTGTATTTCCAAAATGATTTTAACCCATGTTAAGTTTGTCTTAACACAGAGCAATTTGCCAAGTGTTGGGAGATTCTATAACTATTGTGATACTTCTTTTGACCCGAAATTACATTTTACTTGCTGTGCAATAAATTTACTTTCAGATTTTTCTGCAGTTTGTTGAAGAAGATAGAAAATGTTTTATAAAATAGCCATGACATCTAGAACCGTGTCATAGTCTTTATATATTTCATATACTTTTTGTGTTTTATTTATGTTGTGACCTATAGGGACAGAGCTGCTTTCAGTATTTGCATTTCTGTAAATATACCTTAAGCAGATGTGCAGTCACATGTAATATAATACACTTATTTTTCCATGGTCTTTGTGTAGTTAGTTTCCTCATCCAGAAAATGTAATTTAAAAAAAAAAAAATCACCTATGACTGCAAGGGGTAGTTCTAACTCTTTTGGCTATAGTGCAGAAATTGCATTCTCTCCTCTCATTCCTCCTACAGTATATCCCTGACATTTCCTGCATCTCTCCCTCTCTGATTTGTTCAAGTTTACATAAATTATTATGAGGTCTGAAACAATTTTGTTTTGTTGTAAGATAGCAGATTATCATTCTTATTCAAACAGATATTGCTTAAACATTCAAACCATTAAGCAGAAAGTGTTTTGCATATTCCTAGGATATAAAGCTTCTTTGGAACCAAAATGCAAAGTGGATGCACATTTCCAAAAGAAGTCTGTTTTGGGGTCAATGTCTTACACTTAATTGGAACTTCTTTTTTGCTGTGTTATCTCTTACCTTGGAGGATGTAATCTCTAAATTTAACTTTTTAACCTAGTGGTTTGTTTTTTGCAGACCTCTGACTCAGATCCCTGTAGTAACTCCTAGTTTTACACCCTGGCATGTCAAAGTTTCGGTCTGAAGAGGTCGAAACTGATTCAGATTTGTTCGCCTTTTTCAGTACTGCCTTGAATAACATTTTTCTTGGTATCTCTTATAGTTTTTCCCGGTACCGAATTCTGGTGTTGCCCCTACCTCTTCACAAGGCAAGGCTACATGTAGCTTTTAAAGCTCCTTTTCTTAGGCTTATTGAAATTTCTTCAACCCCGGTAGGAGGAGAAGAAAATTGGTCATTCTTTAAAGTATGTGGGTATTGGTGAATAAGTTGTGTGTGTCTTAGTGTGTAAGAGGAAAGAATGGGCTTCAGAGTCAGTTTTAAGTTCAGATTACGGGGCCAGCCCTTCCTAGCTATGTGACTTTGGATATATTTAACTTTCTCACTATCAGCTTCAACATCTATAAAGAGGATTACTGATACCTATCTCATAGAATTGTTCTGATTTTTAATTAAAGAATTCTGGCACAAAGGAGATAATCAGAAATGATATCCCTCCCTAGGGAATAGGTTTTAGTCCGTGAAGAATTGGCTTATTTATGTAGAAATAGCTCAATTCATCCTCCCAAGTACAGTAAGGTATTTATTATTCTTCGAAACCAGTATACATTGGAAAGGCAATAAGTAGGTTGTGCCAAAGGTGGTAGTATTTTACTTGGACTCCAGTGTGTTGATGTGTGATTGTGAACTTTCTATGTTGATGCAGGCAGTTAAGTTAGGTGCCAAATGGATTTTAGTGATCCAGTATTCAACTTAGTCGAAGCTAAAGGACCTGAAATGGTTCTCTAGCCACTAGTTCAAGTTGAAAACATCTCAGGCAGGTTTTTACAAAAGAGGATATAGCAGATATTTGGTTACCTTTTATGAGACCTGCTTGCTATGATATTCTTTCCCCGGGCATATATATACTTTTTTTTTTTTTCCCCAATACCTCAAGGAGTATTAAGTAGTGCCTCATGATCATCCAAGAATTCCAGTGTCAAGGGGCACAGTGTTCTCATGTTATATAACTTAAAATTTTAACTTATGTGTAGGTTTGTGAAAAGTACTAAAATGTGGTCTTAGATCCAGTTTGATATTTCAGTGGAATTGCTTTTTAGGTGCATGTACTAAGTTCTGTATTTTTGTTATAAGTATTTTGAGTAACCACTTCCCTTAGCTAAACTAATTTAAAACATCAGAAATGTTAGAATTAATGTAATTTTTTTTTTTTTTTACTAAGTATTTTCTTAATGGAGTACTACAATCAGAGGACATCTTCTGCTTCAACTCTGTCAGTTTTCACTGCTTTGTCTTTAACTGAGGAAAGCAAATCTATCTCAGGATGGTGTCCATCCATACATTTGTATCTACTCACAATTGATGTGACATTAATAAAAATAGGAATAATATTATTTTATGTATGTATTGTTGTACATTTAGGTTTTTTTTTTTTTTAAGATTTTTATTTATTTGACACAGAGAGAGATCACAAGTAGGCAGAGAGGCAGGCAGAGAGAGGGGGAAGCAGGCTCACTGCTGAGCAGAGAGCCCGATGTGGGGCTCAATCCCAGGACCCTGAGATCATGACCTGAGCTGAAGGCAGAGGCTTAACCCACTGAGCCACCCAGGCGCCCCGTACATTTAGTTTTAAGTAATCAAATTATTAATGTCTGGGCATATTGCAAAAACGTCTTTTATCCAGATCCTACAAAAATCTTTTAGTGGACCCCTCCCCCTTATATTTCTGTTAAGGTCTAGAAATGTCTAAATTTTCTTTTTTTTTTTTTTAAGTTTTTATTTTAATTATAGTTAGTTAACATACAGTGTTTTATCAGTTTCAGGTATACAATATAGTGCTTTAGCACTTCCATGCATCATGCTGTGCCCATTACAAGTGTACTCCTTTATCCCTATTACCTGTTTAACCCATCTCCCTCCTTCAGTTCTCTATAATTAAGAATCTGTTTCTTGATTTGTCTCTCTATTTTTTTTCCTTTTTTGTTTGTTAAATTCCACATATAAATGAAATCATATGGTGTTTTGTCTTTCCCTGACTTACTTTGCTTAGCATTATACTCTAGTTCTGTGCATGTCATTGCAAATGGCAAGATTTCATTCTTTTTTATGGCCAAATAATGTTCCATTGTATATTGCATATGGCCAATAATATTCCATTGTGTGTGTGTGTTTATGTTTATGTATTAAATCCATACTGTATCTTCTTTATCCATTCATCAATCAGTGGACACTTAGGCAGCTTTCATATCTTGGCTATTGTAAATAATGCTGCTATAAATGTAGGGGTGCCTGTATCCCTTTGAATTAGTGTTCTTGTATTCTTTGGGTAAATATCCAGTAGTGCAATTGCTGGATCATAAGGTAGTTCTATTTTTAATTTTTTGAAGAACCTCCATACTGTTTTCCACATTGGCTACACCAGCTTGCATTCCCATCCTCAGTGAATGAGGGTTTTTTTTCCTCTACGACCTCACCAACACTTGTGGTTTCTTGTGTTGTTGATTTTAGCCATTCTCATAGGTGTGAGGTGATATCTCATTATAGTTTGATTTGCAAGAAATGTCTAAATTTTCATTTGAATTAAGCAAATAGGTAAGTAAACCTTAAATCAAAATTTTAGGCAGTATTGAATTCATGTTTTACTATTTTATAGAGAACAATAACTTTTTATTGTCTGCTCTGTGAAAATGATTATGGATCTTTTTAGACCAAAGTACCAAGACTGTATCTGGCAGAGTTTTATGTAAGAAAATATTTCAATTTAAAATGCCACACATAAGCAAGCTAGATGTACTTACTTTCTGCTTGGTACATCTATGTCCTTAAAGCTCTCGGGGAAAAAAAAAAGGTTTAAAAAATTGTTTTCCTGTCTACATTGTAAGTAAAATCACTTGTCATAGTGAATTGCAAAATGCAGACCTTCATTCTGAAGCTGCCTGTTTCTCATTTGGATCTGACATATTAAAAAGCATATAATTAATGGTTGACATTAGTAATTAACATTAACTTTATGGTGCTTAATATGCCATCATTCATCCATCAAATAAGCAGAAATGCATAATGTCTTGGCATAAAGGTTTTAATTATATAAAACGGTCCCTCAAGTTTTCATATGATATAAATGTTAAAAGCCCAAAATGTATTTAAGGAAGATTTTTATAAGCATTTGTTGGGTGTTAGCTATATTTTTATTTCTTTCTAGGAGTATGCATCAACAATTGTGTCAGGAACTTCAAAAGGAGAGTGTGGACCTCCTTGTGCAGTCTTCATTATCGGCTAAAGAGCGCCACCTTGCTGCGGCTGCCCGTGCTCTGTGGAGACATTTCTTTTCATTTTTGAAGAGTCAGAGGATGTCACAGATAGTGCCTCTCTCAGAACTTGCGGATGCAGCTGCAGGTCAGCATTGTTAATTTGCTAATTAGCTTCTCATTTTGCAGACTCTGTCAGTTTTTTCTTCTGTTTGCTTGGTGACAAACTCTTTTATTACAGTCTAATAAATACTCGGACAACCAGAAAGAGGAAAAGAATTACAAATGTTAAATTAAGTCCCTTTGGCTTGTCGATTATTTTCCACTTAGTAAAGGTAAAAATTTAAGTTTTTGTTTGCTAAAAACAAAATACAACTTTCAGCCTTAAAAATATTATATATATTATATATAATATATATATTATATATATATATATATATAGTATATAAAACTTTCTTATACGTGCAGTACTTGGAAAGTAAAGTAGCATTGGGTTTCTTCTAGTTCAAGTACTTTATTTTCACATTGTGTGTAAAGGTATCCGGGTATCAGATGAAGTTACTTGTGTGAGGAGCAGAAGAAAACAGTGTGAATTCCACTTCCGCACCAAGCAGATGAGATCACAGGAACAGCAAATATATAGAACTTTGTTTGACTTTTACTAGATTCTATTTTAACTAATAATTTTTCATGAATTTGACTCTTAGCCTAAGGTCGTGTCCTTAGGCTTTAAGGGAATCTGAATCACATGACATCATAGGCAAGAATTTGAATATATGAGCATATATATAGTTTTCTAAGAAAAGACCATAATGTTTCTCAAAGGGATATTTACCCAAAATATGTGCAGAAGTACTCGAGTAGACAGAAATCAGTATGATAACTACATGTATTTAGTTGCAATTGAGGGGTGCCTCGGTGGCTCAGTCGGTTAAGCATCTGCCTTCAGTTTAGGACATGATCTCAGCGTGCTGGGATCCAGCCCCATGTCAGGCTCCCTGCTCGGTGGGGGGGCTTGCTTCTCCCTCTCCTTCTGCTTGTACTCTTTCACTCTCTCTCTCTCAAATAAATAAATAAAATCTTTTTTTTTTTAAGTGTGTAATACATTTGAATGTAATGCTTTTTAAAACCTAAGATCTAAACCATGGTTTATTTTACCCTGGTGTGAATGATGGAAAACTGAGCTAAAAACACTACATAAAAGACTGAATGATATAAATTGTGAAAGATCTTGAATTCTGCTAACATTTCCATAATTAAAACATTACAATGACAGATTGAAGAATTGTGACAGGACAACAGTTTTCCAACTACTATAATGTCTATGAAAATAAATATTGATATTTAATCAGTTTAACCAAAACAGTCATTAGAAGCCAATATGACTTCTCTTTCTTCCGTTCATCATCCTGACTCGCAGTCAGTGAACAAAAATGATACCACACATATTTAGTCACAGCTGTCCTAGGTTCTAAAAGTAAATGATATATACATATAAAGTAAAATATGTGTGGGTTTGGGGTTTGTTTTGAAATAAAGACTTGAATAGGTTAGGAGAGAAAAATTTTCTGCGTTTAAAAAAAAAAAACAAAAAACAAAAAAAAACAGTCCTCGAACACCCACTTTTATTGCCATTGTGGCTATACCAGTGGGGAAAAATACTGCTATTCCTTTTCTCACATATAAGTTACATGTTCCTGTGGAGCTTATAGTATGGGGGAGAGAACGGTAAGTAAGTAAGCAAGATGTGTAATACCTAGTCATAAGTACTATGGAGGAAAATAAAAATATATCAAAGAGGATAGGGATAGAGAAGGCCAGAGTCAGGTGGTAATTTTAAATAGTCAGGAAGGCCTGAGTAAGTACCATTTAAGCAAAAACCTGAAGGAAGCAAGAGACCAAGGCTCTGTACAAGTCCAGAGGCAAGAGCATGTCTGGTGTGTTTGCCGGACCACAGGGAAGCCAGGAAAGGTCATGAGGCATAAGAAAGAGAGAAAGAATAGTCAAGAGATATGATCAAAAAGTAATGGAGAGCTAGCTTGTGTTCTGCCTCATGTGCAGTTGTAAACACTTTTGCTTTTACCCTGAGATTAGAAGCTGTTGGAAGAGTTTTGAGCAGAGGAGTGAGAAGCATCCTTCTGTATGTGAGACTGAGAAGAGATAGTAGGGAGGCCAGTTAGGGAACGACTGTAACAACTTAGAACTGAACAGCTTGGGCTGACATGGTAGGACAGGTGGTGAGAAGTGGTCAGATTTCCAATCTGAAGGTAAAGAAAGTATTTTGAAGATAGAGGTGACAGAATGTTAAAGTGGGTAGGATATGATAAGTAGAATGAAGAGAGAATCCCCTATATGCCGAGATGAGGAAAATTGTGGCAGGGACGACTAGGACTTTGATATTGGACTTTTTTTTTTTCTTTTAGATATCCACTAAAATCTAAGAAAAGATGTTGTGCAGGCACTTTCAAAATGAGTGTAGGGTTCAGGGAAGACATGAAATTGAGACACTATGTATAAGTAGTAAAACTATAAAGTGGATGAGATCGCTGATAGAGTAAGTTGGTGAAAAGAGAAGTTTAAGGACTGGGCTCCAGGATAGTCCCATGTTCAGATTTGTAGGATTAAAAATGAACCGAGACAGGAGACTGCAAAGGAATGCCAGTAAAGCAAGAGGAAAACCAAGTGTGGTGCCCTGGAAATCAACTGACAGAACATTTCAAGGAAGGGGAAGTCATCAATTGCTCAAATCTGTTAATGGATCAAGTAAGATGAGGCCTGAGGTTGGTCATTGGATTAAGCAAGAAAGGAGGTCAGTGGTAACATTGAAAAGGAGTTTGGGTATATAGTGCTAGAAGCAAAGGTCTGATTGAAGATGATTCAAGAGAAAATGTGAGAAAATAAATTGCAGACTGCAAATGTAGATAAATCTTTTTATCACTAAGAGAAGTGGAAAAAGGGGAATATTAGCTAGGAGGATGTATGGGGTCAAAGAGTTTGGTTTTTTTTGTTGTTGTTGTTTTGTTTTTTTAATAACACAGGAGAAATTTCAGCATATTTATAGTCCTGACAGGAATATTCTGGAGTGAGGGAAGACTTGATGATGCAAGAGAATCTCTTGTGTTTTAATCCCCAAGAGAAATGGATCCCTTAGAGGATTTGGCCTCAGATCATCTGTAGTAGCAGAAGAGAAGTCAGAGGATCTGGCCCAGGTGGAGGCATCTGGGTAGACGTGGCAGGAGCTTGTGGTAGTTCTCTGCTGATGTTTCTCATTTCTCTGTAAAGCAGGAAGTAAGGCCATCAGCTGGAAGTGAGGTTGGGGAGGAGGTGCTGGCTGATGATGGAGAGAGGAAAGAAGGTATGCAGTAGACATCCAGGGAATAAAAGTCTAAATGGACTGGAGTAATGTAGCAGGAATTCTGGCCAGCACGAGGGTCCAACTTAAAGCTTGGAGTCATAAATGTAAAGGGAGATCAGTCAGCAGTGTTGCTTGCCAGCCATTTATACTCGCGTAGGCGGGTGTGGAGAGAAGACCAAGAGTTGGAATGAAACAGGCACTTTTTTCCAGACAAGTACAACAAATCAGGTAAGAAGGAAGGGAATTGACAGTATACACAAACAAGTATAACAGTGGACTGTGTAGTCAAGGTGTCTAAAAAGGGAAAGATGAAGCATGAAGGTAGTGAGGGTCAGGGAAAAAGTTTTAAGACCAATAAATTGTATAGGTCCTGGTGGAATCAGATAGTTGTTGGGAGTTGAGGACCTAGAGCCAGAAAATGGGGTCCTGGAAGTGGAGATTAATGGAGAGATTGTACTTAGTGGTAATGGCAAAGTCTCTCGGTATCAGCATGAGAGCGAATGGCTCAAATAGAATGGGAGATAGATTTACTGAGAAGGGGAGTTCAAGGAACTGAGAGGCCAGGATATTAGAAGAAAAGCCATCAGGGATTTTGACAGGAGTGCTCCTAGAGAGGGTGTTGTTAGTGAGCTATAGTCTTAAAGAAATGAGAGGTGGTAAACTAGGAAGCATCAACAAGGAGAGTTAGTTGCTGATATCTGATGACGTGAGAATCAAAGCTGGAGATTTTGAGGAGGAAGAAAAGAAGAATGTTCCAGAAGCAGCCATGGGACCAAGGAACAAATTCTCCTATCTATAGCTCAAATGTAGGAGAGGGGTGGGAGAATACACAGTCACCATCTAAGAGAGCTACATAGGAGCCAATGCTTCATAAGCAATTTATTGACAAACATAAATAAATATATTACAAATTAAGTTGAGGAATTCCCAGGAAATCACAAAATAAAGTATATTTGTTTAACATGGTTAACTAAAGAATTCTGGTTCCTAGGCTAAATGGGTTCTGAAGGAAGTGGAGGGCCCCTGATTATAGGAGATTGTTGTTTAATAGATGACTATCTAATGACTAAAGTAAGACTGCAGTCTTCTCTGAGGCAAGTGGCAAGAACATTAGCTTGAATGAAGAAAAGTGGTTACTAGATATATGTATTTTTTTTAATGGTTTTTTTGAATGAGAGAGGCACATGAACAGAAATAGCGAGTATAGAATTTGGAAGTTGAAGAAGCCAGTATAGATTTGGTCATGTAATGCTGAAATGAATTATTCTAGACCCGTTCTTGGAGTTCTAGATGATCGCTACAGAAATTTCTTTTTGCAACATGAATTTAGTTCCGATTTTGCTTTTTGTTCTGCATCTCTAAATGTGACATTTTATTATTAAGTGCTGAATTATTTTTATCACTGTTGATATAATTTGAGGAAGGGCAATAGTTTTTAAAAATTCTTCACCATTAATTTTTTCCATTTTAAATCTAGATTTTACTTTGCTTGCAATGGACATGCCCAGCACAGCTCCATCAGATCTTCAGCCTCAGCCAGTTATATCAGTGATGCAACTTTTTGGTTGGGATGATATCATCTGGCCCCAAGTTGTAGCAAGATATTTAAGTCATTGCCTACAAAATAGGTAAGTGACTTGATTTCAGATACGTGTGTTAATAGAAACTCAGGACTGATCAGTACACTAAGAAAGTAAGAATCTTCAAAAATAAAAACTGATCTTACTACATATATTCTCACTTGGGTGGTTTTTTACTTTTGGATATATCAGCAGGAAAGAAAGGAATGGGAATGGAATTGGTTAGAAGACCCACATAGAAATATACTTTGTCCTTAACTTTTCTCTTATGTAAATGGTCATGACTTCTGCTCTTTTTATTAAGAGCCACTTTTTTTTCTACTTTCCGCTTCGTTATCACCTCACCTCGATAGTTATTAGCCCCTTCCTCGATTTTCCCATTTTAACCTTATTCTCTCTTCCGTCTTTCTCTTGGCATGATCCTACACATGTGCCATCAGTGGAAAGAGGAAAATAAAAATAGAAGATTACAGATGAAAACAAGAATATTTCTGTAAAACTTCTTTTTAGATGTATTTGTAGTGTTTATTTTCAACAGTGCCTATCTGCATTAACGTGTGTGTAAAATAAGGGAGGCTAAGAAGTGGGGTATGTTAGAAAGTTTTCCTTCCTTTCTTAATCTCTGTGCTCGGGGAACATATTGTCAGGTTTTAGTTTTGGTTTTTAATATCCCATGAATTTATTTTTACAGCATGTTATGTGAAGCACTTTCTCATATAGGCTGTGTATCTTTCCAAGCCTTAACTATAAAATCATGGATTCGTTGCATTTTGCAAATGTACATAAACAACCCCTATGTTCCTGATGATTGGTTCATTGATACAAATCCTGGACAGGCTTTTGGTAAGTATCTGAGGCATTTTGCTTTCTAGATATCTAAGTATGTTTAAGATTTGTTTTTTTTTTTTTCATAAATTAATAGAAAAAGATATATGTTTGTAATATTATATAAATTATGTTTGTAATATGTATAAATAGTAACTTATTTCCTTTTGCTACCTGTTTCTTTTTCTTGATATTTTTCTGTTACCATATATGACAAATTTCTCTCCCATAAAGATAAAAGAACTTGTTTCCTTGGAAGCCAGAAACAAAAACTTGCTCTCCAGTGACAAGCTATTTTTTACCTTGAAGAAATTGATCACACAAAAAAAGTAGAACTATAAAGCAAATAACCAGATATCATAGTGTTAACACCTTAAAAAGAAAAGTATCCAATTATGAATAATTCTCTCCCGTTTTATCTTAGATATTTTACCTCTCTTCTGCTTTACTGTTATTAGTCACAGAGTGATACTTGTACTTTATTTATTAAAATATCCATACAGTTTTGGTTGTCTATAGGACATGCTTTTTCATAAAGCATTCTTTATGGCCGTTTATAAATTACACAAAGGCATGACTGACAAAAATGCTCCAAATTTACTTCGATATCTTAGTGCATCATTTAGCTTTACATGAATAACTTTTGGGGTTAGGACATTCACAAGTATATGTTTGTTTGATTTTAAATAAAACGTTTCCTTAGAGACTTAATTGAAGGTTTTTAATTATGTGGAAGTTTGAATGTTTTTTAAAAAAAGATGTTATAAGTGAATGCTGCATTCCCTACTCTCATCTATATATGTGTGTAATATAAATGTATGTAGTAAACATAAATGTTATTATGTTGTTTTTATATTAACAGAAAAAAAGTACTTGGAACAGTTGGCTGAACTGACAAGGTTGCTATTTAAACTCTCAGAAGTAAAGAATATTTTCTCAGCGGCTCAAATTGAATATTTATCCAGTCCAGAAGACCCTACAAAAGCACTTGTTCTATTTTTTGAGGTAGTTTTCATTTATTAGTATAATTGTCCAAATCAGTTATAATTATTTTTTCATAAAAACTTGAAGTGTTTATGAAGTTTTTCTATAAATCGTATTATTTTAAATTGAGTCATATTATTGTTTGCCTGCTATTATCAAATTCTGGAGGAATAAAACTGTGACTCTGTAGTTTAGTACAATTCACTCTATTACATTTAATGAAAATTAGGGACTGAAGAATGCTACATAATAGGGGCACCTGGGTGGCTCAGTCTATTAAGTGGCCAGCTTGTGATTTCTGCTCAGGTCTGATCTCAGGGTCATGAGATCGAGCCCACTTCAGGCTTTGCACTCTGCATGGAGTCTGCTTGAGATTCTTTCTGTCCCTCTCCCTCTGCCCACCCGCCATGCTCATGCTCACTCTCTCTCTAAGAAAATAAATAAGACCTTTAAAAAAAAAAAGAATGCTACATAATACATTCACTAAGTCTTCTGTCAATTGTAGGGATATCTTATTGCTAAAACTGGGATGGCACTATTCTCCAGATACTTGGGAACTAGATTGCCTTGTACATGGTCCCATAATAGTTCGACTTAATGTTTACCACCCTATAGCAAACAGTAAGTTTTACAGTAAAATTTTATTATAGTTAGCATAAGCACCAACTGCTTCATATTGTTATGGTCGGGTCTTTAAAATCCAGTTCATTTGTTCAGTTTTGTCTCCATAATGAATAGTCCCTTTCAACATTTGACTTTTAATTATTAATTTTGCAGGAATTTCTATTATGTGGTATTTTTTGCTTTACAGCCTTGTTGAAGTTGTTAATGTGTTTAGTGTCTTTGTAAGCAATTCACACTAAAAGTTGGTTTGTTTTCCCTCAAAGTGTTTTATATTAACATCAATGAAAATAAATACAACCTATAAGCTCTTTCCATAAATGTGAATTCTTCCATTGGTTTCCATTAAGTTAAAAGTATAATTGTATGATGATTAGTGATATCATATAAATCCTAAAAATATTTAGTAATAGTTTATGTAGCTATAAAACAGACATTTCTTTTTTTTTTTTTTTTAAGATTTTTTATTTTATTTTGTCAGAGAGAGCAAGAGAGAACGAGCACGCGCGCACAGGCAGAGTGGCAGGCAGAGGCAGAGGGAGAAACAGGCTTCCCACCAAGCAAGGAGCCCCATGTGGGACTTGATCCGAGGATGCTGAGATCATGACCTGAGCCGAAGGCAGCCGCTTAACCAACTGAGCCACCCAGGCGTCCCTAAAACAGATATTTCTTTTGAGCTTTTTGTGTAGTAGTTGATTTAATCTTAAGCTGTACTTAAGACACTTATGCTAGGAACCATACTGGACCAGAAAGGGAGGTAGAAATCATTTATTTCACTACTAGTTTTCAGAGACTACTAATTTAAGCCAGTCTTAATTAATTGTTCTTTCATCACTCAGTAAATAATAGTTGTTAGCTAAATCCTAGATAGTATTATGCCAGGATTTCTTAGGGATTTGAAAAACCAGAAGTAGTCCTTGATCTTAGAGAACTTTTTACTTGTCTGAGAATACAAGATAAACACAGAGGTTAAAATTATAAGACAGTCTATGCTAAGTGCCAATTAGTTGTTAGATCATTAAGTAGGTTAATAATTCAGAGTGTCTTGGTCTAAGAAGTTTGGATTTTCTCCTGTGAACAGCATGAAGGCTTTATAAATTTTTAAATAGGTCTGATTGGATCAAATGAGTTGAGAAAATTAGTAATAGTAGAGTAGATTAAAAGTACAGAAGAATTGTTGGCCAGAATCTAGTTAGATTTAGAAGGAAGTGAAAACTGAATTATGGGATTTTTGAAGGGGTATGGAATAAATACTGTGTTTAACCAGAAGAATGATGATATCTTAAGAAGAAATAGGAGCATCATGATTTAAGGTGAGGGAGAAGTAGGTTGAGGAGTTCAATTTTAAACTGGTTTGGTTTGAGATTGTGTGAGAGGTCACTAAGATCATTCCCAAGTGCTGTATGATTTGCTGGGAAGACTAAGAACTCAGCATATAGTTGTACTCACAACTATGACTTATTACAGTGAAAGAATCCAGAGCACAGTCAGCAAAGAGAAAAGGTACCAGGGGTGAAGTCTAGCAACACCGGTATGGCTTCCAACGGTCGTCTCCCGGGAGCTACACTGAACATGCTTAATTCTTCCAGAGAGGAATTGTGACAACACATCTGCAGTGCTGTCTGCTGGGAAAACTCATTAGGGACTCAGCGCCTACGTTTTTTAATGGGGACTGGTCACGTAGGTCCCTTTTGTCTAGCACTTAGGAAAATTCCAGACTCCCAGAATGAAGGCAGATATTCAGCATAAACTACATTGTTTCCACAAACAGTTTAGGCTCAGTGAGCCTTCTTATCAGGAAATGGTGAAAAAAACCTAAGGCCCCAATCTCCAGGCAAGGGCCAGACTTGCAAGTAGGACTTTTTAAAGATAGCAAGTCTAGGGCTTACTATGTTAACTCTTTCCTGCATAGAAATGATAGTATGATCCTGAGATAGTCTGAGAAATACATGTCTTATAGCCTAAGGAAATAAAGGCTAAACACAAGAGAAATACTGTGATCTAGATCAGTGGTTCTCAAAAGTGTTTCATAGACCCCTGGGGGTTACTGATACCTTTCCAGGAATTTTACAAGCTCAAAAGTGCATTGACATTTGCACAAATAGTGCAGAAACTTTATCACAAATCAATACCATGGCCCAAAATTATACTGGTGGTCATTATCATTTTCGCTGCCATGCAGTCACAGGAAAAAAAAGAAAAAAGAATCCAGTTTCATTTAAGAATAATCCTTAATGAAGCGGTAAAATTATTATTAATTTTACTGAATTTTGACCCTTGAGTACATGTCCTTTAATGTCCTCTGAATGACAATGGGAAGTGTATTTAAAGCATGTCTGCTGCATATAAAGTGAGGTGGCTGTCTACAAATAAACAGCACTTGTGTGGTAATGTGAGTTACAGGCTGACCTGACTGCTTTATCTTTTTTTTTTTTTTTTTTTCACTAACATATAAAGTATTATTAGCCCCAGGGGTACAGATCTGTGAATCATCGGGCTTACACATTTCACAGCACTCACTGTAGCACATACCCTTCCCAATGTCCATCATCCAGCCACCCTATCCCAACCCCCCCCACCCTCTAGTTCCATACACATCATTGCAAATGGCAAGATTTCAGGTTTTTTGATGGCTGCATAGTATTCCAGTGTGTGTGTGTGTGTGTGTGTGTGTGTGTGTGTGTGTGTACATACATACATATACCACATCTTCTTTATCCATTCATCTGTTGATGGACATCTAGGTTCTTTTCATAGTTTGGCTATTGTAGACATTGCTATAAACATTTGGGTGCACATGCCCCTTCAGATCACTACATTTGTATCTTTAGGGTAAATACCAGTAGTGCGATGGCTGGGTCATACGGTAGCTCTATTTTCAACTTTTTGAGGAACCTCCATACTGTTTTCCAGAGTGACTGTACCAGCTTGCATTCCCACCAACAGTATAGGAGGGTTCCCCTTTCTCTGCATCCTTGCCAACATTTGTCATTTCCTGACTTAATTTTAGCCATTCTGACCAGTGGTTTTGATTTGTATTTCCTTGATGCCAAGCGATGTTGAGCACTTTTTCATGTGTCTGTTGGCCATCTGAATGTCTTCTTTGCAGAAGTGTCTGTTCATGTCTTCTTCCCATTTCTTGATTGGATTATTTGTTCTTTGGGTATTGAGTTTGGTAAGTTCTTTATAGATTTGGAATACTAACCCTTTATCTTATACGTCATTTGTGAATATCTTCTCCCATTCTGTCAGTTGTCTTTTGGTTTTGTTGACTGTTTCCTTTGCTGTGCAAAAGCTTTTGATCTTGATGATGACTGCTTTCATCTTGAGAGAACAACTAACAGTATGGTTATTCAGACGAGTATTTGGCAGACATTTTCTCAGAAATGTATGAAATGAGTATCACTTCAAAAAAAAAAACAACTGACAGTATTTGTTGCTAATGACATAATTTGAGCTTTTAAGAAAATTAGAATCTTGGAAAACTTGTATTTGCTATTATGAGCTTGAAAGCTTCATGATACTTAAAGATTTTTCTGATGACACTGCTGATAATATTAACAAATGTAACTTTTTAAATGAATAATGAAATGTGCCCACATTGGGAAAATGTATATAACTCAGTGAGCCAGAATTTTCCAGATGACCAAATGGACTTTTAGAAGCATGCATGGGTATTAAACCTTTACTCAAAAAGCAAAATAGATCAGTGACTTTTAATGTAGCAGAGTATAAAATATTTGTTAACATGGTTTTGAATTCCATAATACAATTAGCCTTTAAGAAATACCACTTGTCAAGTTTTGGTGTAATATCAGAGAGGAATTTCCTGAAAGGGATATCAGAGAGGAATTATCTGAAAAAATCTACTAAAATACTTCTTTCTCTTCCAGTTACATATATGTGTGAGATTGAATTCTTTTCATCTGCAACATATTGCAAAAGATTTTATGCAGAAACAAATATAACAATTTAGGTGTCTTCTATTCAGCCAGACATTAAAGAGATTTGCAAAAATGTAAAAATTATTACTAATTTTTTTTGTTTTGGAAAATAAAGCTGTTTTCCCTAGAAAGTTTTTACTCTGTTAACAAATAATGCTTATTATTTTTAAATGAACTAGTAATTTAAATGTTCTCTTTTTATTTTCTGTGGTAAATATCGATAGGTATAACCCAAATAATAATACACCTTAAGATCCTCAACTTTTAAGTGGATAAAAGGGAGCTGAGAAGTTTGAGAACCTCTGGTCTAGGAAAAGAAATGTAGAGAACCAAGGGCAGAAAGCTAAATCGAGAAAAAGAATCATCAAGTCTATCTTTTTTTTGCTGTTTTCATCATCCACCTCACAGCCAGTCACTCCAGGTCATAGATTCCTTATCTTCTCCTCCATTCTACATTTTATTAAATCAACATGGCTAACTTTAATATCACCTTGAATAACTTACCCTAATCCCTCATTTCAAAGCTTCTCCACAAGTCTTCTAGTGATCTTCACACCTGCTCTGCTTCATCGACCCACTCCCATGACTAAACCTAAGGGATGCTGTGGCATCATTTGGATTATCTGAGAGCTCTTTGACCATCACCACCTGTGCCTCCAGCTCTCCAAGTGACCTCACATGACCCTCCACTTCCTTTTCTCCAAGTGCAGCACCCTCTCAAGGTCTCACATCTTCCCCATCCACCCTAATTAGCCCCCTTGGGGCCCTCACTACAGCTATACTCTTACCATCATCTTTATAGTCTTCCATCTTGGTTTTTGGTTCTGCCTACAAACCTTCAACCTTGGATGGATGCAACAACTTGCTTTCCCTTCTTTGTCTTATCTGCTGAGAGTTGCAGGAGCAAAAATCACATAACTGTGTATATTGATGGTATTAGGTCCAATTTAGGTCTTTGAAATCCACTGTAAGTCAGTCCCCAATAATGGTTTGAAAACTTTGCTACTCTTCTCAAACCTCCTGACTCATCTCTAGCCAGTCTTCTCTTGGTTCTTTTTGTGACTGCTCACCTCTTGCTCATTCTCATGTTTCCTCAACTAGTTCTTTATTTCCCCTGCTCTTGCCATTTCACCTTCTCTCTCTGCCTCACCTCACATTTCTCCCTACTGCCTCTCACCATTTTGCCTTATGTGCCCATTCTCTCATCATTTTTCCTCTGAGAAAGTAAAGCTAGTGTCTAATGGCTTATAAAGAAAATTCTAGGGGGATAAAAATCAATCCATATCACAGAACTGAACACTATAGAGGTCTTACATTGTAAGAATTTCATAACCTTGCTTGTAGGTTTTCCTTATAGGAATTTGGGGATTGTAATTGCCATTTATATACTGGGATGCTTGGGAGTCTTGATGTGATTTGATAAAACCTCTTTTATATCAGTTCCATTGATTTTTTTTTATTCGTTAAACTTTTTATTTAATTATAAAAGGCAAGACTTAATTCTTTCCACTGGCATTTTTTTAATTGCTGTGAACGTTTATTGGAAAGGTAAGGATGGACACTTAAGAATGTAAGGGGTGTGTGTAGAGAGAGAAATTTTCTTTATTTCTCAAAGTCAGTATTGTGTAAAACTTGGAAATCTAAATCATGTTTTTCCTTTTTTTTTATAGGCTGTTGGTATTACTTATGGGAATCTGCAGAAACTTTCTGATAAATCTGCCATGGTCACAAAGTCCTTAGAATACCTTGGTGAAATATTAAAATATATAAAACCTTATCTGGGAAAAAAAATTTCCAGCGCAGGGCTGCAACTGACTTATAGGATGATGGGTATGTATTCCTGACTTTATTAAAACTTCCTTAGGTTGAACCTATAATATCATGATAGATAGGAATACATTAATACCCAGGCTACATCACAGTTCTCCATACAATCATAAGAATATTTTTTTTTTAAGACTTTATTTATGTATTTGACAGAGAGAAACACAGTGAGAGAGGGAACACAGGCAGGGAGTGGGAGAGGGTGAGTGAGGCAGGATGCCTGACAAGCAGGAGCCGGATACAGGGCTCAATCCCAGGAACCTGGGATCAGGACCTGAGCTGAAGGCAGATGCTTAACGACTGAGCCACCCAGGCACCCCAATCATAAGAATAATTTGGAAGACAATGATTTAGCTTACAGTGATTCATATTGGCTTTCTACTAGTGTATCCCTATCTTTTTTTTTTTTTTTTTTTTAAGATTTTATTTATTTATTTGACAGAGATCACAAGTAGACAGAGAGGCAGGCAGAGAGAGAGAGAGAGAGGGAAGCAGGCTTCCTGCTGAGCAGAGAGCCCGACGCGGGACTCGATCCCAGGACCCTGAGATCATGACCTGAGCCGAAGGCAGCGGCTTAACCCACTGAGCCACCCAGGCGCCCCAGTGTATCCCTATCTTGCCTCACCTCTTTCAGACCTCTTCTTGTTAGGCTTGTGTTAATATTAGAGTTAATCATGACCAAAACAGAAAATGTGCTGATACCAATTTGCTGGCAATAGTCTGTCGTGAATCACTCACATTGTGAATATCTGGATAATTAAAATGGACTTTTTTTTTTTTTTAATGTTTATCTGTGCTTTGTTAGAATTTAAAATATCAGGAAACCATCACTCTCCTCTATTTTTCTGGTCTGCTCTGTATGAAGGATGTCAGGAAAGAATTTATTACTGCACTAGAGATATTTATGCTTCAAATCTTGCTTCTCACAATACTATTTTTCTCCTTTCAGAAAGAAATCTTTTTCTGTGCTTGTGCTATAACAGCACAGTTCATCCTTGAGGAAGTCAGTAATTTGAATACCTTTGTTCACTAAAGCCATGTTACTAACCAAAAATAGGAACTGGATAAAAGGAAATGAAAAGTATTTCCTTAGATGTTTTTTTACAAAATTTAAGGGTTTTTTTTGTTTGTTTGTTTTTGGTTTCTTGGGGGGTTTGTTTTGTTTTAATTTCTCTGTGGCCTAAACCTTATATCTGCTCCTTTTGATCTTGTGAACATATGAATAAACCTGATTTGGGCTGTCTGAAACCTTTTATCTTTGTTGTGAAAGATAAAGGAGAATGCAAAAAATGTGTAAATATGGATGATGTGGAATGTAGTGAAAGCTATAGTTGCAATACAAGCATCTTAATTTTGGAGAAAAAAATAAGTGATAATTTATTATAAATTTAAAATATTAAGATGTAGATAAATAAGTATTTCGGCATTCAGCCTTATAATTTATTAGTCTCTGTTAGATTTTTGCCAAGCTAAATGTATGATTTCAGAGTTTACCTTTATTTTACAAAATATATGATAGTCATAACTAACTGCAAAATCATATTCAGATTGGTGATATGTAGACCCAGGGTAAAATTCTCCTTGTGAAGAATGGAGGACCTTCTTTGTTTTGTACATGGTTGAGTTTTGACTTACTGGAAGGTAGATCTGTATTTTTTGCTTTTGTCTAAATCTCAGAGACTGGGAATGGAATATATTGGTATAATGTTCCTCATTTATGTGTTAAAAATTAAGAACAGATAATTTACTGTCTTCTGTATGTAAAAGGCTCAGAACAACTGGAGGAGAAGCAAGTATAAAGTTTTGAGGTTTCAGACCTTCTTTAAGTGTGTGGGTTGGGGATATCATATTCACTTAAGAGAAAGAATTAACCATAGAAACTGTTTTATTTACCTGGCCAGTTCCTAACTGGGGATACCTCTGTTGTCTAGTTATGAGAGTATTAGTGAAAGGTATAAACTACTGATAAAATCACACTTAAGATTAAGGCATCTGGGGTCTTAATTGTAAGTCACTAATTTCTGAGAAAGGATTGATTCATGAGTAGTATCTTCCACTTTCCTCCTCTTTTTATCATTTTTTGTCATTTTTCTCACTCTTTATACCTTTTACTTTTCCATCCCGTGTTTTTCTGTTGGTCATTCATCTCTCTTCTGTCATTCTTCATCTTTGTAATTGAAATTCTACCCATGACCCTCAGTGCCCAACCCAAATATTCCACATTTTCCATATTCCCAGGTAGCCTTGGTCTCCCTGATTATGCTTCATCTGTCTATCTCTTATGACATTTTTCATAGCTTGCCAGCTTTTATAATTATTTGTGTACTTGGCACGCCCTTACTAAATTTTAAACTCACTTGTGTTAGTGGCCATATCTTTTGAACTTTTCTTCCCATTGTCATGTTGTATTTTGAACAAATAAAAACATTTCCTGAGTTACACATTCGACGCTGCATTGGAAACTGGGGATACATTAGCTGAAGAGTCTCACCAATGTGGAAGATGGCATATACTAAATAAATGCTTCTGGAATATAATGATTTTATAAACCTAGCTAATAGTACATAATGTATCTTTTAATGTTCCTAAATGAGCAAAGTTACTCTCAAACTATATAAATACATTTTTAAATGCCTACTGTAATGATCCCAGTCCTCTTATTGTATTTTTTAAGGCTTGGTATATGCATAGAGTAGAAAATAAGTAAACACATAAGAACTCTTATAGTACAGCTCTCCTCCATTTGTACAAGTATGTACCCCACAATTTTTCTATATTCTCAGCATCATCAGTTATATAAGTGATATGTTTGTAGGCAGGAAAAAGACAGTTTTTTATAATGCTGTATACTACGTATTTAAACCTTTCTCAAAGTTTTTCACTTAAAAAATTTCTTTCTCTTTGCATCTTTTTAAAGATTAATTTATATATTTATTTGAAAGAGAGCATGGGAGAGAGGGAGGGTGCACAAGCAGGGGGAGGGGCAGAAGAAGAGGGAGAAGCTGACTCCCTGCTAAATAGATAGCCCAATGTGGGGCTTGATCCCAGGACCCTGGGATCATGACCTGAGCCAAAGGCAGATGCCCAATCAACTGAGCCACCCAGGTACCCTGTCTTTGCATTTTTTAATACCACACATTTAAATGTTCTTCACTGAAACTGAAAAAACTAGGGTTCTGGGAGCACCTGTGTGGCTTAGTCACTTGACATCTGACTCTTAATTTCTGCTCCAGTCATGATCTCAGGGTCTTGGGATCAAGCACCACATCAGGCTCCACGCTCAGTGTGGAGTCTGCTTGAGATTCTCTCCGTCCCTCTGCTCCCCCACCCCTGTGCTCATGCTCTCTCTTTCCCTGCCCCCCAAAATAAATATTTTTTTAAATATTTTTTAAAAACTAGAGTTCTGATTTGTCAGTGAAACAAATGGATTGCCTCTGCTCTCTATGAACTCCCAAAACTTAAGATCTTCAGCAAAGTGTTTTAACCATTATAAAAGATGAAATACAAGGGTAGATGATAGCATTTTTGGTTGGAAGCCCCTCGCTCTTTATAAGTCAATTCCTGTGTGACACCTAAGAGTGATATGAATCATTTCAAATGTCAGCGGTGATGGCAGTTCCCTTTGCGGGTATATTAATGTTAGTTAGGATGTGAGTTCTTCTTACATTGCTGTCATTCACCAGTTTTCCACCTACTGGAAAAATGAGCAAGCCGGCGTTATTTAAAATACTGCTAAGTGAGCATTGTGTTTCTTTATGATTGATTATTGTATTTCCTTTTACAACAGAAGATTAATGTTGCTGTTTGTTGTTCTTAGAAGTGATTATTGGTTGGGCTTTTTTTCTTTTAACATCAATATACTCTTCTATAAGCATATTTTTGTTTTCCTTCGGAGCTTGAATTTTAAAACTTTTTGTTTTATGGAAATGGCTTTGAATTTTTTCATCTCCTCTGCTTTCTATGGTGGAATAAAATATAAAAGTTTATGTGGTATATGTATCACTGTGCCATTTGGGCAAGTGCTTCTTTTAAATTTGTTTTAGTAAAGAAGACCTCAGTAGCAGAAATACACTCTAATCGGAACTGGTTATCTGCTCTTAATTACTTTACCTAACAAAGGGTGCTCATTTGTTTAACTCCAGTCTCATCAAATGTAGCAACTGATTCCTAGCATTAAAGAAATCATAATATATTTCATGTAGTGGAGATGTCTGCTTCTCTTCTTTCAGAATCAAAATTTAAATTTACTGTGTATATTAACAATTGGAAGTTACAAAAAGTGAAGTTCAGGGAGGTTAAGTGATTGCTTCAAGGTTACAGCTAATCCTTTGTTCCTACTTTAACAATTAAATTTAGCTATATCTTTTTGTGTTGCAAACTGGGTTGAGACAGCCTATACAATTTTATGCAAGACTAGGTATCAAAAAAGTAAATGTGGAGTAGTAGCATGATGAAGCCCAGGGAGAGTGAGCACACACATAAAAGTATATAATACATGGTCTTCTAGAGTTCTTAAAGTTGGGTTATAAATTTGCCTCTGAGCTTCTTAGCAGTCACAGCAAGAATAGAGATCTGATTAATACAACATGTGATCTGTATGTTCACATACTGTATAGCCAAATCATAGTGTGCTTGAGTGTATTATGAATTAAATGCCAGTTGCTTAAGAAATATGTTTTTCTTAGCCCAGAATTCTGAGAAAACTTTGTCTCTTTAGCGAAATACATGATGTGACTGTCTTTTGACTCTTAATACATTTCTCTCTATTGCTTACTTTAACTTCGTCCTTTGTGCTTTAAATGTAAATTTTATGGCGGAATGGCAAAACTTTCTGGTTAGACGGTAACCATACCTGCCATTACTCCTCTTCTTTGTCAGGAATTCTCGTTAAATCATGGGCACAGATCTTCGCCACCTCTAAAGCGCAGAAACTCCTATTCCGGATCATCGATTGTTTACTGCTGCCGCACACCGTGCTACAGCAGGAGAAGGAGCTGCCTGCACCTATGCTGACTGCAATTCAGAAGAGCCTTCCTTTGTATCTCCAGGTAGAGTAAGTGTGGCTGTGTGCACGTTTAAAAGAAAAAATTAAACTCTGCCTTAAAACAATATCCTAACTGCAGATTTGAAAACCATCCATTGTCCGCTCATGTATGTGTGTACCTGTGGCACTTCTGTTGAGCAAGTTCTAAATTCCTTTTGTGTTTGAAAACAAAGATGGAAGAGGCAAAGTCTCCCAAGAAGCAATTAAAGTTGAGACAGGAGGCGGACTAGCATAAACACAGTAGTGTGCTCCCTATTTGCCTTAGAGGCCTCAGCTGTCTGCCAGCCAGACAGCGATGAGAGATGTGAGAGAAGATACCGTAAAGGAGATGAGCTGTAAAGGAGCAGAGGGGGTCAGAGTTGAAGGACCAGTTCTGTCAGAGGGAACAGCCGGTAAAAGGCATAAGCTTTAAGAAAGTACGACACACTGGGGAAGAGCAGATAATTCTGTTGTGGTTGGACACTCATGTAGGAGGAGCCATATACTGGAAGGCTCCACGTGCCACACTCGGGAGTCTGGACTTGTTCTTTTACGTGGGGATTTGAACGCATGGTTGATGGGTTTGGATGGATTTTGAATAGGGGAGGGGGAGTGACATATCATATTTACATGTTAGCAAGGTGATGCTGGTGGCAACTTCTAAGCTGGTATGGGATTTATGTTGAAGACTTGGAAGGCAATGAGTAGTTCATTTTCTGAAAGTTTCGAACAAAGCCAGTAGGTACAGAACTCACATAGCAGACTATAGAAACATTTAGGAAGTCTGATTAAAAATACTTGCTGCATGCATGGTGCACAGCACCAGAAAGAAATAGAATGCTTCCTAGATTCCAGAGTGGCTGCTTATGCAGATAGTAGTGTGGCTCACTAACATGGGCAATTCTGGAGATGTAGGGATGGAGGTAATGATCGATATCTGAACAGTTTTCATTTGAGGTGCTGTGCAATATCTAGGTAGGCACTTGGAAATATTGATCTGTCATTCAGGGGAAAGCACAGAGTTGGAAGCGTACTTTGTTATTCATTAGTGTCTCATACTGAAGATAAGTGCTTCTTAATTTGGGGTTCAGGAAGGGAAGCTTGAGGAAGAAAGGGAGAACAGAATTTGATTAGGTAATAAGCAGTCTTTTCCACAGATGGATTTTCTTAAACAGATTTTTACAGTTTCTAAGAAGTTTTAAGTTGGCTTTTTAATTTTGTATTAGTAATAACATAATAAAGTTTAGCTGGTCTGCTAGCAGAAAGATAAAGTGCTGCCAATCAGGGAATATGGGTGGGGAAAATCTTGGGCAGCAGGAGAATCTGAAAAGCATGTTCTCTTTGGCCCTCTTATGCCAAAATAGTACAACAAGAATTTGTATTAGGGATGCCTGGCTGGCTCAGTCATTATAGCATGGGACTCCTGATCTCAAGGTCATGAGTTCAAGCCCCATGTTGGGTGTGGAGCCCCAATTAAAAAAAAGAAAAAAAAAAAAAAAACTTAGTAAGTGGATAACTGAAAAATTTGGTAAATTTATCTATTTGGCAGAATTTACTTAGAGCAATGCCTTTAAATTCTTAAAGTACTCAGCTATCTTCCAAGTTTTCGGAATATACGCATGTTTTACTTCTTCATCTTCTACTAATGTGATTTTAAACAAAAACATTGAAGAAACTGGGTAGAGGGGTGTTCATTGCTTTTTTTTCCCCCCAGTTGTTTGATAGTGTCTTAACAGATCTATGCTACTTTTATTATAAATAATCTTATTTATAGCTAAAATGGAGACATAAACATTTCTTTTTTTTTTTAAAGATTTTATTTATTTATTTGACAGACAGAGATCGCAAGTAGGCAGAGAGGCAGACAGAGAGAGAGAGGGGAAGGGCAGCAGGCTCCCTGCTGAGCAGAGAGCCTGATGTGAGGCTCGATCCCATAATCCTGGGATCATGACCTGAGCCGAAGGCAAAGGCTTTAACCCACTGAGCCAACCAGGCACCTGACATAAACATTTCTACTTATTTCTCTAGGAAAACACATTGCTAATCACAAAGTACCAAATTATAGATGAACTTTTAGCACATGATTTGTCATTGTGTTGGTGATTGTCTATATTTTAGTAATATGCAGTATTTAGTAACGTTGGCAGAAAAAAAATTCTGTTTCTCAGGGTATTGGTTTCATTGTTTCTAAGTATCAAATACTGTAATCCACATGGAATTATTTTGTTAATTTTGTTAATTTCTATACAAATAGAAGGGATTAAATCAACAGATCTCTTAACTTTTCTAAACCTCGGTTTCCCCAGCTATAAAATCAGAGATGTGATAATACCAACTCATTGGTCTTTTTAAGAAATTTAAATGAAATAAAGGATATAAAGCACATGGCACAGTGCATGACATATGAAACTCTTAAAATAGTCATTAATCAGAGTTGTACTCTTCTGTATTTCTCTCCTTATGTCAATTTTCTTTTAACATATCACATTTCTCACCATGGAATATTTTTTAGTATAAATTCCGTAGTGTCACTCAAGTAAATGACCAGTACCCACATTAAAAAAAAAAATGACTTAAAAATGTATTTTATTACTTTGAAATTACACATAAATGTAGTTGATGAGTGTGGTGGTCATGTTCTCTGGGTATGAGAGGAAGAAGGAAGCTTCCTTTGTTCTCTTGTACTTCTCCCCTACTTCATTTGCGTACACCCCAAAGGCACACATGTTTGGTTAGATATCACAGCATAGATCTCACCCATACTCAGCAACTCCCTGAGCCTCATATTAACATCACCTGTTGATGTCAGGCCATGTCTTTGTGGATTGTGGGTAACACATTCTGACATGAATGTTAATACTAGGGACTAATAAGTTCAATATATATATATATATATATATATATATATATATATATATATATTTTTAGCTTTGCCTTTTACTATTTCTTTTCTTTTTACTCCTATAGGGCATATGTATCGTGTGTGGTCAGTCCCAAAATCCAAATACCTATCTGAACCAATTGCTAGGGAGTGTTATTGAGCAGTACATTGGGCGGTTTCTTCCAGCTTTACCGCATGGCTTAGGTCTCGGACAACACCCTGTTTTGTTGGCACTGAGAAACTCTGCTTCTGTTCCAGCGATAACACCTCTAAAGAAATGCATCGTACAAGTCATAAGGTACATCTAAATATTAAAAACAAGTGGTATTGGGACGCCTGGGTGGCTCAGTTGGTTGGGCGGCTGCCTTCGGCTCAGGTCATGATCCCAGCGTCCTGGCATCGAGTCCCACATCAGGCTCCCTGCTGAGCGGGGAGCCTGCTTCTCCCTCTGCCTCTGCCTGCCACTCTGTCTGCCTGTGCTCACTCTCTCTGACAAATAAAATAAATAAAATCTTTAAAAAAAAAAAAACAAGTGGTATTTACAATGTACTAATCTTTATTAAAAAGTAACAAAGCATCCCCAAAGTATTGGCAACCCTTAGGATGCTGGTAGTTTGGAAACTTTCATTTTTGCTGAGAAACATTATCTAAGAACTTACTAAAATGACTTTTGCTCATGGCAGCCTGAGTCAGTGCTCTTTTAATTTTTTTTAATTTTTTTTTTTAAGATGTTATTTATTCATTTGACAGAGATCACAAGTAGGCGGAGAGGCAGGCAGAGAGAGGAGGAAGCAGGCTCCCTGCTGAGCAGAGAGCCCGATGCGGGGCTCGATCCCAGCACCCTGGGATCATGACCCAAGCCGAAGGCAGAGGCCTTAACCCAATGAGCCACCCAGGTGCCCCAGTGCTCTTTTAAATAGCTTGTTCTCTCTATATAGCTGTTACTTTCCTTATATATGGCCTAAAGGTACATATTTTCTTAGTTCTTACCAGATAAACAGTAAGTGTATTTTCTACTATAGAAAACATATTTCTATTCTTTTTTTAAATTATTTATTTATTTATTTGAGAGAGACAGAGTGAGAGAGCATGAGAGGGGAGGTCAGAGGGAGAAGCAGATTCCCCAGGTTGCTGGGAGCCTGATTCGGGACTCGATCCCAGGACTCCAGGATCACGACCCGAGCCGAAGGCAGTTGCTTAACCAACTGAGCCCCCAAGGAGCCCCCATTATTTATATTTTTAAAAAGAGAGTAAGTAAAAAAATGAATGTGAATCTGAATAAGAAAGCACTAAGAAGTCCTGTTTTGTTAGTCTCCCGTCTTAATGACTTCATTTTATTATTAGATGCATAAATGAAACCTCTTGGGTTCTCTGTTAGCTTTTAACTGCAGCAGAAGATTCAGTAATAAAAACTATTTCTTTGTCTTCATGGAGTATTTAGCTTCCTATGAAATTTGTTTTATAAACTTGAAGATGCTGTGGTGATATACAGGCATACCTTGTTTTATGGTACTTCACAGACACTGTTTTTTACAAATTGAAGGTTTGCGACCCCTCTGCATCCAGCAAGTCTGTTGGCACCATTTTTCCAACATTATTTTTCACTTCATGTCTTTGTGTTAACATTTTGGTAGTTCTCACAATATTCTAAACTTTTTTGTTACTGTTGGTTATGGTGATCTGTGATCAGTGATTACAGTTGGCTGAAAGCTCAGATGATGGTTAGCAGGTTTTTTTAGTAATAAAGTATTTTTAAGTTAAGGTATATAGATTGTCTTTTCAGACATCATGCTATTGCACACTTACTAGACTACAGTACAGCATAAACATAGGTTTTCTATGCACAGAGAAACCAAAAACTTCATGTCACTTTATTGTGACATTCGCTTTATCATGGTGATCTGCAACCAAACCCACAATATCCCTCCATCCTCCTCTACTCCTGCAGTTCCCCGCGTCTTTGTTGAGGCCCCTTACTCTGAATCTCTGAGAATTCCCGGGTTATTTTCAAAGCACCTATCACATTATATTATAATAACCTTTTTATTTTATTTTTTTGCTTGTCCAAATTTTCCACTAGACAATGAGCCCCTTGCCTTCAGAGACCGTGTTTACCTTTCCATTCTTATACTTGTACCTAGTATACTGTAGGTGTACATAAATGTTTAGTCTAGGGATTCAACAGTGAACAAAAAAGACAAAACCTTTGTCCTCAAAGATTGAATGCATGCACTGATATGGAATTTTTGGAAGCCACTGTAGGGAGTAGAAATGATGGTGAAGACATAGTTCCTGCCCTTTAAAACTTTATAATCCTTGGGACACTTGGGTGGCTCAGTTGGTTAAGTGGCTGCCTTCGGCTCAGGTCATGATCCCAGCGTCCTGGGATCGAGTCCCGCATCGGGCCTGCTTCTCCCTCTGCTTTGCCTGCCACTCTGTCTGCCTGTGCTCACTCTAAGAAATATATATATATATAAATCTTAAAAAAAAAAAAAAAAAGACTCTATAATCCTTAGTGATTTCCATGGCTCATTTTGGCAAATTTTATTGCTTTGCAAATACATATGGATGTCTGACTTAGATTCAGCTGTATTTGACAATTTTTCATGTTGTCTAGACCTTTTAGAAACTGAGCAATTTCCACTTTCATTTATTCACTTAAATGTACACTAAATACCTATTATAAGCCAACACATGCTTAAGAGGTAGAGATATAAAAATGAGTAAGATAAATTTATCTTTATGATCTGTTGACTTATAATGCTAAAATTTGTTTTGCTTTGAGAGAAAATATTAAATACTAAATTACCTCTGATTTTTTTTTTTTACCTCCTAAAAGAAGGAAAGAGGTAGAGCTGAAATGGGAAGCTAATTCCTAGGACAGTCATCTTATTGATTTGGAAAAATAAGACCCTTCCCAAATCCCTAAATAAATAAATGTGAGGAGAGATTTCTTTATGCAAATTTGACATTAAAGAAAATGTTGCATTGTTGAGGAGCTGATCGAGGAAATCGGGCTTATATTAGAAAGGAAAAAAACAAATTAACAATTAGGTTTTTGTTTGGGTTTTGATTAAGTTCATTTAAAGATCAGGTTTTTAAAATTTAGTTCATGTCTGTATTCTTTTTTGGCCCTTAAAATACAGCAAGGTTGTGCAATCGTTGCTCCTAACTTTTTATGTTTGAGGATAACATGGTAAAATACACATTTTTTTAAAATTGTTCTTTATTAATTTGGGGGTTAAAATTTCTTGGTATCTTTAAAGTGTATGACATGTGTTTCTGCTCAATAAAACTTTAACCAGAAGAAAAAACAAAATTGTGCTTCTTTTTAGGAAGTCCTACTTTGAGTTTAAAGGGTCTTTGCTCCCTCCTCGCTTAGCATCTATTCTGGCCTTCATCCTGCAGCTTTTCCAAGAAACGAATGTAGACATTTCTGAGGTTGAACTGCTCCTCCCTGGTGTCTTAAAATGCTTGGTGTTGGTCAGTGAACCCCAAGGTTAGTTTGAATCTGTGTTTGTCGTACTTTTCTTTATGTGATATTGGTTTCTATACATTGTGGCTAAAAAACAAACTCCAGCGGATAGCTGAGGTTGAGCATGATAAAATGGTTAAAAACCGACATGTTTCAGCGTAGTTTACTTCTGTTTTGTTTTTTTCCCCCAAGGCAAACAGTTTATTTAAGGGCTTCTTCTCTGATTAGACTTGTTAACCTTTTAAAGAGTATTTGTTTAATCTGACTGCAGTATTAAATCAACTTCTCACATATCATGTGGTGAGGGGTCAGCGTAAGTTCTTCTGTTCAGGTTTCTGCCAGAAAATCTAAGCTGATTTCACAGGCAAACCTGTAAGGATCCTTTGATCCTCATCCTTTTGTTTTCAGTCTCATCAGCCTTACTGCTAGAGATCACTTTAAAATATCATTTATTCCATCCCTACTGTGAGTAGCATGCTTTAATAAGCTTATTGAGAATATGCAGAATAGTAGCCATAGTTCTATCCTGAAGGAGTTTTTAATGTAAATAGGAGGCTGTGTGTGTAAGTGTGTGCGTGTTATCATTATAATGTGATTGTTCAGGGCAGGGCTCCTCAAATGCTTCTACCTAAGTACATCTAACTGCTGTGATAAGTGAGTTCAGTGTGTATCCTGAAGAATCTGAGGGCAGAGCCCAAAGTGGTAGCTGAAAGCTCAAATAGGTCTTTGAAATTTTCTGTTTTAGCTCAAAATTTATGCATATTTTATTTAACTCTATATTTATTTTAATAATTAAAATGTTCTGGTTTTTTCCCCTGCTCCCAAGTTTGATTTTACAAAAAAAATGTTGTGAGTTAATATAGAATGGCCTTACCTGATAGTAGCATTTCTGTATTAAGAAATACCCAGATGGACCCCCGAGTCTTCTTTAGAAATTTTGTCCTCATCAAAAACTTACGCATCCTTTCAGTGAAGGCCTGTTGTGGTGTACAAGACAAAATTTGTTGAGACAGACAGTATGAAATTTTAGCTAGCCTCTTGTTTTGGTGATAGTGATATTTATCAGGAAGGAAGCCAGGGTGCGGAAGGTGAATTTGGCTGCTCACACCTAGCCGGTGAGTGCATCACATGTTCCAGATGGGTAGGATGCCGAATTGCCTATCTCTGCATTGCTGTCTTCATTAGCTGAGGAAGCAATATTAAACACAGATTTGTGTGTGTGGCTGAGATTTTTGTTCTCCTTGTAGCTCTCCTTGTATTCTTGCTCTCCTTGTAGTCTTAATGTTTAAAGTAATTCTTGCTCTCCTTGTAGTCTCAATGTTTAAAGGAATAATTTGTAAAATCACAGAGAGTTAGTGTTGCTAAATGACTCCACAAGGCCACTCCTAGGTATATGCCCAAGAGCGTTTTAAATATACCATCCACTCAAAAACCTGTACTCAAGAACTTAAAAGAATTCCACTTCTGGCATGATAACGTCAGGAGCTCTGCTGACCTACTCCCCAGCAAAACTGGTAGAAATTACTAAAAAAAAAAAACTTATAAATTCTCTGAAAATAGTCCTAAGGGTATATAACAAATGGAGAAACATTTATTTAAGAAAATGTACTAAAACTTGGTAAAGCAGCAGGAGTCTATGGTATTTGAACCAAGACTACTTCCTTCTTTACTTCTCCCAGCTCAGTAAGACAGAAACTCTAACTTCAGACTGGTAGATCTAAGAATCTAGGGCTTTCTGTCTGCCCAGCTCCCAGTAGGAGGGCTATCATCCTGTGAGAGGTCAATATTTCTCATCCTGCCCCCATGCTACCTGACGCTGAGGTTATATTCCAGGCAAGTGTGGCTGAGAAGTGGGGGCTCCGTTCTTTCCCTCAGCCCCCACTAGTCGGATGCATGTAGTACACAGAGTTAACACCACTGAGAATACTGGGGTACCAGTCATCCTTGCCACAGCTTAAAGGTATGAATTCCCTGGCAAGGGAAGCAAGTTAAGGATGCCTGGGGCTACTGCCTCTCCTTCCACAAGTACCCAGCGCTTGTATGGGTATGTCCTTCATTGGGCACCATTGGCCCTTTCCCCAGCACCAGAGCCATGCTTCTGAGATTTTGCCTGATAGAGGCAGAGGGAGGAGAAGCAGACCATAGAGCAGAAAACCCCTGAATCTCTCCCAAAGGAACCGACTTCATTTGCAAATCAGTGTGAAAAAGTTCAAGCCTAAGGGTGCCGTCAAATACAGTGGAGTTTGTGGTGATAGACAGTAGGTAGGAGAATATAATAGAGTCATTGAATATAGAGGCTACTCTGTAGACAGTCTAGTTTGCTGAGAGAATGGTGAAAGAGACAGCTGAAAAGAGCCCTTGGATCAGAACAAATCTCAAATACTGCCCACAGAAATTGCCCTTTTAGAAAAGCCTGAACTTGATTAGATAGTCTGTAATACAGTTTATAACCCTGGACATTATAAAAGACAATAAAGTCATCAGCTTTGATTAGTAGCGAGTCACAGCTGGGTGTGATCGGAAAACAGGACAAAGGGAGCCTTGTCAAAATCACTGTCTTAGAATGGAGACTCTGGGTCTATCCAAGGTTGTACCAGCTTAGGGCAAGGTGAGAGACTTCACGGGGAGTTGGAGGGAATAGCCTTCATTTAAAAATGCCCAACTTTCAACAACAAAAAATTACAAGACATGCAGAGAAACAGAGGTATGATCCATATAATGGGAAAAAAGCAGGCAACAGAAACTGTCAGAGCAATCAGATCCTAGATTTAATAGGCAAAAACTTCAGAGTAGCCGTTATAAGTATGTTCAGAGAACTCGAGGAAAGCGTGATTAACAAGATAAAGGAAGGTCTGATGATATTGTCACATCAAATAAAGAATATCAGGAAAGAGACAGAAATTATGAAAAAGAACCAAATGGAGATTAGGAAGTTAAAAAGTACATAAGCTAAACTGAAAAGTTCACTAGAGGGGCTCATGAATGGATTTGAATTAGCAGAAGAAAGAATTAACAAACTTGAAAATAGATGACTAGAGATTATGCAGTCTCAAAAAAAAAAAAAGAAGAAAAATGTACAGAGCTTTAGAGAAATGTGGGATACAGTTAAGTGCACCATAATACATATAATGCCAGAAGAGGGCAGGAAAGAGCAGAAAAATATTTGAAGAAATAATGGCTGAAAACTTCCCAAATTTATTAACAAACAGTAGCCTATACATTCAGGAAGCTCAGCTAATTCCAAATAGGATAAACCCAAAAATTTCCCCAGTGAGATGCATCATGGTAAAAATGCTGAAGGCCAAGGCAAGGAGAAAATCTTTAAGACATCAAGAGAAAGATGACTCATCGCTTACCACAGAACCCCAGATAGGTCAGCAAAAAACTTCTCAGCAGAATTAATGCAAGCCAACAGCAGTGGGGTAATACTTAGTGATCAAAGAAAAAGCTGTGAACCACAAATCCTCTATTCTGCAAAACTGCTACCTTTCAGAAGTGAAGATAAAATAAAACCATTGCCAGAAAAACAAAAAACAAAAAATATTGCCACATAATCACTGAGAGAATTTGTTGTTAGTGGACCAGCCTTATAAAAAAGGAAATTCTTCAGAGCTGAAGACAAGTGACCCCACACAAGACAAACAAAGAAAACCAGTAAGGCAATTATGTAATTGTAAAAGACAGCATAAATATATATTTCTTTATGTTTATTCTCTTGATGGCTTTAAAAAGCAGCTGTATAAAATGATATATAAAAAAAACATTATGTACATAATGTATTATTGGGCCTATAACATAGATATGCAATATATTTATCAATATCGGTACAAAGGAGGTGGTGGGAGCAGAGCTGTATTGGGCTAAGGAAATGACTCCAGATATTAACTCAGCTAGATAAGAACAATTATGAGAGAACCAGAAATGATCAGTAAGGTTAGTGTCATGAAAGCAAAAATACATACTTGCTCTCCTTACTTCTCTTTTTCTTTAGCTTCTTTGAAAGACATAAAATTATATAAAATAAAAATAACTAAGTATTGTTGGGTTTGTAACATTTGCAAAGGTAATATGTATAAAAACAATAGCATGGGAAAGGTAAAGGTTATGTAAGAATAATGTTTCTGTATTTCACTGGAATTAAATTCATATAAATCTGAAACTCTGATAAGATGTACACAGTAAACCTAGAGCAACTCCTAAGAAAATAACTCAAAACCAATGAAAAATCATTTAAGAAAATAAAATGCTGTGTTTTAAAATATGCACATAATGCAAAACAAAAGCAGTAAAGGAGATGAGAGGAAAAAAACAAGACATTTAGAAAACAAAAGGTAAAATGATGTAAATCCATCTAATAACAACAGTAACAATAGTTTTAAAAGGACTGAACAAACTAATCGAAAGTAGAGATCACTGGAATGGATCAAAATAAAAAGATTGAACTATATTCTCTATGAGGGAAACACTTTAGATTCAAAGATTAAAATAGTAAAAGGAAAGAAAAAATACATCCTGCAAGCTATAGCCATAGAAAGCTGGAATAGCTATACTAATATCAGACAAAATAGACAGTAGACCAAAAAATCGTTAACTAGAAATAGAGGTGTTTTATAGTGATAATAGAGGGGTTGCTATGTTTAATGACTCTAAAATTGCATCTGACAAGAGAGTACCAAGATAAATGAAGAAAAAAACAAGAGAAATGAAGGGAGAAAAAGACAGTTCAGTGGTATTAGTTGAGAGGATTTTGGGTTTCCACTTCAACAGGTAAAGAGCTTGAAAGTCGTCACTCCTACCCTCACAACAAGAAAACAAATCTGAACAGACTGACCCTTATCAGGGTCATGAGTTCAAGCCCAACATTGGGCTCCACACTGTGTGTGGAGTCTACTTAAACAAAACAAAACCAAACAAAACCTTTGGAGAAAGCAGACAAAAAGCAGATGATTAGAAAAATAGAGCAGGTGCAATGAACAGAAAAGTTACATGTATGGTAGTTGTTAATCTAGCAATATCAGTAATCGCTTTAAATGTGAATGCTTTACATACGCCAGTTAAATGACTGAGACTGACAGTGGATAAAAAACAAAGCCCAACTGTATGTTACCCACAAGAAACCTACTTCAAATATGAAGACACAGATAAAAGTAAAGGGATAAGAAAAATGGTAGCACAGTTCAAAACAAAGCTGTAGAGGCTAATATTAATTTCAAACAAAAGAGACTTCAGAACAAGTAGAATTATCAAGAATAAAGAGGAACATTACGTAATGACACACTGGGAATAGAGAAATGATTCAGTCTGATGAAGGTCATCTACGAAAATTCTATAGCTAGCATCATAGTTAATGGTGAAAGCTTAGATGCTTTTCCCCTAAGATTAGCAACAGGACAAGGATGTCCACTCTTGCCACTTCTATCCAGCATGGTACTAGAAGTCCTACTCAGGACAGGAAAATTAATTAAAAGATATCTAGATTGAAAAGGAAGTAAAACTATCCCTATCTGTAGATGATCCAATCCTGTATATACAAAATCCTAAGCACTCCAATAAAAGGTATTAGAACTAATAAATGCAGCAAGGTTACAGGATACAAAAACAAGACATTGCATTTCTATATACTTTTTTTTTTTTGCATTTCTATATACTTTTAATGAAAATCTGAAAACGAAATTAAGAAAACGATTCCAGGGGCGCCTGGGTGGCTCAGTGGGTTAAAGCCTCTGCCTTCGGCTCAGGTCATGATCCCAGGGTCCTGGGATGGAGCCCCGCATCGGGCTCTCTGCTCAGCAGGGAGCCTGCTTCCTCCTCTCTCTCTGCCTGCTTCTCTGTGATCTCCGTCTGTCAAATAAACAAATAAATTCTTAAAAAAAAAAAAAAAGAAAACGATTCCATTTTATGATCGCATTTTTTTAAAAACTCAAGTAGGGGAATACATTTTAAAAAAGAGAAATATAACCTTAAGATCTGAGAACTACCAAACTTTATTGAAAGAAATTAGAGAATATCTAAATAAATGGGAAAACATTCCATTTCATGGATCGGAAGTAATATTGTTAAGGTAGTGCCACTCCCTAAACTGATCTACAAATGCAGTGTAACTCCAGAAGAGCCAAACCAATCTTGAAAAAGCACAGGGGTGCCCTGGGTCGCCCATTTGGTTGAGCATCTGACACTTGGTTTTGGCTCAGGTCATGATCTCAGGATCAGGAGATCAAATCCTATATTGGGCTCTGTGCTCAGCAAGGAATCTGTTTGAGATTCTCCCCCTCTACCTCTCCCCCTATCCCAGCTTATGCTCTCTCTCTCAAATAAATAAGTCTTTAAAAAAAGAAGAAGAACAAAGTTGGAAGACACACTTTCCAATTTCAAAACTTTAGTACAAAGCAACTGTAATCAAGACAGTAGGTGGTACTGGCAGGAAGACATAGGTCAATGGATTAGAATTGAGAGTCCAGAAATAAACCCATATGTCTGGTCAATGGACTTTTTTTTGACAAGGGTGCCAAGATGATTCAGTGGTGAGAAAATAGTATTTCAACAAATTATGCCAGGTCAAATGGATATCCACATGCAAGGGAATGAAGTTATACCTTTACTTCACACCGTATGCAAAAATTAACTCAAAGTACATCATAGATCTAAATGTCTGAGATAAAACTATAAAACTCGTAGAAAAAGGCATAGTAGTAAATCTTCATGACCATGGATTTGTCAATGACTTCTTCAATACACCAACAAAAGCATAAGGCAAGAGAGAGAGATAAATTATACTAATCCAAATTTAAAACTTTTGTGCTTTAAAGGACAATCAAGAGAGTAAAAACCCACAGAATGGAAGAATATATTTGTAAATCATTTATATGTTAAGGAAGTTGTACCTGCAATATATAAACTATTATAATTCAGTAAATTAAAAAAAAAATTAAAAATAGGCAAAGAATTTGAATAGTCATTTCTCCAAAGAATGAAACAGATGTCTTATAAGCACCTGAAAAGGTGCTCAACATCCTTAGTCATCAGGGAAATGCAAATGCAAATCAAAACCACATGAGATATGAGATACCACTTCATACTCACTAGGTTGGCTATTATGGAAAAGTCAGATAATAATAACAACGTTTGTCAAAAACATGGAGAAATCAGAATCCTCAGTTACTGTTATTGGAAATGTAAAATAGTATAGACACTTGGGAAAATAGTCTGGTCATTCCTCAGATAATTAAACAGAGTTACTTTGTGATCTAGCAGTGTTCCTCCTAGATACATACCCAACATTAATGAAAACATAAGTACACACAGAAATTTGTGTTTATAGCAGTATTATTCATAGTAGCCAAAAGGTAAACTGTCCATCAGCTGACAGATTTTTTTAAATGTGATATATCCATACAGTGGAATATTATTTGGCCATAAAAAGGAATTAAGGATTGCTACATGCTACACAACATGAATGAACTTTGAAAACATTATTCTAGGTGAAAGAAGCCAGTTACAAAAGACCACATATTATACGATGCCATTTATATAAAAAGTCCAGAATATGAAATCTGTAGAGATGAAAAGTCGATTTGGGGTTGCTTTTAGGGTGTATAAGAAAATAAGGAGTGATAGCTAAAGACTATCAGGTTTCTTTTCAAAGTAAAGAAAATACTCTAAAATTGGTTTTAGTGATGGTTCCACAATTCTGTGACTATACTAAAATCACAGAATTGTACATGTTAAATGGGTGAATTGTACAGAATGTGAATTATATGACAATAAAGCTGTTAATGTAAAGAAAAACTAAAAAAAACTCCCATTTTTTTTTAAAAAGTTCAGTTCAATTAAATAAAGGTGACAAATAGTTGTCTTTAAAAAACATGTAACACTGATCCATAACAGCTTGATTCAGAATCGCTTCCAAATGGAAACAACCCAGATGTCCATCCCTCAATGAATGGATAAACAACGTGGGATATATCTATACATTGGATTATTATTTGGCCTTCAAAAGAAATAAAGTACTGATATCTTCTACAACATGGATAAACCTTTAAAACAGTATGCTAAGTAAAAAGAAGACAGTCACAGAAAACCGTGTGGAGGGGTACCTGGGTGGCTTGGTTGATAATCTGTCTCTTAGTTTTGGCTCAGGTCATGATGTCAGGGTCATGAGATCGAGCTCCATGTCAGGCATCACGCTCAATGCCCAGTCTGCTTGACATTCTCCTTCTCTCTCTCCCTCTGCCCCTCCCCCTGCTAACGTACATCCTCTCTCAAATAAAATCTTAAAAAAAAACAAAACAAAACACATGGTGTATGATTCTGTTTATAAGACATTTCCGGAAGAGTCAAATCCATAGAGACAAAACATGGATTAGTGGTTGCCAGAAGCTGGGGAGGAAGAAATTAGAGAATGACTGTTAGTAAGTTAAGGTTTTTGGGGAAGTGATGAAATTACTCTGAAATTAGGCAGTGATGATGCCTTCTCAATTCTGTGAATTTTCTAAAAATCAGTGAATTGTACACGTTAAAAGATTGGTTTTTATGATATGTGAATTATACCTCAATAAAACTATTGTAAAATAAAAACCCAATGCTTACTGTTAATTCTTTATGAAGGCCATTTCTTGATATTCTAGTACTTCTCCCACAAAAGAGCTTCTGGAGTTTTTCAAGGAAATTTCTTTTAAGAAGAACCAATTATTACTGATTTCAGAACTGTATCTTAATATGAGGCATTATTTGTTCAGTAAAGATAAGTATGCTCCATCTTCTTTATCCACCATCCTCATGCCATTGAGAATATTACTAAGTACATATTAATTAATTGAACTTCATATGTATCCTGTTTTATTCTCCTGCTATAATGGATTAGAGTTTCTGAATTATTTTTTATTTGTAAACAAAGCACTTTCTCCCCAGTTACTTATATTTAATGTGCCAAAAACATTACAAAAATTTATTAGCATTTAGAACATACTGAATTTTCTGTTTTTCTTCTTGATATTTTTTTCCATTTTTATGGAGAAATGCACAATTTTAAATGACTTGATTAAATATTTAAACATACAAATGTTCTTTTTGTAACTTTGCTGTCTTTTTTGAAAGGAAGATAGCATCACAAATAGTTGATTTGTGTGTGTGTGTGTGTGTGTGTGTGTGTGTGTGTGTCTTTGACTAATTTTGAACGAAGGTAAATTGTTGGTGGTTTCTAATTTGTTAGGGGGAGGAATATACCCATGAGTTTTAAAAAAGTCAGTCTGCTTCTCTGTAACTCAGCTGAATGATTACAGGCTATCTTTTGTCAATAAGTAACTGCTTGCAGGATTAGGATGATAAAACGTTTTTGAATATGGGTTCTTTCTAGGAGATCTGTCTTCATATGTATTTTTTCAGTTATCAGCTTGCAAAAAATAGACTCAGATTTTTATATTTTCTTAGAATGGGAGTTAAAGAGATAGGGAAATACACAAGTACAAAACAAAAACTCATAACTATTTCATTTTGAAAAATAACAAAAAGGCTGTATAAACTTTAAGAAAACAACATATTTTTCTAAATTAAGAGTGTTCATAAAAATGAGGATCCAGATGGTCAATTCAGACACAGTGTGTAATGCTGTAATTTTTCCTCCTAGTTAAAAGGCTGGCCACAGAGAACCTGCAGCTCATGGTAAAAGCCTGCCAAGTGGGGTCAGAGGGAGAACCCGCCGCCCAGCTGACTTCTGTGTTTCGGTAACTGGAAAATAAGCCAACTGCCAAGGGGACTACTGCCAGCCATTTGACAGCCAACATGTTTTTCAAATAACTAATTATCCAAAACATAATGTGCTACTACTTGTTATAGTATTTCAATTATTATATTTTTTCGCCATAGTTTTGTTACATTGTGTTGTTTTATTAAAAAAGACAAAAGTGCCAGAGAGGAAGATGAGCAAACTGACTTGAACTCACCTGAGAATGGTGATGAAGATTCCTGCATGTATTGAAGAGACAAAATGGGGGGATGTGGGTCATGATGACAGGTACACAGGCCCTCAGAGCCGCTAAACATGTTACTCAGGATCCAGTGTAGAAGTACATGTCACTGGTTTTCTTACCTGCTTTAGATACTATAGACCCAGAAGGCGTCATTGTATTTCAGCTGTGAAGCATACACTGTATAGGATAGATGTGATGTTGGTTCCCAAGAACAATAATGCAACTGGAGGAGTGTTTCCTGTGTTTCGTGTTTTGTTGTCGTTTCCTGCCTTGCCGCCTCTAGAATCTTGTGCTTCCTGTTAGAGCAGTATTTTTAAATATGTCTCACAGTTTCTACCAGTTCATTTTTACCATACATATCTCTGCCCTAGCACTACCGTGATAAATAACACGGATCCATTTTCTTCTATGTTGGATCTTTGATTCCTCAGTTTGTTTCTCATCACATCACTGGCACTTGTCCATTGGTTACAACTTATTTAAATTGTGATCACATGAAATAAATGGTGGGTTTGTAAGAAGCGTAAAACCCCCCAGAAAAGAAAAAAAAGAAAAAACCCTATAAAACCCTAAGAGGGGAGAAAGGATTTTATACAAATGAAGATTGCATGCTTGTTAATAAATTGTACACAACAAACATGCAATCTTCATTCTTATTTTGTTGGGGGACAGAGTGGAAATTATATGGTTAAAACATACATTTCTTATTATTATAAAGGCTTTTTGTGGTTCTAAAGTCGCCTGTTCATTTAAGGAATATAAAAATATATTATGAATAACTTGCTTTTCTCATAAAAATATTGTTTGATTTATATAGAAATATGAAGTACTAAGATATAGAAACTGGACTCACTTTTTCCATGTCTTTACTGCTCAGATTTTGACCCACAAAGAATAGTAGCAAAGTCCCTGGGACTAGATTTTCCTTCTTTTCTCTGTCCTGGGATTGCAGCTCTTCCCTTTTCCTACCTGTGCCATCATTCTGGTCACACTGAAATAAGCCGTTTCTGTCCTTATTTTTAAGTGCTATAAATTGTCTTCATAGGGCATCTGGATTCTTAAGGTTGTCTTATGTGAAATGATCTTTCTTGCATTCAGGTTACAGTTGATTGTCATATAGATACCAGCCCAAGGAACTTCCCCAGAAGTAATCCTATGTAACTTGATTTACTTCCAGGCATTTTATCCAGGATTATGGTATGAGATACGATTATCAGATTTACGGCATTTTAGAAACAGTAGCAGCATTGGACCAGCAGGTTGTTATCAACTTGCTTTCTACCCTCACTCAGTCTCTGAAGGATTCAGAGCGGAAATGGGGCCTTGGCAGAAATATTGCACAAAGGTATGTTTGGATCATTTGATTACATTTTTTGGGCAATGGTTATAAAAATCTAGATTCATTTTCTGGAGATCGCTTATTTTCCCATTCCTAAAAATTTTGGGTGTGTTCTTTGAGCTAATGAATATTTCTGTAGTGTGATTGACATTTCCATTCACATACTGTTCTTTTCAAAGTGAGCACCTTAGAAAGCTGTGTATTTGGCAGAGGATCATAGGGGAAGGGAGGGATAAATGAAACAAAATGAAACCAGAGAGGGAGACAAGCCATAAGAGACAATCTCAGGAAACAAACTGAGGGTTGCTGGAGGAGAGGGAGGTCGAAGGGATAGGGTGGCTGGGTGATGGACATTGGGGAGGGTATATGCTATGGTGAGCGCTATGAATTGTTTAAGACTGTTAAATCACAGACCTGAACCCCTGAAACAAATAATACATTATAGGTTAATAATTAAAAAAAAAAAAAAAGGCTATGTATTTCAGCAGTGCCTCTGTTGCTCAGAACACATTCAGTGCTCCTTATTGGGAAGGCGACTTGAGAGCCTCAGGTGTCTTGTTTTTGTATAAAATCCATGGTGGCACATCTACCCTTTGAGGGATGCTTGATATACTGAATCAACTATATCATGCGTATCCAGTGAATAAGAGTGACCCTACTAGATAATACAGATTTGGGTCAAAATAGTAATGGGCCTTTTTTTCATATAGGCTTACAACCTAATTTCAAATTTTGCTGAATGGTGTAAAATAATGCAACACCATGGAAATAGACCTGTAGTTCCTGAAGAGGTTGTTTTAGAGGAGGCAGCACTCATGAGAATTCACATGTTCCAAGTTTGTAAAAGAATTAAAGTACTTTAATCATAGAGTATGGGTGTGGGTGCACATGTGTGTAGACAGACATTCAGGTAGACTGAATTTGTAAATACTTAAATGAAAATTATGGAAAAGTTAATAAATATCTCTACCTTTTCTTTTTTTCTTAAACAGGGAGGCCTATAGCAAACTTTTATCTCACCTGGGACAGGTGGGACAAGATGAAATGCAGAGACTGGAAAGTGATAATACCTAATATATTTTGTGCTTTGCTTCTCTATTCATTGTAACTATCTAAATCCACTTTGCACTGCAGTTGTATAATGTTCTGTTAGAAATATTTTCTAGGATTTTTTTCCTTACATACCTGTAAGTATAAAATACATAACAAGGAAATAAAAGTTAAATAAGTGTATTATGGGATCTTTTCAAAGTTGGCAAAATTGTCTCTCTTGAAGAGTTTTTAGTTAAACTAATTTAAAGTAAGTTTTTCTAACTAGGGTGTCTCTGTGTATGTCTGTGAAGCAGGTCTGCTGTGGGTGATGCAGGGACTTGTCACTGTAATGTGACTTTTTGCCTTGTGAGTGATTTGTGTTTGTTCTCTTTCTTCCAAGTCATGTTTTAATATGATGTTTGGGTTTTTTTGGTTGTTGTTTGTTTTCAGATTACCTGGCTATTCTATGCTGGATTTTATGAAACAGGAGTTCAGGAGATGGGATGTATGTCTGTCATCTTTTGTTATACCATGTGTGAGGCAAGTTAGTAAATACCCAACACGCTTAACTCTGTGAGGAATGAGGCTGAGTCTGGTGAAATGAATATACCGATAGTATATAAAATGTTTTAAATTTAAACCAGCAGTGGTTCCAACAGTTACCAGATTTTTTTTCCCTCTACTCATCTTTCTTTTTGAAAATTGATGAAAAGACATATCAGGAGAAGGATAAGTAAGAGCTTTTAAGAAAAGACAAATAATATTCTGAAAAGTCTTGAGATTACAAATTAACAGAAGAGGTCTGAGAAGTCAGCTGATTTATCTCCTTGCTCTTCAGTTAGAGCCTCTTATAATTTCACATCTTACATATTCATAGGGAACCAGTTTAGTTCCTTTAGCAGCTCTTGTGTCTTAACTCTTGAGTATTTCATAGAGATTTTTACTTTACCAGTTGGGCTCTTGTCCTTGACTCCTTTCTGTGGTGAGCATTATTTGGGAAAAGAACTCCAGTCCTGGTGTTGGGAACCCACATAGGTCTCAATCCCAGCTCCGCTTTGTAAACTTCAGCAAGTTACTTAATCTTGCTGAGCCTGAGTTTCTCCTTGGGGAAAAAAGGATAATATTCCTTTTTCTATTTCATAGTGTTTTGGTAAGAATCAGTGGAATAATGTATGTGAAACTATATTGGTGATGTGTTCTGTATGAGGCATCAGACATGATTACTAGTTATTCGTGCACAAACGTAGAGAACACCTCAATATTGTTCCTCTCTTTCTTATATTTACCTTTTTTTCAAATTATGTCTTATGTGTTATGTTTGTTAACCTTGAAATAACTGTTTTCTTCTTGAGACTCTGGTCTTTATCATGCTTCTTCTGATTCCTCCCTTTTCTGAGTCAAGAAGTATCTTTCAAAATGAAATATATTACAATCAGTGAACTCTAGTTATTAGTCCTCTCCTAACTTTTATCTATGAATCCTAAAGGAGTATCTGTTGTTTTCATGACATACAGATAGTCTGTCCCTCCCACCCCCAGGTCAACTGTCATTATGTCAACAAATAGAATGAATAAAACCCTCTTTAAGTAAAGTAACTTAATAGACTTCATAGCAATGAGTTTCTTTTCATTATGATAGTGCCTTATAAACTTATATCACTTTGCAAGTTTCAGCAAATGAAGTTTAATCTGTTTAAAGTGATGCTTTTAAAGGAGTTATTTGTGTGTATATATGTATATATATATATATATATATTTTTATTTTCCAAGTGAGATTGATGTCTTTGAGAATCTCACTCTTTAGAATATGAAATGTTTAAGGCTGAGAAAAGCTGCTTCTGAATCATGCATTGGGATATATAGCTGCAGACCCTAAGAATAAATAGTTTGTACTTTAAAAATAAGTAACAACCAAAAAAAAATCCATGATGATACTTACATGTGTATATACATGTGTGTTTATTTATATATAAGTAAAATTTTAAAGATGCTGTCTTTTTAAGTTGAAGAAAAAAATTTTTTTTACTTAGTTCATTTCCTTAAAATCTTCACTGACCCATCATTTAATCCCCTAAATAACCTGTCATCTCTAGGGCTGCTGCTTCCCCCACTGTAATGTAAGCCATTCTCTTTTGCTGAAATCTGAGACTATATTCTCGTTTGTCATGTTCTTTGACCTGACATTGGTATTTTCCTTTATCTTCTCAGCCCTTCCTCGGTGATACTGCTCCTTCCTACATACTGTACTTTGCAAGTACCATCATGTTCTTTCTTGTCCCCAGTGGTAAGATCTGGCCCTTCATTCGCTCTGTCTCAACATTCTTCCAGTTGGGACTTGATAACATGAGCCTAATTTCTCTCTAAACCCCTCTAGTTGGATCCTCCAGAAATCTCAAGGCATCTTGTCGAGCTGCGCTTGTCGCCTATTTTAAACTAGCTCCTGCCTTTCTTTTCCACCCAGGGAAGACACTATTTTCCCACGTCATTTAGCCCTGAAACTTCAAAAGCAATTTGGATTCTTACTTGTTCCCCACTTTCAGTTGATCACCAGTACAGACTTTTGCTCTTCTTTTCTTTTTGCCTTCCGTGCATCTGAAACGTTTTTTCTACTGCCTGCTGTTGATCTCTTCCTTATCTCCTTATCTCTGATCTCCTTTCCTACAATTTAACCTCACACAGTTCTGACATTAGTGTTTCTAAAATATTACTTTCCTCCTGTTACTTTTCTACTCAAGGACATCCACTTAATTCCTAGTGTCAGTAAGCTGATATATAAGCTCTTCAGTCAGGAGACATTCTGCTATCTGACTCTACCTTTTCTGTGCAAATTTAACTCAGGCAGGGGACTAGACTGCCTTCGAATATCTGATTGCCACGTTCATTCTACACTCTGAGCCTCATTCAGTTTGCCAGCGTAAAATACTACCCTTTCTCTAGAAACCTAACCTTAAGTCACTGAAATAGGAAGACAGTTAAAATATATTTTAGATACATGAGTATTCCAGTCAAATAATTTTCGTAAAATATACAGATGAAATGTAAAAGAGATGATTGAAGGACAACAGCATGATAGAAGGACTTTATTAGATATTCAGATTTGGTTATGATTTAAATTTTAATTGAACATTTAATTAGGTTTTCATGGGGGAGTAAAAAATATGGGATATGCTCTCTGTACAAAAATCATTCAGTATTGAATTCATTTGCATTAGAACAGTTTCATACTTTAAAACTTTTATATCTTTATCTATTCCTAGCATATTTTTTCCTAAACATATTTGACTTTTTCTACCTGGAAATCTATATTAAAAAAAATAAGTATTTGCAGGTTGTGTGTTCTTTACCCATTATCTTTTTCCATACTTCATCACAAATTTTTAAAACTACTTCCTTCTTAAAGAATTACATGTACTTTAACAGAATCTTTGACAGTTTTCATTTTTACTTCCCCTTTGTTAGGATTATCTGTTACATAAAAATTTGATAAACTTCTGCAATTGGGAAAGACCTGTAGGAAACCTATCTTCCCTAAATCCCTATAAAGTTTATGTAAACCTTATATTTTCCAAAAACTGATCTCCTGCCTGCTCCTTTTAGGGTTAAAAATACTACCTTGTCAGTCAAGTGTATAGTATGCCAATATAAATGCCATGCTTTGTTCGCTTAAAACAGTTGTTTTGGGAAGCTAGCAAAGTTAGCATATTTTTTCACATATTTAATAAGATATAAGATTTGTATTTTGATTCTCTGATAATCTATATTGCTAAGGTTTCCAAAATAAGTACCTCATGATTAGAACTGAATAATCTGCTTGTTAAAGTTCGTGGTGTGCTAACAGTTCTCCAACTTATTGCATTTGTGAATTGTGCTTTCTGGACGTTCTTATTGTATATTCATGTTTATAAGTTAATTATGTCTATAATAATGGTATATACCTTTTTAATGTATATAATTTACACTGCATCCATGATTATTCCGCTTCTTTTTTATGATAGATTGACTATTTGAAAACCAAAATAAAAATGAACCATGTTGTCTGGAGGAATAATTTCTATCTTATTCCTGTTTTATATTCTGTGGTAAAACAATAGGGAGTTTTTCAGTTATTGCAATAGCTGGAAAGGATACGGTATACATGTGGTTAAACCGTGTGGAAAATATGAAGAGAAAAAGCAGGAAAAATATCCTAATCGCAACCTAGTAGGTATTTTGTTATGAAGGTTCTAAGGAATTTCATTGTACTTCACAAACATATTATTTTAGAGATTAGTGTCTTTGCTGGCTTTTCCTCCTACACAAAGGAACATTCTTCTAATATTTATCTGGTACTGTGTCTTCTCTTGTAAAGTCAAGTCTTGAAGTAGCAGTTTAAGGTGGTGGAAGTTTCATGATCTCCCAATGGAAATTTAATTTTACTACAAATACAATATGTTCTATAATTTTGAAGAGTAAAAATGGAAGATGAATTAAGAAGGATAGGTCACTTACATGGAAAATATATATTTGAATAGTTTCAATGGAATTTGCTTTATATGACCAAGCATAGTTTTCTAGAATTTTTATTAGCTCTTAATAATTTGAGGAGAATGATCTAATCATAAGTGTTTAGCATCTTATTTTTCCTCAGAGAGGAATGTGGCACTTTGGATTCTATTCTCTGGCTACAGCATAAAAGATGTTTTCAAAAACTATGCAAAACTTTAAAATTCTCTGCATTCAATTCTGTAATATTAGTGAATAACACATTAAATTTCACCAAGAAGGGATTTGATAATAATATGCCAGTTTGTTTTAAATGAATAGTTGGAAGTCTATACAGAAAATATCAGGAGTAATCTCAGGCTACCTTTCCATTATCAGTTAGGCAAGCTTATTTTTAGACCATTTCCCTTTCATTCATTGGATATAGGATTGGGATTTTAAATGTAATGGTTTTTATAAGGTAAAAACGGCTGGAAGTAAATTCATTTGTCAAGTAGAAATTTTAGTAAATCTGAAATACTTCTTGCTCTGGTTCTTGTTGAAAGCTACCTCAAATACTGGAGTCATTTTCCTGACTTAGTAAGGCATTTAAAATATTTAGTTTACATTATTTATACCCTTTAAAGACACTCTTTGATATCAGTGAACAGTATCAATTTGCACTTTTCAGAACTATAAAAATACTCAAGGTTTTTTGGCTAAATCTCTGGAAGGTTTTTTATTCACTTTTTTTTTTCTTACCCCTAGTCTCTCCTCCTGTTCTTTAATCTGAATAACCAGATTACTTATTATTTGGAAATTAAAAATTTTAGGTATAACAATATATAAAATTAGTCAATTTTGTATTTAGGATTAAAAAGTGTTTGTTTTTATTCACTTCTGATGACTAAAAGTGGTTCCATCAATAAAAGGACGGTTTCCTATAAGATAAAGATTGCTGAATAATTAAACTATGCTGAAGGAAAAAGCATAAAGTTTCCCTTTTATAAAGGTGACTGAGATCCTAACAAGAAAAGGGAAAAACTCATGTTATACTTCTTGAATTTATGTTCAAAGGTGATTGAGTTTTATTTTATGTGTATATTTTTGCTATAGACAAAGCAAATCCAAAAACCTCACCTAAATAATTCTTATGCATTATTAAAAATTTGTAGTAATAAAATATGTATTGGTGGTGGAAAAGAATCCCACAAGTCCTCAAGATTGACATAACCTTTAACAAAGTGGAAAAACTTTTATTAGAATTACCAAGTCTAGGTTCAGATTTATGTCAGAGCACTTTATGGTGCCAAAATTAGTATAACTAATTTTTTTTTAGCTTAAATGTCATTTTTCACTAAATGAGTTTAAATGAGAAGTTTAAATTATTATTTGAAGCAAGAAATTTGTACAGACTTGGGAATCTTTGGCTTTGGTAAACCCCCCTTTTCCTAATTAGCATATCTTTCACATGCTTTTCGAATCATTTATTCCATAATATGTGTTTCAAGTTCTATTTAGTAATTATTTAATTTCAAAAATAACCTCCTTTTTCAGTTACGAGGTTCTAAACACTGTAAAATACCTTGTAATTTGAGTAACTTTTTTTTCTTCAGCGAAGTACTTAGCATTTCCCTAATCTTCACAGAATTCTTCTGAATTTATATGGAAATCAATAATTATCCTCCTTAAAAAGTGGAAAAACAAGTACAGAAAGGTAAGCCCTCGCCCAAGGTCACAGATTAACCAAGTCAAAAAATATGGGTATTCCAACTGCTGTTCTGATGTACTTCTATTATTCGTATTACCTTGAATAAAATATGGCATTTAAAATTTTATAATGTCATAATGCTGAGTCTATACCGAGTGGGGCTGCATAATGTTAAATTTTTAAAAGAAAAATTACAAACCCAGGTTTTAAGTAGGAAGGAAATTAACTACTGAATATTTTTTTAAAGACCACTGAGGACAGTACTTGTGAAATAAATTCCTTACTAACATTGTCCTGTTTTCCTAGACAGCACTGATTTAGAAAAAGTATACACGAAGGCTCTAAAGACCCATGGAACAATTATGGACCATTAAGTTGGTACTAAGCTACACCACAGTAAAAGTCATATATATTGTATATTGACCCACAAAGAGAAGGGTGACACGAGTTTTCAGTAATGTGTTTTAGAAAACTGTTCATTTTTTGCTAATGTTTATCTGAATATAAGACATATAAAACAAAACAAGGAAGCAATTGAGCACTGAGTCTTTTCATGCTCAATATCCAAAAATGAAACTTTTCTTCTGTTCAGGATAGTTATTAACAAAGCATTGCCTTTCAGATGGTCCCAATTCTGTGATGAGGCACTTGAAGAGTCTGAAGGTTAGGGCATGTGAAATATGGAGCTGGAAGAAAGCATGCAGCTATTCCATTGGAAGCAAAAGGGAGTGTAGGCCCATAGAATACTTCTTCTTTGCCTTCTCTACTTACATCCACTACCTACAAAAGAAGAGAAGCCTGTATGTCAAAGATGATAGTTCAATATAATTTTAACATATAAAAAGCAGCCTACAGTTGAATTCAGTTATGCCACCATGAACATATGTACCTTAGGCATTGGGTTTTCTCCCCTCACGGTATGGTACCAGAAATACATATAAAAATCCAGGTAAGTGTTACTATGTACATTTATATATTTGGGTGTCTACATATGTACGTAGATAAATGTTTATAATGATTTAATCTTCAGAACAGTGATGAGGTAGGTAGCTTTATCCTACTTTAATATTAAGGTCTTCTGGCTTTAAACAACACATTACACCAGATGGACCTAAGATATCCATCCAAAAACAATGGAATACACATTATTTAAGCGTACATGGAATATTCTCCAGGATAGATCATATATTACACCACAAAACAAATCTCAATTTAAAAAGACTGAAATCATATCAAGCATCTTTTCTAACCACAACAGTACCTAGAAATAAGTTACAAGAACTGGAAAACAAAAATAAAATGCAAATACAGAGGCTCAACAACATGGTATTAAACCAATGGGTCAATGAAAAAAAAAGGTATGAAAAAAATTCATGGAGAAAAATGTAAATGAAAACATTATGGTACAAAATCTTTGGGGCACAGCAAAAACAGTTCTTTTTTTTTTTTTTTTTTTTAAAGATTTTATTTATTTATTTGTCAGAGAGAGAGGGAGAGAGAGCAAGCACAGGAAGACAGAATGGCAGGCAGAGGCAGAGGAAGAAGCAGGCTCCCTGATGAGCAAGGAGCCCGATGCGGGACTCGATCCCAGGACGCTGGGATCATGACCTGAGCCGAAGGCAGCTGCTTAACCAACTGAGCCACCCAGGCGTCCCAGCAAAAGCAGTTCTAACAGGAAAGTTTATAGCATTCTCAAGCAACAAGAGAAATCTCAACCTAACCTTACACCTAAAGGATCCAGAAAAAGACAAAGCCCAAAGCTAGTAGAAGAAAGCAAGGAATAAAGATTAGAGTGGAAATAAACTTGAAAAGATACACAAAACTGATAAACCTTTACCAGATATATCAAGAAGAGACCCAAATAAATCTGGCATGAAGAGAAATAACAAGCAATACCACAGATATGTAAAAGATCGCAAGAAACTACTATGAAAAATTATATGCCAACAAATTGGACAACTTGGGAGAAATGGATAAATTCCTAGGGACATACAATCTTCTAAAATTAAATCAGGGAGAAAATATGAACTAACTGATTACCCATTCAATTTCATTACTAGTAATTGAAAAAAACTCAGGACCAGATAGCTTCATAGGTGAATTTAAGCAAGTTAATGCCTGTTCTCAAACTATTCCACAAATATAGAAGAGGAAGGAAAATAGCCAGATGTATTCTGTGACGCCAGTATTAGCCTGATACCAAAACCAGACTAAAACTTTACAAAAAAAGCAAAGCAAAAAACTACAGGTCAACATATCTGATGAACATAGATAGAAAAAACGCTGAACAAAATTGCATCAAACTGAATTCACCAGTACATTAAAAAAATCACCATTATCAAGTGATTTATTCTAGAATAAAAAGTGTTAATATTCAAAAGTAAGTCAATGTGATATATCACATTAAGAGGAAAGACTAAAAACCATATCCCCTCAAGAGATACAGAAAAAGCATTTGACATAATATAACACCCATTCATGATAACTCCACAAATTGGGTTCAGACAGAACATACCACAACATGATAAACCAAATATGAAAAACCCACAACCAATGTCACACTGAAAAGTGAAAAACTAAAAGCCTTCTCCCTAAGACCAGAAATAAGATCCACTCTTGCACTTTTCAACATAACATTGGCAGGAAGTACTAGCGGCAGCAATCAAAAGAAAAAGGGAAGGCATCCAAATTAGAAGATAAACTATCGCTATTTGCAGATAGATATATTTTCTAATTATAGAAAACCCAAGACTCCACCAAAGGACAGATAAATGAATTCAATAAAGTTGCACTATACAAAATTAATAGCAGAAATGTGTTACATTTCTATATACTATAATGCAGTAGAAGAAAGAAATTTAAAAATCCCATTGGAGACTAGTCCAAGATGATGTCTTAGGAAGACTACAAACTCACCTCTTTCACAGACACACCAAATATAAAACTATTTGTGGAGCAATTCCTCCTGAAGGAGAAGTGAAAGCTGACTGACTGAACAGCTTGTGCACAAAAAAACCACATAACTGCGAGAAAGATGGAGATATATTAATGAAGATAACCCACAGTCCCAACAATGCGAATAACAATGGGGAGGGATAGTACTAAGGAACTACGAGCAGATGCATCTGCCCTAGGCCACAGAAAGAAAGCCACAAATTAAAAGCAACTAGCTTATAAAGGATCCAGCCCTACCACCACCACACAGCAGGAGAGCAGCAAGAACTCTGCACTGGAGGTACTGGTGAGCACCACTATTTACATTCCCTCTCCACCTTGTTAGCATGGACAGGAATACAGTACAGGCAACCTAGCTAGCCTACTGCCACAATGAGCCCCTGGCCTCTAGCCCACACCAGACCAAGCCATCCAAATAAGACAGCCTCCAGCATGCCACATACCAAGACACCCCTGCTCAGCACTCATTACAGCTGCAGCCATCCTGCCAAAGTGACAAAAGCACAAAACATCGTGGAACACTCCAGGAACATGTTTTTTTTATCTCCTAATTCTTGCTATGTTTGACACCCCTAGCTCAAGAGAGTTTCAGGACTCACCTGCACAGAGCATCCCAGGAGCTCATAGTCTGTACCGTGCCTCAACTGTAGCCACCTGACCAGGGCAAACCCTGAACTGAATATGCTGAGACAACCTAACCCACACCAGCCATGGCTCTAGTTGCTCTGCCAGAGCATCCCATGAACTAAGCATTCCAGGATACCCCACCATGCACCCAGTTCAGATACAGCTCTCTTGTCAGGGGACCCACTGTATGGAGCACCCCAGGATATCCCAGACCATGCTACACCATGGCTCTAGCCACCGTCCCTGCACAGGGTGCTCAGGACACCCCAGCCTGCACCCCTCTTTGCCTCCACCTAACCCACTAGGTGTCCTCCATGCAGAGAACCCCAGCACACTCCAGTTTGAACCAACTTTGGCTTTAGTGATCCTGCCAGGACACCATCTGCATGGAGTTGAGGGAATACCCTAGCCCATGCCCACTATAGTTCTAGCCATCCCATTAAGGAAGCCCAGCATGGAATGCCCCAGAACCACCAAGCTCATGCCAGCTACAACTCCAACCAGCCAGTCTACATAGGTGACCATACACAAGACCATTCCTTCAATGTTAGAAGTAGCTGTTCTGCCTAATTAATAGGAATAAACACAAAGTCAGGCAATATGAGGAGACAAAGGGATTTGCTCCAAATAAGACAAAACCTCAAAAAATGAATTAGACAAAATGGAGATAACCAATCTACTTGATAAAGAATTAAAAGTAACGGTCATAAAGAAGCTCGCCAGACTACAGAGGAGAATGGAAGAACTCAGTGAAAATGCCAACAGAAAATATAAAAAAGAATCAGAGTTAGGAATATAATAAATGAAATATATGCTAGAGGGAATCAACAGTGTCTTTAGATTTATTCAGTTATTTTAGAGACAGCATGCAAGCAGGAGCAGAGGGAGAGGGAAAGAATCTTAAGCAGACTCCCTGCTGAGCATGGTACCCAGTGGGGGGTTGATCTCACAACCCTGAGATCATGTCCTGAGCTGAAATCCAGAGTTGGATGCTCAACTGACTGAGCCATTCAGGCACTCCAACAGTATCTTTAAAATGACATGTTAGACCTGTTGGACATATACAGAACATTCCATCCAAAACAAGATTAGAGTCTTTTCAAGTGCACATGGGACATTCTCCAGAATAGATCATAGGCTAAACCACAATGCAAGACTCAATAATTTTAAGAATGAAGTAATATGCATCTTCTCTGACCACAATGGTATGAAACTAGAAATCAATAACAAGAAAACAAAATGGAAAACACAAATACTTGGAGGTCAAATAAAACACTACTACATGACATGGATCAAATGAAGTATTCACAGAGAAAATTTTTAAAGTACTTGAAGACTAAAGTAAATGAAAATACAACAGTCAAAAATCTTAGAACAGCTTTCGCTGTGTCCCAAAGAGGGAAATTTGTAGAGACAGGACTACTTCCAGAAACAAGAAAAATCTCAATCTACTTTATATCTACAGGAACTAGAAAAAGAGCAAACAAAACCCAGTGTTGGAAGGGAGTAATAAAGATCAGAACAGAAATAAATGTAATAGAGACTAAAATAAATAGGTCAACAAAATCAAGAGCTAGTTCTTTAAAAGATAAAATTGATAGAAAATTAGAGTTTATCAAGAAAAGAGGACAAAAAAAATAAATGAAAAAAAAACCTGACACCTCAGAAATGAAAAGAATTATTAGACTTATTAGACTTATTAGAATTATTAGAAAAAATTGTATGCCAAAGAATGAGACCACTTGGAAGAAATGGATAAATTCCTAGAAATATAGAATCTTCCAAAACCAAATCAGGAAGAAATAGAAAATCTGAACAGACCAATTACTAGTAATGAAATTGATTGGTAATGGAGGGGGTGTGAGGAAACTCCCAACAAACAAAAATCCAGGACCTGACAGATTCACAAATGAATTCCATGAAACATTTAAAAAAGAATGGATACCTATTGTCCTCAAACTATTCCAAAAAATAAAAGAGGAAGGAAAGTTTCCAAACACATTCTATGGGACTAGCATTGCTTTGATATCAAATTCAAAGATACTACAGGGAAGAAAAGGAAACCTACCGGCCAGTATCCCTGATGAACAAAAATACAAAAATCATCAACAAAAGATTAGCAAACTGCATTCAACAATACATAAAAGAACCATTCACCATAATCAAGTGGGATTTATTTGGAGGATGTAAGAACAGTTCAATCTTCGTAAATCAATCAACATGATATATCACATTAACAAACGATAAGTATTGTGATCATCTCAATAGATGCAGAAAAAGCATTTGACAAAATTCATGTTTCTCATAAAAATTCTTAATATCGTAATATAGTGGATTTAGAGGGAACATATCTCAATTTGATAAAAGAGAACATGAAAACCCACAGCTAGGATCTTAGTCAATGAGGATACATAGAGCTTTTCCTCTATGAGCATGAATGAAACAAGAATGTTCACTCTTGCCTCTTTTATTCAACATAATACGGAAAGGCCTAGCTACAGCAATCAGACAGGAAAGGAAAGCATCTACCCATTGGTAAGGAAGAAATTAAGTTGTCACTCTTTGCAGATGACATAGTACTATACATAGAAACCCTAAAGACCACCTAAAACTATGAGCAATATTCAAAGAATTCAAAGAATCCTCAACTAAAGTTGCAGGATATAAAATTAATACTTAAAATTATGACCTGTATATCTCTACACTAATAATGAAGTGGCAGAAAGATAAATAATTCAAGTTACAATTATACCAAAAGGAATAAAACACCTAGTAGTACACAACCAAGGATTTGAAAGCCCTGTATGCTGAAGACTATGCAACAGTGATGAAAGAGAATAAAGACAACACAAACAAGTGGAAAGATACACTGTGTTCATGTACTGGGAGAATTAATATCATTAAAATGTCTACAAGACCTAAAGCAATCTACCAATTAAATGTATTCTCTATCAAAATACCAACAGCATTTTTGAAAGAACTAGACCAAAGAATCCTGAAATGTTTAAAAAACCACAAAAGACCCTGAATAGCCAAGGAAACTTGACACTGAAGAACTAAGCAGGTGATATCACAATGCAAGATTTCAAGAACTACTACAAAGCTCTAGTAATCAAAACAGTATGGTACTTGCACAAAAATAGATACATAGATTATGGAAGAGAATAGAGAGCTCAGATATAAGCCCACACTTATATGGTCAATTAATCTACAATAAAAGATGCAAAATACATGGTTGGAAGAAGACAGTCTACTCAATAAATGGTATGGGGACAACTGGACAGCTACCTGCAAAAGAATGAAACAGAACCCCTTACGTGACACACAAAAATAAACACCAAATGCATTAAAGACCTACATGGGAGACATGAAACTATAAAATATCTGGAAGAAACATAGGCAGTAATTTCTCTGACTATGGCCTTTGCCATAGTCAGAGAAATTTTTTCAGCAACATTTTTCTAGATAGGCCTCCTAAGGCAAGGGAAGAAAAAAGAAAGAAAAAAGCCTTTACACAGCAAAGTAAACCATCAACAAAACAAAAAGACAACCTAGTTGATAAGAGAAGATATTTGTAAATGACATATCTTTTAAGGGACTAATGTCAAAAACATGTAAAGAATTTGTACACCTCAACACCAAAAGAATCAAACAATCTGATTAAAACAATGGCCAAAGGACCTGAACAGACCCTGAGTGAAATAAGCAGAGAGAGTCAATTATCATATGGTTTTGCTTATTTGTGGAGCATCAGGAATAACATGGAGGACATGGGGAGATGGAGAGTAGAAGGGAGCTGGGGGAAATTAGAGGGGGAGATGAACCATGAGAGACTATGGATTCTGAGGAACTGAGGATTTTGGAGGGGAGGGAGGTGAAAGGTTGGGTGAGCCTGCTGGTGGGTATTATGGAGGGCACGTATTGCATGGAGCACTGGGTGTGGTACATAAATAATGAATTCTGGAGCACCGAAAAGAAATTTAAAAATAAAAAGACCTACAGATGACAAGCCCATATAAAGATGCTCAACACCGCTAATCATCAGAGAAACACAAATCAAAACCACAATGAGAAATTGTCCTCTGCCCATTCACACCAATTAGAATGGCTAGTATCAAAAAGACAAGAACTTTTGGAGAAAAGGGAACTCTCATGCACTGCTGGTGGGAATATAAACTTGTGCAGTCACTGTGGAAAACTACAGTAGAGAGGTTCCTCAAAAAATTAAAAAAAAAAACATAAGATCCAGTAATTCCAATACTAGATATTTACTGAAAGAATATAAAAACACTAATTTAAAAATATGTACCCATATGTTTTTTGCAGCATTATTTACAATAGTCAAGATGTGGAAGCAACACAGTGTCCCATTGGTAGATAATGAAGAGATGGTAGTATACACGATGAAGTATTACTCAGCCATAAAAAGAAAGATATTCCCATTTGGGACAATATGGATGAACCAAGGGAGTTTATGCCAATTGAAATGTCAGAGAAACACATATAATTTCACTTATAAGTGGAATCTAAGAAATAATCAGAAGCAGACCCATAAATATGGAGAACAAATGGATGGGTATCAGAGGGGAGAGGGTGGGACATGAGCAAAATGGGTAAAGTGGATTGAGAGATATAGGCTTCCAGTTACAGAATAAATAAATCACAGGGAATACATCATAGGATATACAGTCAATGGTATTAAAATAGCAATGTCAGGTGACAGATGATAGCTACATGCATGGTGACCATAGCATAATGTATAAGCTTGGTGAATCACTATCTTATCTTATACATCTGAAACTAATTCAACTGTGACTCAACAATACTTTAATTTAAAAAAATTATAATTGCACCAAAAAGGATAAAATAACCTAGGAATAAATTTATGAAAGTGAAAGACCTATACTGTGTACTCATATATGAAACTCTGATGAAAGAAATTGGAAGACAAATGGATAGATATACCATATTCATGGTTCAGAAGAACACTGTTAAAATGTCTATACTATCCAAAGTAACCTACAGTTCAAAGCAATCCAACAATATAGACACATTCATCAATGGAAAAGAATTGGAAATTTTTTTTTAATTTTTTTTTTAAAGATTTTATTTATTTGGCAGACAGAGATCACAAGTAGGCAGAGAGTCAGGCAGAGAGAGAGGAAGGGAAGCAGGCTCCCCGCCGAGCAGACAGCCCAATGTGGGGCTCGATCCCAGGACCCTGGGATCATGACCCGAACCGAAGGCAGAGGCTTAACCCACTGAGCCACCCAGGCGCCCCAAGAATTGGAAATTTTAGAAATAAACCCATGCTTATCTGGTCAATTTACCTACAACAATGGGGACAAGATACACGAGAGGAAAACAGGCTATATAATAAATGGTGCTGGGAAAACTGGACAACTACATACAAAAGAATGAAACTAGATCACTTTTTAAAAATGTTTTTATTTAAATTCAGTTAATTAACGTATTTTATTAGTTTCAGAGGCAGAGGTCACTGATTCATCAATCTTATGTAATACCCAGTGCTCATTACATCACATGTCCTCCTTAACGTCCATCACCCAGCTACCCATCCCCCAACCCCCACCCTTCAGTAAACCTTCAGTTTGTTTTCTATGATTAGGAGTCTCTTATGGTTTGTCTCCCTCTCTGAATTTATCGTGTTTTTTTTCCCCTCTCTTCTCCTATGACCCTCTTGTTTTGTTTCTTAAATTCCACATCTGAGTGAGATCATATGATAATTGTATTTCTCTGATAGACTTACTTGTTTAGTATAATACCCTCTAGTTCCATCCATGTCCTTGCAAATGGCAAAATTTCATTTTTTATGGCTGAGTAGTATTCCATTACATATATATACCCCATCTTCCTTATCCATTTATCTGTCGATGGATGTCTAGGCTCTTACCACTATTTGGCTATTGTGGACATAGCTACTACAAACATTGGGGGTATAGGTGCCTCTTTGGATCACTACATTTTTATCTTTGGGGTAAGTGCCTAGTAGTGCAATTGCTGGATCACAGGATAGTTTTATTTTCAACTTTTTGAGGAACCTCCATACTGTTTTTCAGAGTGGCTGCACCACCTTGCATTCCCACCAACAGTGTTAGAGAGTTCTCCTTTCTCCGAATCCTTGCCAACATCTGTCATTTCCTGACTTGTTAATTTTAGCCATTCTGACTGGTGTGAGGTAGTATCTCATTTGGGTTTGATTTTATCTCCCTGTGATATTAAGCATTTTTTCATGTATTTATTCACTGTTTGGATGCTTCCTTGGAGAAGTGTGTGTTCATGTCCTCTGCCTTTTCTTGACTGAATTATTTGTTCTTTGGGTATTGAGTTTGTTAAGTTCTTTATATATCTTGGATGCTAGCCCTTTATCTGATAGGTCATTTGCAAGTATCTTTTCCCATTCTGTCAGTTGTCTTTTGGTTTTGTTGACTACTTCCTTTGTTGTTCATAAGCTTTTTATCTTGATGAAGTCTCAATAGTTCATTTTTGCCTCTGGAGACATGTCTAGCAATAAGTTGCTGTGGCCAAGTTCACAGAGGTGGCTGCCTGAGTTCTCCTCTAGGATTTTGACAGGTGTCTGTCTTACATTTAGGTCTTTCATCCATTTTGAACCTAATTTTGTGTATGGTGTAAGAAAATGCTTCAGTTTCATTCTTCTGAATCTGGCTGTCCAATTTTCCCAACACCATTTGTTGAAGAGACTGTTGTTTTTCCAAATTGAATATTCTTTCTGCTTTGTTGAAGATTCGTGAACCATAGAGTTGAGGGTCCATTTCTGAGTTCTCTATTCTGTTCCATTGATCTATGTGTCTGTTTTTTGTGTCAGTACCATGCTGTTTTGATTATTACAACTTTGTAATAGAGCTTAAAGTCAGGAATTGTGATACCATTATCTTTGGTTTTCTTTTTCAACATTATTCTGGCTATTTGGGGTCTTTGGTGGTTCCATACAAATTTTAAGATTATTTGTTCTAGCTCTGTGAAAAAAGTTGATGGTATTTTGATAGGGATTGCATTGAATGTATAGCTTTCTCTAGGTAACATAGACATTTTGGCAATATTTGTTCTTCCAGTCCACGAGCATGGAAAGTTTCTCCATTTCTTTGTGTCTCCCTCAATTTCTTTCATGAGTGTTCTATAGTTTTTAGAGTACAGATCCTCTGTACTCTACAGATTCTCTGCCTCTTTGGTTAGGTTTATTCCTAAATATCTTACGGTTTTTGGTGAAAATGGGATTGATTCCTCAATTCCTCTTTCTTCTGTTTGTTAATGCAAAGAAACACAACTGATATGGATGCCTTTTATTTCTTTTTTTGTCTGATTTCTGAGGCTAGGACTTCTAGTACTATGTTGAACAACAGTGGTAGAATGCTGCATCCCAAAGGTTTTGAACAGTTGTGTTTTCATTTTCATTTGTTTCCATTAAATTAAACAGAAATTTTGTTTTAATTCTTCATTGATTTGCTGGCTGACCGATTCATTCTTTAGTAGGATGCTCCATATATTAGCCTCCATGTATCTGAGTTCTTTCCAAATTTCCTCTTGTGACTGAGTTCAAGTTTCAAAGCACCTTGGTCTGAAAATATGCAGGGAACAATCCCAGTCTTTTGGTACTGGTTGAGGCCTGATTTGTGACCCATGAAACTGGATCATTTTCTTACACACACAAAAATAAACTCAAAATGCATTAAAGACCTAAATATGAGGCCTGAGATGATAAAAATGCTAAAAGAAAATACAGGAGTAATTTTGTAGACATCAGTCTCAGCCATATATTTATGAATAGGTGGTCTCAAGCAAGGGACATAAAAGCAAAAATAAACTACTGGAATTATATCAAAATATAAAGTTTTTGCACAACAAAAGAAACTATCAACAAAACAAAAAGCCAGCCTACTGAATGGGAGAAGATATTTGCAAATGATATACTGATAAAGGGTTGATATCCAAAATATATAAAGAACTGATACAACTCAACACAAAAAGAACAATCAGATTTAAAAATGGTCAGAGGACCTGAACAGACTTTTTTCCAAAGAACAGAGAGATTGCCAAAACACACCTGAAGAGCCTCAACATCACTAATCACTGGGGAAACACAAATCAAAACGACAAAGAGACATCATCTCACACAAGTCAAAATGGCTAGTATTAAAAGAAGATCTAAGAAGTTTTGGTGAGCAAGTGCAGAATCAGGAATGCTCCTGCGCTACCGGTAGGAATAACACTTGGTGCAGCCACTGTGAAAAACATAGAGATTCCTCAAAAAACTAACAATAGAAATGCCAAGTGATCCAGTAATTCCACTACTGGCTCTTGAACCAAAGAATATGAAAACACTAATTTGAAAAGATATATGCCCTCTTACCTTTATTGCAGCATAGTTTACAATAGCCAAAATATGGAACCATCTAGGTGTCCATCGACACAGGAATGGATAAAGATGTGATTACACACACACACACACACACACACACACACACACACAGGAATATTACACAGATATAAGAATAAAAATAAATGAGATCTTGCCATTTGGGACAACATGGATGAACCAAGAGGGTATTATGCTAAGTGAAATAAGTCAGAAAGAAACACAAATACTGTATGATTTCACTTATATGTGGAATCTAAAAACAAACACACAAATTAACAAATTAGAAAACCAGACTTTTTTTTTTTAATTTTTTTTTTTTTTTTTTTTTTTTTTTTTTTGACAGAGAGATCACAAGCAGGCAGAGAGGCAGGTAGAGAGAGAGGAGGAAGCAGGCTCCCCTAGAGAGCAGAGAGCCCGATGCGGGGCTCGATCCCAGGACTCTGAGATCATGACCCGAGCCGAAGGCAGCGGCTTAACCCACTGAGCCACCCAGGCGCCCCAAAAACCAGACTTTTAAGTACAGAGAACAAAGTGGTGGTTGCCAGAGGGAGAAGCAGTCTAGTGAAACATGCAAAATAGATAAAGGGGATTAGGAGGCACAAACTTCCAGTTATAAAATAAGTCCTGAAGCTGAAAAGTACAGCACAGGGCATCTAGTCAATAATATTGTAGTAAACTTATATGGTGACAGATGGTAAGTATGGTCATGGTGAGCACTGACTAATGTATAAAGCTTCAAATCAATATGCTTTATAGCTGAAACTAATATAATATTGTATGTCAATTTAAATTTAAAAATTTAAAGTCTTACACTACTTAAATAACTTACCAAAACTGGTTAGTAAGTACTGGATATATTGGTTTACAAATCCTCATCTATAAAGTGAAAACAGCATCAACCTTGTAGCCTTGTTCTGAGAATTGGTTGACATCTAACATAGTGTCTAGGACATAGAATATTATATCACAGCTCAGAAGCAGATTCAAATTCAGTTCAGTTGAGTCTGGATATTTTTCCCCAATTATTTCCCCTTTAAGCTTGAGTTCATCTCTTTCATTATATGGAAGAGCTTTGTTAGTTTGGACGTGCTGTCACCACACTGAATCCTGCTTAATTTTAATACAAGTCTTCAACTTATAATGGGGTTATGTTCCAAGAAACCATCATAAATTGCAAATATTAAAAGACAAAAATGCATTTAATACACCTAACTTACCAAACATCATAGCATAGACAAGCTTGAGTTAAATGTGTTTAAAGTAGTCACATTAGCCTACAGTTAGGCAAAATTATCTAACCTAAAACCTAATTTATAATAAAAAGTAGGGGCACCTGAGTGGCTCAGTTGGTTAAGTGTCAATTCTTGGTTTTGGCTCAGTTCATGATCTCACAGGACATGGGATCTAGCATGTGAGGCTACACACTCAGTGGGGAGTCTGCTTGAAGATGCTCTCTCTCTGCCCCCCACCACTTGTGCACACTTGTTCTCTCTCTCTCTAAAATAAATAAATCTTTAAAAAATATTAATTGAGCATTGAGTATCTATGTAATTGAGTACTATACTGAAAGTGAAAAACAATGGTTATGTGAGTACAGAATAGTGCTGAGTATATTGATTGTTTACCCTCATGACTGCGTGCCTGCCTAGTTGCTGTGGCTCACTGCCACTGTCCAGCATCATGAGCGTATTGTACTGTATATCACTAGCCTGGAAAAAGATCAAAATCCAAAATTCAAAGTGTGGTTTCTGCTGTGTGTATTGTTTTTGCATTACTGTAAAGTAGAAAAATCGTTAAGTCAAGCCATCTTAAGTCAGGGACCATATGTGTATTAGAAAAATTCTTTCTTAAAGAAAGCTGGTCATATCCCACTTGTTGAACCCATCAGGCCCTTTCCAAGCCTCAACTTTCTTTACCTCTCTTCGTTTGACCTTCCTCTACCTTATTTGAAACTTTCATCTCTCAGATCCCATGATTTAAAAAAAAAAAAAATGTTTTTAATTGACACTGTCCTGTTGCTACCCACCTTTGGTCCCCTTTTTTCCACCTGCATCCTAAGTGTACACATACCTTAATATCCCAACCGCAGGCCTCTTGGCACTCTTCTTTAATGATTTTGTCCAATCCTGCCTTTATCTATCACTTAGGTGGATAACTGTTAAGGCTTTAATGACAAAAATCATTCTTTAGATGAAAGGAGCCCTTGAGATTTGGGGATCCAAGTGCATTAAGGGGGAAATCACTACAGCCTAAAATAAAAGATCAAACTTCTATTTTTCCTCCAAATGGACATTTAGCTATTCCATCCCATTTGTTGAACAAAATACACAAGCTCTACTAATTTAAAATATTTTATTATATGCTACAAACCTTTTTTCGTTCTCTTTTGCTGGTTTGTGCATCATCCTGCTGTACCACATTACAGTTTGTCTGACTGGGTAGGGCAAGTCTCCCTCATGCAGTGTTAAGAAATATATGAAAATTTGTTTTCATATATTTAACTTTCCTAGAGAAAATTTAAAATCAATTTGACAAGTATTATCTCCCTATCCTGGGAGAAGGAAAATAAATCCCAGTGGGATTTCGATTTGTATTTCATTACATATAGAAACCAAAGACCTTTCACTATTTACCTCAATTATATAAAAGTAAATGTTGTCTTCAATGCATAAAGAAGAATATTTAGATACTGAGAAAGTGAAGTGACTTGCTCAAGGTCATACAGTAAGTGGTAGAGCCAACAGGTGAGCTCGCAATTGCAACTAAAGAGAGAACAAAGATTTTGTGCCATGCACAATATTCCCTCCCCAACTGAATACATTTTTAGAAGACAAAATATCAGTTGAGGTCATCATCCAGAGAGCTTTTGTCTGGCTTCCTGGGCCAACAGAGACTGCATATGTTAAGCAGATGTAATTTATTTAATCTGCGAGAAGGGAAAAGAAGTTTTGGCAGTATTTCTCCAAAACACTCCCCTGTAAACTGGCAGAAAGAAGGCGTTTGGGAGAACGAGGTGCCAGCTTGGCAGCATATCTTCCAGCCAAAAGGAAGTAATTGTAAATGAAGAGCAGTGGAGGTGATCTGGAAATACAGACTAATCACTTGCACACTTATGCAGCTGCTCCCTTATGTGCTGCTCATCCACAGCACATCAGGCTAGAGTCAACCCCTGTGCCAGACGATTCTTACACACCCACTAATTAACAAAAGTCCTTCCCTTTCGAATCTATCCTTAGCTTTTTCCGTGAGTTATTATCACTAACAAGTCCAATCTCAGTCTTTAAACAAGCATTAATTTAAGAGCATCTCAGCTTTTCTCTTGTTTGGGTTGCTCTTGTAATGGATCAAGTAGTCTATGCTAAGTCAAGTAGTAGAAGGAAATAAAATAGCATATTTCTCAATGTCTGAAATGCTTCATCCCTATGTGGCTGAATCCTACAAGTAACAAAGAAGCTTTGATTGGAGTCAGAAGAGGCAGCCTAAAGAAACTGGTTATTTTCTGGTATTTTCAAGAGCAAAAAATGACTTTAGTCCTTCTGGATATTAAAGGACCAATATCTCTGAACTAGTTAAGTATGATCTTCATTAATCTTAATCAACCATGCCTTTAGAATCTAAGGATTATATAGATGTGTGACTAATTAAAAACTTAAACTTTGATATATTTAGCATATGTACTATTTTCTCCACCACATTTTCCTGTACTTTTTAACCTGTTGGTTTGTGGTTAGAAATTTCTACTGTCTAATCCATTTTCTCATAAAAACGTTTCCACTCTCACCTCCTTCTCTGATATTCTTCCTGCAAGCAATAAAGAAGCAGTTGCCTCTGAATACATAAGTAGCCTCTGCAATTCTCAATATATCACTGTTATTTAACCAAAATAAATAGTTCCTTAGTCATGCATAAAGTAAACAAGTATTTAATTGTGCAACTACAGTTCAGAATGAATAATACAACCTATAACCAGTTGTCAATAACTAAAATGAAACATGATATATGACAAGTGTATAATCTATAAAGAGTTCCATTCCAAACATCTATTTAAGTCACGACCCACATGCTTATATGGACACTTATTACCCCTAAATAGCAAAGGCTCCTAAAAGCCTTTCTCAATTTCATATGTTCAACATACCACCACTGTGTCCACCATGGGAATAAACATTTTCAAAATGACTGATTTTATACATCAAAATGGCTGTTGGAACACAGATCTAACCATAATTTTGGCTTTCTAAGATACAAATATATTAAGCCTTTGGGGAAGATTGAGGTTAAGAGGATCCTAGGTTCATCTTGTCCCATGGATACACCTAGATAATGCCCACATCAGTGTAAATAACCCAGAAAATGACCGAAGACTCTCAACAGGTAAATGTAGAAAAAAAGCCCACATGGAAGAGGGAAGGGAGGGTGGAGATGTGGTTGGGAGCCAAATTAACATGCAGGACAGTCTGGGTGGAAGCAGTGCTGTAGAAACAAGCGGGGAAGTAGCAGACCCCACACCAGGTACCCCAGGCATAAGGGGACCTCTACTGGGAAGTTAAGTCCCCACAACATTTGGCTTTGAAAGCCAGAGGGGCTTCACTTCTTGAGTTCTTAAAATTAGTGGGGCTTAACACCTAGAACTTTGAAAAACAGCATACTCAGCTCTGGGAGAACAGGATGGCAATAGGAAATGGTGTCTACACCCTTAAAGATACATCATAAGAGGGCGCCTGGGTGGCTCAGTGGATTAAGCCTCTGCCTTCGGCTCAGGTCATGATCTCAGGGTCCTGGGATCAAGTCCCACATCGGGCTCACTGCACCTACTTGTGATCTCTGTCAAATAAATAAATACAATCTTTAAAAAAAAAAAGATACATCATAACAGACCCACTGAGATACAGTATAGAAACAGCAGTTTGAAAGTTGCTTGGGGTATATGAGCTAGAAATGTGTTTATTAATATCAGAGCAGGCACTGGAGGAGCAGAGATCTTTGGGAGATTTCTCTAGGAACAAAAGAGCTTGCAGGTGCCATTTACCTCCTCTGCACCCCAGCCTAGATGGACACCTGGCAAGAATCATCTCAGCATAAAGAGTCTCCATCTAGCTTGCTAAGAGCTCTTCTTACCACTGTACTCTCCTGCAGACCCAGCCCCTGCCTCTTGGCTTTAGCAGGAGTTTTCCAAAGTGGCTATAGACTTCCTCTCAAAGCAGAACAGTGCAAACCTTGCTAACATCACATGCACCACCACCACACCTACCCTTGCATTCTCCTGTAGACTCACTCCCTCCAACACACTCTTAGCAAAAGTCCATCCAAAGTGGTACCACAAGTGTGGCAGTGTGCAAGCAGCACCAACAGGGGTCAGCACCACCTCAGCAGCTTCCCAGCACCTTCCCAGCACCACCACTCCTGCCCTAGGGAGGAGGGAAGAAAACCATACAAACCAGTTTAACCATAGGCCCAGCAGTGGGCTGGGATTGGACATCTGCTCCGATTGCACACCCAACCACCAACAAAAGCTTCCCAGGAAATAATACAAGAAGAGCACCCTGCAGTCCAGTAATACTGTGCTCTGACAAAAGCCTGACCTGACCCAACTCCAACTCAAGGTGGCCCCTGACTGGCCCAGTATTGTTAATGCCTATAACAGGCAAAGAGAACCACTGAAGGACCGGGCTAAAGGTGAATGTAGCTCAACCACGAGAGCGCGGCATATACAACACACACAGGAGATATCCCATGAAATGCCAGGTTCTGGTGAACAGGCAACATTACACTACAGGGCACCACAGAGCCTGTTCTTCAGAAGGCCACTACTCTTGAGCAAGAGACATAGCTGATTTTCCCAACACAAAGAAACAGACACAGAGATAAAATGAAGACACAGAGCAACATGTCCCAAATGAAAGAACAAGACAAAATGACAGCAAGAGACCTAAGTGAAACAGATGTAATATGCTTCAGAGAATTTAAAGTAATCTCATAATTTTTTGAGGAATCTCCACACCGTTTTCCAAAGTGGCTGCGCCAGTATGCATTCTGATCAACAGTGTAAGGGGGTTCTCTTTCTCAACATCCTCTCCAAAATTTGTTGTTTCTTGTCCTGTTAATTTTGGCCATTCTAACTGATATAAGTGGTATCTCAATGTGGTTTTGATTTGAATTTCTCTGATGGCTAATGATGATGAACATTTTTTCATGTGTCTGTGAGCCATTTGTATGTCTTCTTGGGTGAGATTATGCTGAGTGAAATAAGTCAAGCAGAGAAAGTCAATTGTCATATGGTTGCACTTACTTGTGGAGCATAAGGAATAACATGGAGGACATTAGGAGAAGGAAAGGAAAAGTGAATTGGGGGAAATCAGAGGGGGAGATAAACAATGAGAGACTGGATTCTGAGAAACAAACTGAGGGTTTTGGAGGGGACAGGGGTTGGGGGATGGGTAAGCCTGGTGGTGGGTATTAAGGAGGACACGTATTACATGGACCACTGCGTGTGGTACATAAACAATGGATCTTGGAACATTGAAAAAAATAGAATAAAATTAAGATGTTAAAAAAAATTTTTTAATAAAGTAATCTCATAAAGATACTTGACTTGCGAAAAGAGTGGAGGACCTCAATGAGACCCTCAATGAAGAGAAAACATAAATAATCAGGGTTGAAGAACTCAATAACTCACATTAAAACACACACTAGATGGAATGAATAGTAGACTGCAGGAATTAAAAGAATAGTTGCATGACCTGGGGACAGAGAGATGGAAAGCAATCAAACTGAACAAGAGAGAGAAAAAATAATAAAAAATGAGAATAGATTACCATCAAACTTAAAGCATTCACATTAAAGGGATTCCAGAAGGAGAAGAGAGAGAAAAGGAGACATAAAACTTCTTTAAAGAAATAATAGCTGAAAACTTCCCACACCTAGGAAAGGAAAAAGAAATCCAGATCCAGGAGCCACAAAGAGGCCTCAACAAATTCAACCCTAAGAGGTACCTTCCAAAACACACAGTAATTAAAATGGCAAAAAGTAGTGATAGAGAATTTTAAAAGCAAGCTAGAGAAAAGAGAACAGTTACAAGAAAAACCCCATAAGGCTATCAGCTGATTTTTCAGCACAAACTTTGCAGGCCAGACTAGAGTGGCATGTTTTATTTGAATTGCTAAAAGAAAAAAAACCTTCAGCTAAGAATACTCTATCCAATAAAGCTATCATTCAGAACAAAAGGATAGATAAAAAGTTCCCCAAATAAACAAAAGTTAAAGGAATTCATGACCACTTAATCAGCTTTACAAGAAATGTTAAAAGGGGTTGGGGCGCCTGGGTGGCTCAGTTGGTCAAAGCCTCTGCCTTCTGCTCGGGTCATGGTCTTAGGGGCCTGGGATCAAACGCCCGCATTGGGCTCTCTGCTCGGTGGGGAGCCTCTTCCCACTCTCTCTGCCTGTCTCTCTGCCTGCTTGTGATCTCTCTCTCTCTCTGTCATATAAATAAATATTTTAAAAAATAAAAAAAAGGGGAAGAAAAGAATGTTAAAAGGGGCTATATGAATAGAAAGGAAAGACCATAGCAAGAGTAAAAAGTAGGAAACACAAAAGAAGTAAAATTAAGTATATCTATAAGAATCAGTCAAGGGATTCACAAAGTAAAAGGAGGATGTGAAGTAGGACACCAGGTACCTAAAATGTAGGGGAGAGAGAAGGAAAAACTTTGTGTTTTTAAAGTGGATTCAAACTTCAGTGACCATCAAATTAATATAGACCACTCTATGCATAAGATGTTATATATGAACATAATGGTAACCAGAAATTAAAAACCAGTAACAGATATGTAAAAACATAAAGAGAAAGGAATCCAAGTATATCACTAAGAAAGCCAACAAACCATGAAAGAAGAGAGCAAAAGAAAGGAACAGAGAAGAACTACCAAAACAAAAATAAAATAAGTAACAAAAGGCAACAAGTACATACCTGTCCATAATTACTTTGAACGTGAATGGACTAAACTCTCCAATCAAAAGACAAAGGTGATGAAGTGGATTAAAAAAAAAAAAAAATACCCTGCAAGGGACTCATTTCATACCTGAAGACACATGCAGACTAAAGTGAAGGGATAGAAAAGCACCATGCAAATGGAAGTGAAAAGAAAATCAGAGTAGCAATACTTCTATGTCAGGCAAAATAAACTTGAAAACAAACTTTGTAACAAGAGATGAAGAATGACCTCACATAATCATAAAGGCAACAGAATTTACAGCAATTATAAATATTGACGTACCCAATTCCTAAAGCAGCTAATAACAAACATAAAGGAAGTAATTGACAATAATACAATAATAATATGGAACTTTAAAACCCCACTTATGCCAATCTACAGATCATCCAAACAGAAAATCAATAAGGAAACAGTGGCTTTGAATGACGCATTGGATACGTTCAAAACATTCCATCCTATAACAACAGAATACATATTCGTTTCAAGTGTACGTGGAGCATTCACAGAACAGATCACATGTTAAGCCACAAAGTAAGTCTCCACAAATTCAAAAGATTGAAATCATACTATGCATGTTTTCTGACTAGAACACTGTATTACTAGAAATCAACCACAAGAAAAAAATCTGGAAGGAACATAAATACATGGAGGTTAAATAACATGTTACTAAACAATGAACGGGACAAGCAGAAATTTTTTTAAAAAGGGACAAAAGAGATCAAAAACATACATGGAAGGATGTATGGTTGATTTAGTCAGGAAAGCATGCAACTCTTGGTCACAGGGTCATGAGTTTAAGCCCCACACTGGGTACAGAGCTTACTCAAAAAAAGAAATACATGGAAACAAATGAAAATGATAACAAAATGGTCTAAAATGCTGTGCTAAGAAGGAAGTTTATAGCAGCAATACAGGCCTACCTCATGAAGTAAGAAAAATCTCAAATAAACAACCTAACCTTACACCTAAAGGAGCTAGAAAAAGAAGAAAAACCAAAACTCAAAATCAGTACAAGGAAGGAAATAATAAAGATTAGAGTAGAAATAAATGAAATAGACACTAAAAAACAAACAATGAAACCAGAAGTTGGTTCTCTGTAAAGATCAAGAAAATTGATAAAACTTTAACCACACTGCTAAAAGAGAGAAAAAGAGAGAGGACTCAAACAAAATCAGAAATTAAAAAGGAGAAATTAAACCAATATCACAAAAATACAAAGGATTATAAGAGAATATTATGAAAAATTATATGCTAAAAAACTGGAGAAACCTAGAAGAAATGGATAAATTCCTAGATACATATAACCTCCCAAAACTAAATCTGGAAGAAATAAAAAATTTACACTCATTACAATTATATTGAACCAGTAATCAACAAACTTCCAACCAACAAAATTCCAGGGCCAGACGGCTTCACAGGTCAATTCCATGAAACATATAGGAATTAACACTATTCTTCTCAAACTATTCCAAAAAGTAGAAGAGGAAGGAAAGTTCCAAATTCATTTTGTGAGACCAGCATTACTTTGATATCAAGCCAGATAAAGACACTATATAAAAAAAGAGAATTGCTGGCAAATATCTCTGATGAACATAGATGCAAAAATCCTCAATAAAATATTAGCAAAAATCCAACAATATATTAAAAATATCAATCACCACAATCAAGTGAGATTTATTCCTGGGATGCAAGAGTGGCTCAATATTCACAGTCCCATTTATAACTACACCAAAAATAATAGAATACCTAAGAATAAACTTAACCACAGAGTGAAAGGCTGGTCCATGGAAAACTATTAAACATTGGTGAAGGAAATTGAAGAGGACACAAATAGAAAGATATTCCATGCTCATGGAATGGGAAAACAAATATTGTCAAAATGTCCATACTACCAAAAGCAATCTACAGATTCGATGTAATCCCTATCAAAATTCCAATAGCATTTTTCATAAAACTAGAACAAATAATCTTAACATTTGTATGGAACCACAAAAGGCCACAAACAGCCAAGAAAATCTTGAAAATAAGAGCAAAAACTGGATGTATTACAATCTCATATTTCAAGATATACTATAAAACTGTAGTAATCAAAACAATATGGCACTGGCACAAAAACAGACACACAGATCAATGGACAGAATACAGAGCCTGGGAATAAACCTCCAATTATATGGTCATTTAATCTTTGACAAAATTGGCAAGAATATGCAACAGGAAAATGACAGTCTCTTCAACAAATGGTGTTGGGAAAACAGGACAGCTATGTGCAAAAGAATGAAACTGGACCACTTTCTTATACACACACAAAAAAAACCTCAAAATGGATTAAAGATCTAAATGTGAGACACGAAACCATACAAATCCTAGAAGAGAGGAACAGGCAGTAATTTCTCTGACATCAGCCATAGCAACATTTTACTAGATCGGTCTCCTAACATAAGGGAAACAAAAACAAAAATAAACTATTAGGACTACATCAAAATGAAAAGCTTCTGCACAGCAAAGCAAACAATCAACAAAACTAAAAGACAATACACTGAATGGGAGAAGATAATTTGCAAATGGCATAGCTTGTAATACTTTAGTATCCAATATACATGAAGAACTTCTACAACTTAATACCTCCCCAAAATTATCCAATTAAAAAATGGTAGAAGACATGAACAGACATTCCTTTGTTCTTTAAATATTTATTTATTTATTTTAGAGAGGGAGAAAGAATATGCATAAGCAGAGGGAGGGGACGAGGGAGAGGAAGAGAAACCTCAAGCAGACTCCTCACTGAGCACAGAGCCCTGACATGGGTCTTGAGCCACCCAGGCACCTCATGAACAGACATTTCTCCAAAGATGACACACAGAAGACCAACAGACATGAAAAGACATTCAACGTTCCTTATAATCAGGGAAATGCAAAGCAAAACCACAATGAGCTATGACCTCACATCTGTCAGAATGCCTAAAATAAAAAACACAAAAAACAATAATTTTTGGTGAGAATGTAAGGAAAAGTACTCTGTGCATAGTTAGGGAGAATGCAAACCTATGCAGGAACTGAGGAAAACCGTATGGAGTTTCCTCAGAAAAATTAAGAGAATTACCATATGATCCTGTAATTCCACTACTGGGTATTTACACAAAAAATACAAAAACACCAATTTAAAAAGATATATGCACCCCAGTGTTTACTGCAGCCTTATTTACAATAGCCAAATTATGGAAGCAGTATAAATGCCCACTCTTAGATGGATAAAGTAGGTGTGGTATATATACAGAATGGACTATTATTACTCAGCCACAAAAAAGAATGAAATCTTGCCATTTGCAACAACTTCAATGGATCTAGAGAGTATAATGACAAGTGAAATAAGTTAGAGAAAAATACCATATGATTTCAATCATATATGGAATTTAAGAAACAAAACAAACCAACAAAGAAAAAAAAAAGACAAACCAAAAAAACAGACTCTTGACTTAAAGAACTGATTATTACCAGAAGCAAAGTGGGTAAGGGGGATGGGTGAAATACGTGAAGGGGATTGACAGTACACTTATCATGATGAGCACTGAGTAATGAATAGAATTGGTGAATCACTATATGGTAAACCTAAAACTAATATAAAGCTGTATGTTAACTATACTAGAGTTAAAATACTTTGATAAAATCAGTATTTAGAATATTGTCCAATCTTAGAAGTAAAATTCATTCCACTAATACAGTTCTTGACCAAAATATTTACAAATTGCCTCTTTCAGAATCACCTTCGTCCTGAGACAACTCTAGAGTATGTTCCATGGTTTAAAATATACACACAAACCCTCCTCATCTTTTGAAGAACGATTTATTTGGGAACACTCCAAAGTCATGAGAAATTGAATACTGTATATGACCAGTTATCATTTTAACTTGATTACTATTTCCTGAGCTATTTTAATATTTATATTAGTAGAAATAGTTCCATACATATATTTAAAATGTGTGACTTTGTAATAAAGCCAAACTTGTTTCCATTGTGCATGTAGTCAAATGAAGGGTCCCAAAGCTACTTAAAAACCAGGGTCCCGGGCACCTGGGTGGCTCAGTGGGTTAAAGCCTCTGCCTTCAGCTCAGGTCATGATCCCAGGGTCCTGGGATCGAGCCCCACATCGGGCTCTCTGCTAGGCAGGGAGCCTGCTTCCCTTCCTTTCTCTGCCTCTCTCTGCCTACTTGTGATCTCTCGCTCTGTCAAATAAATAAATAAAACCTTTAAAAAAAAAAACAAAAACAGGGTCCCAGCATTACAGAGCACTACTTGTTGCCAGGTGAATTTTTTACAATTCTGAAAAGTAAAAACAAAAAGATCCTAAAGGCAGTGAGGACTGATTAATTAATCCTTAGATAGAAGATCAGACACACTCCTTAAGAAAAAACTGTTTGTTATCCACCCCCCCCAAAAAAGGGTCCAATGTGTAACACAAGACACCCTTTAATTAATTAAATGCTTTAAAAAATTTCATGCTTTTTAAAAGAACTAACATGTGGCTTTAATATTTTTTCTACTGTGTTACTGTCTCCTAGTTCAGTAGTTTCCTCTCATTTTTTATTGTCTCTCCCCTTCCACTTTGAGGTTATTTTTTGGTTCATTTTCTAACTTATTGAGTTATATCTAGCCCAAAAACTCTGCTATGTATTTTCATTATCACTCTGTTGTGGCTATTTTTTAAACTTCTATCATGATGTCTCCTTTGGCCCATATGTTATATAGCAATGTGTTTAATTATTTCCAAATATATAGGGATTTATTTAACTTTTTGTTAAGTTTTACCTTAATTGTATTGTAGTTACAGATTATAGTTTATGTAATGCTTAATATTTGAAATATGCTTTCTTAATTTTAGTACCTGATTTGTTTTTATAAATTTTCCATGTACACTTAATAAAAATATAATCTGGAACATTCTCCAGGACAGATCACATAGTAGAACACAAAACAAATCTTAACAAATTTAAGAAGGTTGAAATCATATGAAGCATCTTTTTCAACCATAATGGTATGAAACTAGAAATTACAAGAAGAAAAACTGGAAAATTCAAATATTTGCTTAAACAACATGCTATTAACAAACCAGTGGGTCAAAGAAAATCAGAAACTGTCATAAATGAAAACAGAAACAAAGCATTCTAAAACTTATGGGATGTAGGTAAAGCAGTTCTAAGAGTGTAGCTCATAGTGATAAATACCTAAATTAAGAAAAAAAAAATCTAACTTTACAGGCCAAGGATCTAAAAAAAGAAGAACAAAGTAAGTCCAAAGTTAGTACAAAAAAAAAAAAAAAGAAGAAGAAGAAGAAATAACAGAAGATTAGGATGGAAATAAATAAAATAAGGACTAAAAATAGCAAAGGTCAGTAAAACTAAGAGCTGCTTTTTTTGAAAAGATAAACGAAATAGACAAATCTGTGGCTAGACTTATCAAGGAACAAAGAAAAGGGACAATTAGAGATAAAAAAGGAAGCACTACAGCTGATACCATACAAAGAAACATAAAAAATTACTATTACAATTATACAACAATAAATTCAACAACATAGAATAAATGGATTCCTATAAATATACAACCCAACATGACTAAATCATGAAGAAATAGGAAATCTGAACAGAGCACTCACTAATAAAGAGAATGAATAATAAATGAATAATGAATAATAAGTGAACTAATAAAGAGAAGTAATCAAAAATCAACAAAGAAATACCGAGGATTAGATACTTCACTGGCAAATTCCACCAAATATTTAAAAGAGAATTAATACCAATCCTTTTAGCTGCTCCTAAAAAATAAAAGGGAACATTCCCACATTTGTTTTACAAGGCCAGCATTACTCTAATGCCAAAACCACACAAGCACACTAGAGAAAATTACAGTCCAATATCCCGAATGAATATAGATGCAAAAATCCTCAAGAAAATATTAGCACACTGCATTCAACAATACATTGAAAGTGTTATATATTATGTTCAAGTGGGATTGATATCCAGCAACACAAGGATGGTTCAACACATCAATTCAACCAATGTGATACACCACATTAACAAAATGAAGATAAAAATCAAATGATAATCTAATAGATGCAAAAAACACATTTGACAAAATTCAACATTCATTCCTGATAAAAACTCTTAAAAATCTGGGCATGTATGGAACATATCTCAACATAATAAAGGCCATATAAAACAAGGCCACATCTAACATCATAATTAACAGTGAAGAGCTAAAAGCTTTTCCTTTAAGATTAGGAACTTGACAAGTATTCCCACTCTTGCCATTTTTATTCAACATTATACTGGAAATCCTAACCAAAGCAATTATACAAGAAATAAAAAACATCCGAATCAAAAAGGGAGACATAAAACTGTCTTCATTTGCAGATGACATCATATTATATGTAGAAAACTCTGACTCCACCAAAAGAACTGTGAGAGCTAATAAATTCAGTAAGGATATAAGATACAAAATAAATACACAAAAATCAATTGCATTTCTACACATGAACAGCAAACTATCAGAAAAAGAAAACAAGAAAGCAATCCCATTTATCATTGTAGCAAAAAGATTAAAATGCCTAGGAATAAACTGAACCAAGGAGGAAAAAGATCTCTACACTGGAAACTATCAGACATTGGTGAAAGAACTGAAGAAGACACAAATAAATAAGAAGGTATTCTTTGCTTATTGATTGGGAAAATTAATATTATTAAAATGTCCATACTACTGAAAGCAATGTAATCCCTATCATAATTCCAATGACATTTTTCACAGAAAAAGAAAAAAAACCTCAAATTTGTATTTGAGTTATTTTTTGTATGAACCCAAATTTTCAAAGCAATCTTGAGAAAGTAGAACTAAGTTTGATTTCAAATATATTACAGAGTTATAGTAAACAAAAAAGCATGGTAGAAGTATAGAAATAGATACATAGATCAATGGACCCAAAGAGAGAGCCCAGAAGTAAAGCCACACATATATAGTCAATTAATTTATGACAAAGGAGCCAAGAATAAACAAATGAGAGAAAGAACAGTCTGTTCAATAAAAAGTGTTGGAAAAACTGGACAACCACATGCAAAATGATGAAACTGGACATTTATCTTCCACCATACACAAAAAATCAACTCAAAATAGATGAAAGACTGAACATAAGATATGAAACGATAGAAGTCTTAGAAGAAAACAGGGGTAAACTCCTTGTCATTGATCTTGGCAATGATTTTTTGGATTTAACATCAAAAGCAAAGGCTATAAAATAAAAAATAAATAAGTAGGACTAAATGAAACTAAAACTTTTCTACACATCAAAGGAAACTGTCATCAAAATGAAAAGACAAACTATCAAATAGGAGAATATATTTGAATAGCATATATCTGATAAGGGATTAATATCCAAAACACTATAAAGAACTCCTACAACTCACAGGGGGGAAAAGTCTGCTTAAAGAGCTCCTATAACTCACAGGGGGAAAAAGTCTGCTTAAAGAAAAGCAGAGTTTCGGGGCACCTGGGTGGCTCAGTGGGTTAAAGCCTCTGCCTTCGGCTCAGGTCATGATCCCAGGGTCCTGGGATTGAGCCCCGCATTGGGCTCTCTGCTTACCAGGGAGCCTGCTTCCTCCTCTCTCTCTGCCTGCCTCTCTGCCTACTTGTGATCTCTGTCTGTCGCGC
>NW_019154142.1:17580626-17619139 GCF_002288905.1 Enhydra lutris kenyoni
CTAAAAAAAAAAAAAAAAAAAGCAGAGTTTCTGAAGAGACATTTTTCCAGAGACATAAAAATGACCAGCAGACACATGAATGGGTATTCAACATCACTGATCATCAGGGAAACAGTAATCAAAGCCACAGTAAGATGTTGCCTCATACCTGTTAGAATAGCTGTCATTCAAAAGACAAGAAATAAGTTTTGGTGAGGATATAGAGAAAAGGAAACCCTAATACACCACTGGGAGAAATATAAATTGGTACAGCCACTATAGAAAACAGTATGGAGGGACGCCTGGGTGGCTCAGTTGGTTGGACGACTGCCTCCGGCTCAGGTCATGATCCTGGGAGTCCCAGGATCGAGTCCCGCATCGGGCTCCCAGCTCCATGGGGAGTCTGCTTCTCTCTCTGACCTTCTCCTCGCTCATGCTCTCTCTCACTGTCTCTCTCTCAAAATAAATAAATAAAATCTTTAAAAAAAAAAAAAAAGAAAGAAAGAAAACAGTATGGATGGGACGCCTGGGTGGCTCAGTTGGTTGGACGACTGCCTTTGGCTCAGGTCATGATCCCGGGGTCCCGGGATCGAGTCCCACATCGGTCTCCCAGCTCCATGGGGAGTCTGCTTCTCCCTCTGACCTTCTCCTCACTCATGCTCACTGTCTCTCTCTCAAATAAATAAATAAAATCTTAAAAAAAAAAAAAAAAAACAGTATGGAGGTTTCCTAAAAAAACTAAAAATAAAACTACCATATGATCCAGAATTCTGCTTCTAGGTATATATCTAAAGGAAATGAAACCATTGTCTTGAAAAGATATCTGTGTCCCCATGTTCACTACAGCATTATTTATAACAGCCAAGACACAGAAACATAGAAACAACCTAAGTGTCTATCAATGAATAAATGGATAAAGAAAATGTGATCATACACACATGTGTGCACACCCACGTACAACGGAATAATATCTGGCCATAAAAAAGAAGGTAATCTGGGACCATGACAGCGTTATGGTAAGTGAAATAAGTCAGAAAAAGATAAATACTGTATGATCTCATCTGATAGAGTGGTCAGAAGCACTGTCTGGGACCTCTAGCTGGCATACTGCCTCAGTGAGCCCAGGGCCCCTAGCCTATACCAGCCCCAGCTGTCTGACCAAGGCAGCCCTAGTGCAGCACATACTAAGACATCCTTAGTAAGCACTCATTACAGCTCTAACCACCTCACCAAGGTGACACAGGGGCAGATCATTGCAGAACACTAGGCCCAAACCACTTCCAGATGACCGGCCAGGATACCCCACACACCTTACCTAGGCTCCAGCTGCTCCAGGTCACCAACAGCATCTGCCTTGGCTCCAGCCACCCTACAAGGGCACCCCTGTGTGGAGCACTCTGGGACACCCCCACTTTCATCCCCTTCGGCTTCAGCTATACTGTCAAAACATTCTCTGTGAGGAGAGCACTCAGACTCCCCAGCATGCACACACTGCAGCTTGAGCCATGCCTCTCTCTGCAGAGTCTCCCAAGAATGCCCTGACCCAGGCCCATCTCAGCTCCGACCGTCTCAACAAGGCAAGCCCAGCATAGAAGGTCCTGGAACTCCCAGCCCCACCAGCTGAAGCTCCATCCAGCTAGCTGAAATTACCAGGCACACATAGTCTACACAGAGCACAAGCATACACAAGACCATTCCTTCAAGTGTAGAAGTGTAGAAGTATTCCGCCTAATTCATACAAACAAATACAGAAAGTCAATCAAAATGAGGAGGCAGAAGAATATGCTCCAAATAAAAGAATAAGACAAAACTTCAGAAAAATAACTATATAGAATAGAAATAGCCAATCTACCTGATACGGAGTTCAAAATAATGGTAATAAAAATGCTCCCTCGACTGGAAAGAAGAATGGTTAAACTCAGAACTTCAGTAAAGAGAAAATATAAAAAAGAACCAATGAGAATTGAAGAATAACTGAAATGAGTATATACTAAAGGAAATCAACAGTAGATTAGTAGATGCATGATAGATCAGCATTCTGGTAGACAGGTTAGTGGGAAGCACTCAAGATGAGCAGCAGAAAGAAAAAAGAATTTCAAAAAGCGAGAATAATTAAGAGATCTTGGAGACACCTTCAAGTGAACAAATAAATATTCACCTTACAGGGATCCCAAAGAAGAAGAGAATAGAAAGGAGGCAGGAATCTTTTTTTAAAAGACACAAGGGGCACCTGGGTGGCTCAGTGGGTTAAGCCTCTGCCTTTAGCTCGGGTCGTGATCTCAGCGTCCTGGGATCTAATCCCGCATCAGGCTCTCTGCTCAGCAGGGAGCCTGCTTCCCTCTCTCTCTCTGCCTGCCTCTCTGCCTACTTGTGATCTCTCTCTCTGTGTCAAATAAGTAAATAAAATCGTCAATAAATAAATAAATAAATAAATAAAATTTAAAAGACACAATAGTTGAATACTTCCTTAACCTGAAGAAAGAAACATATTCAAGCCCAGGCAACACAAAAAACGAGATGAACCCAAAGAGGTCAGTACCAGGATACATAATAATTAAAATATCAAAGATTAAAAATAAACAGCGAATTTTCAAAACAGGCAGGCAGAAGCAACTATTTATGTAAAAGGAAAACATTAAAAGGCTATCAGTTTACTTTTCAGCAGAAAATTTGTAGGCAATAAGAGTGACATGATAGATTCAAAGTACTGAAAAGAAAAAAACCTACAACCAAGAATACTCCACCTGGCAAGGTTACCATTCAAAATTGCGATGAGATAGTTTCCCGGACAAACAAAAGTTAAGAGTTCTTCACCACCAAACCACCCTTATAAGAAACATTAAAAGGACTTCTTTAAGTGGAAGAGGCGATAATTAGAATAAAACTATGAGAAGAAAAAAAATGTAATAAGTATACAGAAAGGCAGTAGGGTAATCATTAATAAAGCTAAATGAAGGTTAAAACACACAAGTAGTAAAAGAGCATAGGAGTTTACAAGTGACTTCTACCAAACATTTAAAGAATCGTTATTCACTAATCTCTTCAAACTATTCTTAAGAGTAGAAGAGGAAGGAAAACTTCCAAATATATTCTAGAAGGCCAGCATTATCCTGATACCAAAACCAGACAAAGACACTACAAAGAAAGAAAACTACAGGCCAATATCCATGATACCTCTCAACAAAAGATGGAGTGCCTGGGTGGCTCAGCTGGTTGAGCACCCAACTCTTGGTTTCAGCTCAGGTCACAATCTCAGGGTCATGGGATTGAGCCCCCTGTTGGGCTCTGCACTCAGTGTGGAGTCTGCTGGAGATCTCTCTTCCTTTCCCTCTGCCCCACTCACACCCCCTTTCCCTCTTTCTCTCTCAAATAAGCAAATATTAAAAAAAAAAAATCTCACTAAAAGATTAGCAAACCGAATTCAACAATACAATAAAAAAGATTTATCATAATCAAGAGGGATTTATTCTGGGGATGCATGGATGATTCAGTATTTGCAAATCAATCATCATGATACACCACATTAACAAGATGAAGGATTAAAAATCATACGATCGTCTCAATAGATGCAGAACAAGCATTTGACAAAATTCAACATCCTTTCATGATAAAAACTCTCAACAAAGTGAATTTAGAGAGAACGTACCTCAACATAATAAAAGCCATATATTACAAACCCACAGTTAACATCAATCTCAATGTGGAAAAACTGATAACTTTTCCTCTTGATCAGAATCAAAACATGATGTCTACTCTTGTCACTTCTATTCAACATAAGAATCGAAGCCCTAGACACAGCAATTAGAAAAGAAATAAAAGGCATCCAAGTTGGTAAAGAAGAATTTAAGCTGTCTCTATTTGCAGATGACATGATACCATACATAGAAAACTCTAAAGTCTCTACCAAAAAACTAGTAAAACTGATCAGTGAATTCAGTAGGGTCACAAAATACAAAATTAATACACAAAAATTTTTTGCATTTCTAGACACCAATAATAAAGTAGCAGAACAGAAATTAAGCAGACAATTCCATTAACAATTAAACAAAAAGGAATAAAATACCTAGAAATAAACTTAACCAGAAAGATACAAGACCTGTACTCTGAAAACTGTAAAACACTAATAAAGAAGAATGACGGTAACATAAACAAATGGAAAGATACACCATGTTAATGGATTGGAAGAACTGAGATCATTAAAATGTCTATATTGCCCAAAGCAATCTATAGATTCAATGCAGTCCTATCAAAAAACCAACAGCATTAATCACAGAAGTAGACCAAGAATACTAAAATTTGTATGGAACTCCACAGAAGACCTCTAACAGCAAAAGCAATTTTACAAAAGAAGAACAAAACTGGAAGTATCACAATCCTAAATTCTGAGATATACTATAAAGGTACAGTAGTCAAAACAATAGGTAGTGGCACAAAAATAGATACATGGATCAATGCAAAAGGATAGAAAATCCAGAAATAAACTCATACTCACAAGGTCAATTAATCTATGTCAAAGGAGACAAGAACATACAATGCAGAAAAGACAGTCTCTTCAATAAATGGTGTTGGGAAAACTGGACAGCTGCATGCAAAAGACTGAACCTGGGCCACTTAACTCACACACAAAAAATAAATTCAAAATGCACTAAAGACCTAAATGTGTGACCTGAAACCATAAACTCCTAAAAGAAAACATAGGCAGAACAATACATTACATGTTAATTAAAAAAAAAAAGAAAAAGAAAACATAAGCAGTAATCTCTTTAGACACTGGCCTTAATAACATTTTTTTTTTTAAGATATGTTTTCTCAGGCAAGGGAAACAAAAGCAAAAATAAACTATTATGACTACACCAAAATAAAGAGCTTTTGCACAGTGAAGGAAACCATCAACAAAATGGAAATGCAACCCAGCGAATGGAAAAAGATATTTGCAAATTATATATCTGATAGGACTTAATATGCAAAATATGTAAAAAACTTACACAACTCAACATCAAAAAACAGCAAAAAATTTGATTAAAAAAATGAGTGGGGGCACCTGGGTGGCTCAGTGGGTTAAAGCCTCTGCCTTCGGCTCAGGTCATGGTCCTAGTGTCCTGGGATCGAGCCCCACATCAGGCTCTGTACTCTGCAGGGAGCCTGCTTCCACCTCTCTCTATCTGTCTGCTTCTCTGCCTACTTGTGATCTCTGTCTGTCAAATAAATAAATAAAATCTTTAAAAAAAAAAAAATGAGTGGGTCAGCAAATATCATTCTCAATGGGAAAAAGCTTGCAGCCTTCCCGTTGAGATCAGGAACACGACAAGGATGCCCATTCTCACCACTCTTGTTCAACATAGTATTAGAAGTCCTAGCAACAGCAATCAGACAACAAAGAGAAATAAAAGGTATCCAAATTGGCAATGAAGAAGTCAAACTCTCTCTCTTCGCAGATGACATGATTCTTTATATGGAAAACCCAAAGACTCCACCCCCAAACTACAAGAACTCATACAGCAATTCAGTAACGTGGCAGGATACAAAGTCAACGTACAGAAATCAGTGGCTTTCTTATACACTAACAATGAAAATACAGAAAGGGAAACTAGAGAATCGATTCCATTTACCACAGCACCAAGAACCATAAGATACCTGGGAATAAACCTAACCAAAGAGGTAAAGGAACTGTACTCGAGGAACTACAGAACACTCATGAAAGAAATTGAAGAAGACACACAAAAAGATGGAAGACCATTCCATGCTCTTGGATCGGAAGAATAAACATTGTTAAAATGTCTATACTGCCTAGAGCAATCTATACTTTTAATGCCATTATGATCAAAATTCCACCGGTATTTTTCAAAGAGTTGGAGCAAATAATCCTAAAATTTGTATGGAATCAGAAGAGACCCCGAATCGCTAAGGAAATGTTGAAAAACAAAAATAAAACTGGGGGCATCACGTTACCTGATTTCAAGCTCTACTACAAAGCTGCGATCACCAAGACAGCATGGTACTGGCATAAAAACAGACACATAGACCAGTGGAACAGAGTAGAGAGCCCAGATATGGACCCTCAACTCTATGGTCAATTAATCTTTGACAAAACAGGAAAAAATATACAGTGGGAAAAAGACAGTCTCTTCAATAAATAGTGCTGGGAAAACTGGACAGCTATATGCAGAAGAATGAAACTCGACCATTCTCTTACACCGTACACAAAGATAAACTCAAAACGGATAAAAGATCTCAACGTGAGATAGGAATCCATCAGAATCCTAGAGGAGAACATAGGCAGTAACCTCTTCGATATCAGCCACAGCAACTTCTTTCAAGATATGTCTCCAAAGGCAAAGGAAACAAAAGCGAAGATGAATTTTTGGGACTTCATCAAGATCAAAAGCTTCTGCACAGCAAAGGAAACAGTCAACAAAACAAAGAGGCAACCCACAGAATGGGAGAAGATATTTGCAAATGACAGTACAGACAAAAGGTTGATATCCAGGATCTATAAAGAACTCCTGAAACTCAACACACACAAAACTGATAATCATATAAAAAAATGGGCAGAAGATATGAACAGACACTTCTCCCATGAAGACATACAAATGGTTATCAGACACATGAAAAAATGTTCATCATCACTAGCCATCAGGGAGATTCAAATTTAAACCACATTGAGATACCACCTTACACCAGTTAGAATGGCCAAAATTAGCAAGACAGGAAACAACATGTGTTGGAGAGGATGTGGAGGAAGGGGAACCCTCTTACACTGTTGGTGGGAATGCAAGTTGGTGCAGCCACTTTGGAGAACAGTGTGGAGATTCCTCAAGAAATTAAAAATAAAGCTTCCCTATGACCCTGCCATTGCACTACTGGGTATTTACCCCAAAGATACAGATGTAGTGAAAAGAAGGGCCATCTGTATCCCAATGTTTATAGCAGCAATGGCCATGGTCACCAAACTGTGGAAAGAAACAAGATGCCCTTCAATGGACGAATGGATAAGGAAGATGTGGTCTGTATACACAATGGAGTATTATGCCTCCATCAGAAAGGATGAACACCCAACTTTTGTAGCAACATGGACGGGACTGGAAGAGATTATGCTGAGTGAAATAAGTCAAGCAGAGAGAGTCAATTATCATATGGTTTCACTTATTTGTGGAGCATAACAAATAGCATGGAGGACAGGGGAGATGGGAGTTGAGGGAAATTGGAAGGGGAGGTGAACCATGAGAGACTATGGACTCTGAAAAACAACCTGAGGGTTCTGAAGGGGCGGGGGGTGGGAGATTGGGGGAACCAGGTGGTGGGTATTAGTAAGGGCATGTATTGCATGGAGCACTGGGTGTGGTGCAAAAACAATGAATACTGTTACGCTGAAAAGAAATAAAATAAAATAAAATAAAATAAAATAAAAAAATGAGTGGGTGAAGAACCTGAAGAGACATTTTTCCAACAAAGATGTATATATGGCCAATAGACACATGAAAAAATGCTCAACATCCCTAATATATATATATATATATATGAATATTAGTCATAAAAAATGAGATCTTGCCATTTGTGACATTATGGATGGACCTAGAGAATATTATGCTAAGTGAAATAAGTCAGATAGAGAAAGACATATACCATATGATTTCACTTATATGTAGAATCAACAAAAAACAAAACATATAAAGCAAGAAAGAGACTTACAAAGAACAAACTGATAGTTTCCAGAGGAAAGGTGGATGCGTGGAATGTGCAAGATGGGTGAAGGGAAATGGGACATACAGTCTTCCAGTTATGGACTGCATAAGTCACAGGGATAAAAGGCACAGCATAGGGAATATAGTCAATGATACTGTAATAATGTTCTATGATGACACATGGTAGTTAGCACTGTGGTGAGCACAGCACAATGTATAGACTTGTTGAATCACTATGCTATATGCCTGAAGCTACTGTTGTCTTGTATTTCACATATAATTCAATAAAAAAGAAGATACAAACTTCCATTTATAAGAAAAATAAATTCTGGGGATGTAATGTATAGCACAGTGACTACAAGTACCCATACTGCATTAAATATTTGGAAGTTGCTAACAGCTCAGGATTTTAAAAGTTCTCATCACAAACAGAAAAAACTTCTGTAACTATGTGGGGTTATGGATGTCAACTAAACTTACTTTGGTGATCATTTAGCAGTATATACATATGTAACATTTTCTGTATACCTTGAATTAATAATACAATATTAAATGTTAATAACATCTCAATAAACTGAAAAAAAAACCCACTCTATCTTATTCAATCCAGAATTCACATCCATTAGGGCCAGCTTGTTTATTATGTTGTTCATACTTAGGCTATCCATTCATACTTAGGCTATCCTTGCAGATCTAGTTAAGAGAAGTATATTAAATACCCAGACAAACCTTTGGCAAGAGAAATCAAGAGAAGAAAAGAAAAAATAATCAATATTATGAAAATAATAGGGGATATAATTGAGTGGTAACAAAACAACTATATGGTAGCAATATTTTTTTTTTTAGATTTTATTTATTTATTTGACAGAGAGAGAGAGAGTGCATAATCAGGGGGAAAGAGAGAAGCAGGCTCCCCACAGAGCAGGGGAGCCCGATGTGGGACTTGATCCCAGGACCCTGGAATCATCATCTGAGCCAAAGGCCGTAGCTTAACCAACGAACCACCCAGCCGCCCTATGCCAACAATTTTGAAAACTGGGACAACATGGAAAAGTTTCTTGAGAATATATATATACCTTATGAGATGTGACTGAATAAAAAATTAAAATCTTGAATAGTCCTGTGACTATTAAAGATAATGAAGCAGTGGTTAAAAAAATCTTCCCCTAAAGGTGAGGTTAGATAATAATGGTAATTTTAAGGATATATTTTTCTGGAGATCAAGAGATAAATCAGGCCTAATATATGTCAACACATTATCAGAGAGCCCGTAAAACAGAGAAACAACTATGGTAACAATTGTAAAAAATAAAATAATAAGACCTTGAATATGTGTATCAACAAAAGCTATCACTGTTCTGAAAAGCTCAGGGGTACCCTGCCTCACCTATGCTCCTCACAGGCTGCTGTGCCAGGGCTGTTGTCTGGGGGCACAGGCTCTCTTCATCAGACTAATCATAAACCCCTACTGCTCCCAAATTCTGCCAGGAAGGAAGAACACCTTCATAGGTGGGATTTACTGGAATGAACAAATTGTGGTACAGAAAATAAAGCAACTGTGTGGGAAGGAGGCGTTTGTAAAGTTTTGGGAGCGTGATAGTACGACTGCTAAAACTTTCTAGATTTTTTTTGGTTTTTTTTGGTTTATGAGAAAAAGAAAGTTATCCCACTTTCCCCATTTCCAGGATGGTATCATATATATTTTATTTTTTATTTTTATTTTATTTATTTATTCATTAATCATATAGATTTTCAAAGCTCACCCCCATCTTTATTTTCACTAGGGCTCCATCATTTCTTAGGTGTCATTTTTAGGAAGCAGGATGAAGTTTAGTGTCTAAACTCGCTGCACAAAGGGAATTCAAACCTTTTCCTACATGTACACAGCTCTTCCTTCAGTAGCAGCACTGCAAAAAGTGACCTCACTGAACCGCTTGAACAAACTTCAAAAGGAACTTCAACCACTCACCTGGATACAAGCCAGAGGCTCATTTGTCCAAATCGAATATCCACCAACTAAATATATTCTCTCATTATGGACAGCAACTCCAGATTCATTTTGGCCTAAAGTAAAGAGAATTGAATAAAAAGAAAAAAATAAATCCATTTCCTTGCATGTCTTAATTAACCCTTTTGCCACTGAAGGATACAAGTTCCCCCTGTGGCACAGTTGTATGCTCCACAGGATTTCTGTGGCAACTAATCACCGCCTCCCAGTACTCAGAGGGAAGAATTCACCACTCGTTCACAGAGAATGAATCTGTGTCAGGTCAGAACCAAGCCAAAACACTTATTCGCCAGCCAAGTGGGTAAATACAGCATTAAATACAGCAATAATAAGCAATAACAAAATAAGAGTTCTACGCTCCATTTTATGCCAATTACCTACAGCCGGTGGAAACAGGTATATTTTCAAAATGCAAAACACCTCCATAAATGTTTTTTTTTTAAGATTTATTTATTTATTTATTCGAGAGAGAGACAGTGAGAGAGAGCATGAGCGAGGAGAAGGTCAGAGGGAGAAGCAGACTCCCCATGGAGCTGGGAGCCCGATGCGGGACTCGATCCCGGGACTCCGAGATCATGACCTGAGCCGGAGGCAGTCGTCCAACCAACTGAGCCACCCAGGCGTCCCCATAAATGCTTTTAAAGCAAGCACTTACATTTGTAAAGTAACAGCAGCAACCCCAAGAAGTCAATAAAGCCACCAGGCCCCGAGTGTCCCCCAAATGAAGGCAAATGACAGAAAAGATTGATAAAGTTACTAGCCTCCCTTTTTTTACATACACAACCGTTTTAAGACTATATTAAAGTTCCCGATCTGGGGCCAGCACGGGTAGTCTCTAGATACTGACATGCCAGAATAATGAAAGCTTCCTCCCCCATTTAAAAAAAGAAGACAGAATAACTCACTACCACCTATTCTTTCCTGGAGGCCATCTGAGAGTAAGAGAGTCTCTTTTTATTGATGGGCTGACACCGGATTGACTGTGGTAATAAATAAGCTGGGTCCTACAGCGGACAGAATCGCAGATCCAGGGACGGAGGGACTAAGGTGCCACTACAGAAACTCGGAGAGGGTTAAGTACTTGTAGGTGGGCCTTAAAGATCATTTTCACAAAAACAGGAGCTCTGCACAAAGCATCTAACCCCCTCACACTGGGTCCGAGTTTGCTGTTGCCTCCCCAGCAGCAGCTGTGAGGGGTGGAGTGCCCCACTCAGCATATGAAGATGTCCTCAGGGGCCAGTCCAGCCCACCATGTTGAGTGTGTGAATTTCCTATTTGGTAGAGCAGCCTAGAAGGGACCTCGTCACCTGTGCATGTTTACAACGTACGCTGACAAGGGAGAGAAAGTTTTCAACTCCATAAAGAAACGTTATGGGTACATTGTTCACTGCTTTCCTTTTATTCCCTTTTGGGATCAGGAGGGTCCATACCTAGTGTTTCCCTGGGTAATGACTGAACTGCTATGTGGCCGGAAACACCACCAAACCCCTATGCACAGAACTGCTCTAAGATTTAGTTGTTAGGAGAACACAGCCAGAAATCGTACCTGACAGTAACAAACAATGACGACCAGATGCCTGACCTCAAAATAAATAAAAGAGGACTAGAAGTGAAAAGAAAAGAAATATGTTGCTTCTGTAAAGTTATTAATTCCCCCGTTCCTCCTAATCACCTCAAAGTTCCTACGTGCATATTTATTGACAAGAAAGGACTTGACAGACCTCTCTCAGACAAGTGAGAAGATGCACGAAGGTAACAGAGACCCTGAGAAACTAGCTCAGCCACTTGACTGAGTCACATTTTGTAAGACAAATAATGCCAAGAGACAAGTCTTTCCGGTTAATGAACACAAGTTGTTCTGCCATCATGCACTGAAGATAGGGAGGCACTGAAGATGTTTAAGAAAACAAGAGTGGCAATTTCTTGAATCTCTGACTTTCCTGATTTACTTAGTCAAAGGTACTTGCCAGTCAACAGGTTGAAATTACAACGCGTCCACTGGTCAGTGTCTATGTCGTAAGAATCTATATGCCGCACAAGGATCCGGTCATTATTGTAGTCCAAGTCATTGCCTCCAAGAACATAAAGCTTTCTTTGAACAGCAGCCATGGAATGGTAGACCCTTCTCTGCAGCATAGGGCTGCGGCTTATCCATTTATTCTGAGGGAAAAAAAAAAAAGAAAGAAAGAAATTCAGGTGGACTCTGTTAACAGCAGACCTCCGAAGCAGAAAACAGCAGTGCCTCGTTAGGAGCTGGGACTCTGCTTTGTCTATTCCATTCTACTGGAATGTTGCTTACATATTTCGAAAGGTACAGGCTTCTTGCCTGAAAACAATTACAGAAGAACCATATATTCCAGCTGTATTTTGCAACGTACAAAGGCATTTCCTCTTATTTTATAGGGTATTTGCATTTTATAAGGGGAGCACATGAGAATATAGAAATTTTCATGATGGTTCCCTCACCCAATTGAGAGAACTTACTCATGCAAATTGCTTGAGTGAAAGCACATGGCTAGGTGTAATGATTTAAGAAAACAGGCTCTGGATCCAGAATGCCTGAGTTTATAACCTTTGTGTGACCTTGAGCAAAGTACTTAACCTCTATGTGCCTATTTCCTCCTCTGTAAAGTGGGGAGAGTCCTACTGTACCTGACAAGCTTGTTGTGATGATTAAATTATTTAATACAAAACATTTAGAAGAGTGCCACATAATGTCCAATAAACACACACTTTAAAAAATTATTGTGATAGTAATCACTGGTTACCCAAGGCCTCTACATAAGCTAGGGCTAGGGTGATTCTGCTATTCTTTCCAAAATTAACCTCCCAAGATCAATAGAAGAGCAAAGATCTGGTCTCACAACAAAGTCTCATGCTGCCTAGTCCCTTTCTTTTTTTTTTTAAGATTTTATTTATTTATTTGACAGAGATCACAAGTAGGCAGAGGCAGGCAGAGAGAGAAGGGGGGGAAGCAGGCTCCCTGCTGAGCAGAGAGCCAGATGTGGGGTTCAATCCCAGGACCCTGAGATCATGACCTGAGCTGAAGGCAGAGGCTTAACCCCCTGAGCCACCCAGGTGCCCCTGCCTAGTCCCTTTTAACATATTTATAGTCATATTGTCTACAGAACTGGGAAAAGTTATTTCTAGGCATATGTTTGTTTTGGCAGAAGGCCAAATTTTAAACAACTTCAGGAATGGTGAAACCTTCACTGTTTGGTTGTAGGTCACTCACTAATGAGAAAGACAATGCTCAACTCCTCTTCAATATGGCTTCTTTCAAAAATCTAATTTAAAATGCAAAATTAGATGAAAATCAAATATGACCTTAATTTTAAGCCGTAACTAAGCAATGGACAGGTAAGTAAATCTAACCATTTTCTTTGTACATAAACACTAACCTATAGGAGGAACCCAGATTCCTTTTTGCCAAGAAAAATTTGGATTTCGATAGAAAGAACATATGATGTTTTTAATACATAGAGTTTCACCAGTTCTCAAAGCTGTAAAAGAATAAGAAAATATTCACTAAAGGTCCATTCACTGAAGGCCTATCTCCTAGCTCATTTCTAATTTCTCTTTTAGATAGACTTAAAAAAAGAGTGGTTTGTACAGTTTGAAAGGCTTGCATTTATCTGCTCCCCCTTTTTACACGTGTCGTAAGAATCTCTTTCCAATCAAAAGTCTTCTTCAATAAGACAGCCACACCTTTCTTTCAGATATTCTGTGAAGAAATATCTTTGATACATTTCACATGAGTGGATTTAACTCAAAACTCTGATGGTGCTTTCTAGGAGGCAACCATTCTGGTATTAGGAATCAACGTTTGCATTAGCAGTCCGGTCCCCTGCCACAGGACGGTGGACGCCATCTGGTTTGCAAAGCCTGCCTGCATCCCCTGATTATATCTTTAGCTTCCTTCACTGCCGTGCCTGCCAGGTGAGCCGCCAAGCACGGCAAAGGCAAAGAAACAGAGAGGCCTGGTGGGGTCACTCCTAATAAGCTAGCGTGTGAATACTAATCAGTAGTGGGGAAGCAGAGGTCACCCCAGCCTGCCTGTTGGCAGGTAGCGATGTGCTCTGTGGCAGATGGCAGGCATTATCAACTCTCCACAAAGACCTAGAAGAGAAATAAGCACCAGGGCTGAATGATCGAGTTATTGAGATTCTGAGCAAGATGCAAGCAGACGTGATGTTTGCCAGTACCCACCGTAAACAATATGCCTGCAGAATTTTTAAAAAGAGCATGTGTGTACAAACATGAAACAGAACTCATTTGAGAAAGGTTAACACCTTCTTCCTCTTTAACCACGTGTGCACCGAACTCAAGCAACTGCGAATTAATGATCCCTCTTGAGACACCTGGCCCATGGACATGTGGTCTCTGAAATCTACAGCTTCTAATGACATCAGGAAACACACTTGCAAAGAGAGAAACACCCTCGTGAAATTCAGAATCAAAGAAGGTTGAAATAAAAAGACACCAGATCGACTGAGGTCATCAGGACACACATTTCGTGGCGGATCCTGACCCAGACTGCCAAAGCCAACCTGTTGTTTCATGTTCCATTATCTCCAGCTGATGAATATTAAATTCCCAGATCAAATCATTTTGGAAGACTGTCATAATCACGAAAAATATTTACATTACCAAAATCATAGAAACGGCGAAGTCCTGAAAACATGTGCCAAGGCCACAGACATTTTGGTAGAAGGAAAAGAGAATAAAAATTGTTCTTCTCTGGGGGACAAAAAACTCATTGAGTGTGGATGGCAAGTGGGCAGAACAAGGCACAGACACCAGCAGAATGCTTCCAGCTCAGGCACTAGCTATCAGATGAGAAACACCCTCACACTTTCCAGATACTTCTACTTCAGACTTGTCCTTGACACCCCTCCAAGACATTCTGCCTACACTGAGTTAAATAAAAGTTGTTCTTTTATTTGGGAGTAATGAAACAATAAGCATGTTTCCCTCTTGGAATGAGATGCCTTCTGAAAGGACATACAACAGGTCAATCAAAATCCTTTCTTTGGATCCCTCTGAATATGAATAACCACTTGAGATAATGGAAATAAGGGGCATTTAACTCATCAGCCTATCGCCCCTTTTTTCTACATTATGCAAAACTCTGAAAGAGTTAAGCGTCGTGTATCGCATAAAACTAAAGGAGCTGAAATTTTGTGAGGGGAAAAAAAAAGCAACCAAAAGGCAGTTTATCCAGATGCTTCCTTTTCTCTACACAAGTTGAAGATGCATGCGTATGTACAGACTTGGCATTTCAACTACTAATTACTGTGGAAATCTTCTAAAATTCATTTTAATTAAGGTAATGAGTTTTTCTTATATGATTCTTACCTGGTTAGGTTCATACACCATTAGTCTGTTCTGATACTGGGCTGTGTTAGTTACCCCACCTGTAATGGATTAACATGGGTTAGAGCTTTTATGAATACGAAATAAGATATTCCAACATAAGAATGAGATACAATTAAAGGAAAATTAGCTACTCTGAGGATCTGTTTGTATACCCTCGTGGTGAACCCATGACATAATTAAGCAGCTTATTTTTGAAGCAGTTTCATTTTCAAGAAACATTTCAGAAGCAATCCAGTTGAGAGCAAGCAACAAGTATGCTGAGATTACCAAGAGGCCCCAGTTATTCTGGCAAGCTGCTCTGCATGGCCAGAATGAGAGGCAAAGAATGGCAGGGAGTGGGAATGAACATCACACATAGACAAATCTCCACACAATTTATGCCCACGACAGAATTATACGGGAAATTCCTGTCCTTAGCTAAACTGGCGATTTTTACAGCTCTAACCTTCTTATGCCAACACAGTGATATCTTGATATCTCTTCGGAGGAACCATATCTAAGAAAAGACATGACTTATCAAAAGAAATCTAGAGCCAGAGCTGTCCAAAAGAATATAACAAGAGCCCCCAATGTGAGTCACATATGTAATTTTAATTTTTCCAGTAGCCACATGAAACACTAAAAAGAAACAGTGAAAGTAACCTCAATATAGATTTTATTTAACTCAACATAGCCCAAATATTATCATTTCTATGCGAAGTTAATAGAAAAATTCTGGAGATATTTTATATTCTTTTTTTCATATGGTCTTCAAAATCCAATGTCTGTTTGACACAACCCATCTCAATCCAGATTAGCCACATTTCAAGTGCTTGATAAGCCACATGAGACAAAGGGTGACCATATCCGACAGCACTGCATGTACTCCGTGTCATCAACTCTTCCAAAGCCTCCTGACAATTGCTTAGATCCAAAGTCTCAAGACCTTCTGCTTAATCAAGAACCACTAAAAAATCATTACATTTCTAACAAAGTTTTCCTATCTGTCCTCATACTTAGTTTCACATTTGTGGTGTACATTGAGCCCTGTAAAACCCAGAAATGACTGATCTCCTTTAATTTTTACCATCAAATGGGAGAACTAAAAAACACATAAAAAAAGCCCTACAAGAAAATAACACTAGGAGATAGTAAATGTTAGGTAATAAAATAAACAAGAATATGAGAGCAAACCTACTACCCCCCCCAAAATCTCTTAAGAAATAGTACCTAATGCTCATTTAAAATGAGTAACATTTATTGGTCCACATATACAATGCTCGTTTAAAATGAGTAACATTTATTGGTCCATATATACAATGGAGTATTATGCCTCCGTCAGAAAGGATGAATACTCAACTTTTGTATCAACATGGACGGGACTGGAAGAGATTATGCTGAGTGAAATAAGTCAAGCAGAGAGAGTCAATTATCATATGGTTTCACTTACTTGTGGAGCATAAGGAATAACATGGAAGACATTAGGAGAAAGAAAGGAAAAGTGAATTGGGGGAAATCAGAGGGGGAGATGAAATATGAGAGACTGTGGACTCTGAGAAATAAACTGAGGGTTTGGGGGGGAGGGGGCAGGGAGGGGAGGTAAGTCTGGTGGTGGGTATTAAGGAGGGCACGTATTGCATGGAGCACTGGGTGTGATGCATGAACAATGAATCTTGGAACGCTGAAAAAATAAAATTAAATTTAAAAAATAAAAATAAATAAAATGAGTAACATTTTAGTAAGTATCACAAAGAAGCAGCCAATTTTACAATGAAGTTCTAAAACTGAGTCAGACCAAAGGTGTTTCCTGTTGAAATTGTTTGAATTCAAAAAGTATGTACTGTTATAATAATGACCAAAACAGCTGTAACGTTTTTCTCAGTTTGACTAAACTTTAGATAGCCCTCTCTCTGTCTTCTTGGCCCCTGACATCCCTTTTCCTGCACTTACTTTAGAAAAATGTGTAAAATTTTTCTCTGCCTCCTTGAGACAGAAATCATTTAAGAAGCTTTATGCAAGTTTTACAACCTGGGAATAACTTCCTCAAAGCCCCAGGAACCATCCCATTGAAACGTAATCATCATGGAAGATAATCTCTCTGTCTCCTGGTCTCTCTGGAGGAGGGGAGGAGCCTCACTTTGCTGGGCGCCAATCAGCAAATACACATGGTCTGATCACAGAGGAAAACAGTTACAAAATCAAGGGTAACTGAATGTGCTCAATACATCACACCGATCAACTTTTACCCCAAAACTCCTTCAGTACTTCTCTCGCTGAGAAAAGCTCAGTGTTTGAAAACCCTCCTGCCTCTTCTTCAGCAGAGTTCATTTCAGACTGCATTCTGGTCTCCCTCCCCTATTGCAATAGTTTGAACAAAGTCTTCCTTATCTGCTTAACTTTGTTCCGTATAATTTTTGCTTTGACAGTTCCAGTACTTTGGATCGGTCACCACCATCAACTCCGGTGGCCAGGAATCACGTCAACAAGAATCCAGAGGATGTGTGCACAGTCCTTAACTGAGCCGAATAATCAATCAATACCAATGGCTACATAAAGGGAAGGGACCCTGTCCAGGCCAATCATTACTCTCTCGTGCAATCACAATAAGGAGATTATTTCTTTCATATAATTGACTATGGCTTTTATTAACTGGAGGGCTTTTTTTTTTAATATTCTCTCTGAAGCCTGCAACTACTTTTAAGATCAATGAAAGCTTTATCTGCAGAGTAAATCCACAAAGAGCAGAGAGAAATGAGCTTCCTGCCCTCAAAGAAAGTCTTCTCTGCATTTCCTATTGAATGTCTCATTTTAAAATAAAATAAAAGGAAAAGAAAATACACTTAAGCAAGCTGAGGTTGAAATGCCTACATAGAGTCAAAATATATGTCCAAATAAACACAGAGGTATGTTTGCTTTTTCCTCCCAACCTTCCTTTTCTTTTATCTGATTAAAAATTGAATGTCCAATCATTCTTTCTCAGCATAACTACACAAGAATAATCAAATCTATTGAGACCACACAAGTCTTCAGGGTAAAATGATTGCCAAGTGCTTTTGATCTGGGCCATAAGCACCAGATGAATGTCCAGCTTGCCTATAATCATTTCTCCAAATGAGAGGGAGCAGAAGGTGAATCTCCCACCCATTGCTTCAAAACTTCGACAGTTTCTCTCCTTGTTTTAGAAAGATGGGACAGAATTAATATCTACTGCAGTAAACTATCTGTTTATAACACTATTTGAAAATATTTATACCACTATATGTATCAGACTCTGCCCATTATAGATTAAATGTACAACCAATGGATTCAAATATAGCTATTACATCCTCTCTCCTAGGCAGGGCATACAATTTATCTTCATGCTCTTCAGAATTATTATTTGCTCTCTTCTAGAGATGCATTCATAAGAGTTTCCTCCCCCCCTCCCAAATCTGCAGGCAGTAATTAGATTTCTTACCCTTACATATAAATTTTCACTCCCATGACAATGTTTAGAAATGAGATACTAGGTTACTAGGTGGAAGGAAAAATAAAAATCCGAGTTAGTTATTTGGTTGATTACTTCTGGAATGTTAAACCACAGGAGGTGCCTAAAAAACCTAGCACTGTAACTTTTACCAAGTCAAGGCTGCAAGGGAAAACCTTTGAAATTGCTTCTATTGCTTTCCCCCTTTGAAATAATTTACAAACGATCATATAAATAAAAACCTTTTGTTCTCAGCACAAAAAAATAAATTTTAAAGAAAGCATCCAAGTTTGCGGCCCACGTTTCTTCCGCAGTGTTATTTGCCAAGCTTTATCATTACATTCTCTTCACATAACACTCTTCACTTTTAGATTAATCTGCGGAAATGAGATGCTAAGGATTTGCATACAGATTTGACTATACAAAAATAGATATGGAATTAATAACAGTCTCTATATGTTTTAATTTCTCCTAGACTGGAGTACCCTTGCCTGCAGCAGTATTCCTGGCTTTGAAAGTCATCAAGCTGATTTGCCTGCTCTGGGTTATGATGCCACATGCTGCTATACTGTCCCCTGCAATCAGAGCGCTTGCAAAGATAGAGTCTATGCCTCCCTCGATCGAGTACATTTTACAGATTGGCAGTTTTGATCTCCCTCCCCCACCCCAGGGGGGGATAATCTGCATCTTAACAGCTTTCTATAGATACATTTGTCATTAAGTATGCCATCTCCTATCAGCATCCATTTTTAAAGCCAAGTTTTCCAGAACTTTGAAGTGCCACGGTAGAAGTTAAGACTTTTCAGCCAAAATTGAAAATGAACAACCCTGTCTTATATTTTTCCCCCCGTCTTATACTTTTGAACTGTGACTTTAAGATATGCTGCAGGTTCCCCCAAAGTCAAATAAGTCTTTAAAAACTGCCAGAGGAATGAAAAGTTACCACCATGCTACCAGCGATGAGAAATGCGTTCTATCATTGAGACAAGAGCAAAGCATTTTTCTTAAGCTTCCCCGTTCAGCTTTTCACAAAACGTGGTGACAAATGGATGACTGCATATGGGAGAAAGGATGACAGGTGACTGCCAAGCAAGTGACTTCTGTCTCCACTACTGGAGTTCACTGACTCCCAAACTCACTGTGCTCAAAAGCAACAACTGGTCAAGGCTGACAAGGTCTACATAATAGTGTTTAGGTAAACAGCTCTCAATCTACATTGGTCAGGGTAGGTCAAGTCTGGTGGCTCTGCAAATTTTTTTTTTTTTTTTTTTTTTTTGAGGACAGAAAATACATCTGTTGAAGGACTGTCCTATACTACACTCTTCAGTGGAAGCCTGTGTATGTAATACAGCACCAGGGCCCTTACAAGGACGGAGCGGGATGCAAAGAACCAAACGTGTCCATGCTCTCTGGGAAAACACTCTGGAACTCTGCCAGCCAATTCAGGATTGTGGAAAACCACCTCAAGTTCTCAGCTCTCCTGGAAGCCTGCCGTGGTCAGCTGTACACTAGGCTAGGGGGTGAGCTTCAGGACAGGCTGTGGCATCACCCCACACAGGCTCCATTATGACTCTCATCTCACGGGAGCACTTAACACAGGCCAGCTGACGCTCCTCATACGCAAACTGGAGATGACAACATCTCTCTCACAGGTTTTGGATAACCCAGAGTGCGGATCATTGCAAGTGACCCACAGAAGAAGTTTACTACAGTGCTGTAGTAATTTATTTATGGAAACTTCTTATCATTGCCATAAAAAGTACAAATGAGCATGTATGAAATATTTTTAAAAATAACAAATATAATGAAGTATAGAATTTTGAATTAATGAATTTTGTAGTCTGAAATAGATTTATTTTTCTCTAGTAACTAGATGACCAGCTGGTTTATAAGGTATCGAAGACTTTTTTCTTTAATAGTTTAAAGCTTCTTCTCCATAAGTATGCTTTAATTCTCAAAAAGCAAAAACTTCACACCAATTATATAATTATCAAAAGAATGACTGGCATTAGGTGTGAGTTCACATTAGTCATTTTTTAAATAAAGCCAAACTTGTGACTAATCCTTAAAAAAAAGGGACACCATAAATAAATAAATTTTATAAATAAAATTTACAATAAAAAAACTTTTATTATCTATTTTTACACATTAGACTGTCCATATTTTTAGTGTTTATAACACTACATAAACCATCAAAGCCAAGAATGTATCTACTGAATTAGCATCTTGAATAGGAGCATACTTAATCCATGCATTAAATTAAAACTACTACCCATATTATTTCTGTCACACTTGAGGAACCCACACAAATGGATGGGTAATTAATAGACTCAAAATCCGTAAAGAAATTCTCAAATTTACAAAATACCTACAAATAAAGGATGATGCACTTGAAAATATAAATTTATAAATTACATTTATGTCACCTAGAGTGAACAGATACAAACTTGCGATGCAAAACACATAAAGAATGGGCCATGTGTTATTTAAAATAGGTGCAACAACAAATGAAGACAAAATCCACCACAATGCAAATGGCATCTGCCCTTTAAAATCTCAGAAAAATTCTCTCTCCCATTCCTCATTCTACGGAAAGATGAAATCCTGCCTCCAAAGATTTCTGCAGGTTCCAAGCAATGTTAAGTTCTCAAGGTCACCTCTACCTGTCTCTACTGTCCTGGTTTCCTATGTTCTTGTTGGATCTTTTCTCTCCCTCCTGCCATCAACCAAATTCTTCAGCAATTGCCCACTTCCGTGATACAGCTTTAACCTTCTCTCCTCTTGGGAACAAAGGAAAATGACCTATGTCCCATACTCTCAGGTAAAGCAATTCAGATCCCACCTTACTCTACCTCTTTTTAGATCCATCTGGTCAGACACAATCACCTAAACAAAGGCTGTTGTCTCCACAAAAAGGAAGACGTTACGTGGCTCAACTCTGTGCCCTGAGAAAAGTGGTCAGTTAAACAATTAGAGAAAATCAAATGATCGTGGATCTAAACAAGTCTCTAAGTACGATTATCTACGATTATCCTTAAGTGTATCTTTGACTTTCAGTCATGTCATTTGGGAATTCTTTTACAGTGTTAAACAGCTGTTTTTGAGACATTCGTTGGAGTGATAAACAACTATATTGTACGGTTTTGTGGGGAAAACATGGTTTTCAAAAACCAGAGACACAGAGATCAAATTCCAACACTGTCAAATGCCAGCTATGGGATCTATGAACATCATTTAACACCTTTACACCTCATCTCGTGAGCAGAAATGTGAGGGTAAACAAAGTGCTACTTCTTCAGAGTAAAGGGAAGTCCGTTTAGGGTGAAACCTTTGTTGATTATTTTGGAAAATATAGATGATCTTATTGCTTTCTTCAAACCATTTAGCTCTTTCATGTTTGATTTTTATTTACTTATTCACTCAGTCACTTGGCTCTTCTAAAAGCATTATAGAAGGGGTCATTTCTGTTTGGCTTCATCTCAGGACACTACTGTATTGGTTTTGTTTTAATCTTTTTTCAGATGGAAAATAGTAAAGGCTGGGGCCAACGTAAAAAGAAGGGAGCAAAAAGTGACCGCTGAAGATAGCTGGTTGTGAGAATTTAAAGCAATAATGAAGATTTCATTCTTATGAGGTACACCAGGTCACTAAGAACTAAGTGAACCTGCCAGGTTTTCAAGCTCCAAACCTCTAGCAGGCAGGCGGCTTCTTCACACGGTAACTGCCTCCAGGGTCAACAAACAGACACTCTCTCGTGGACTTTCTTGAGGAACACACTTTGTTCTCCCTCTCCCTGCCTTAAGCCCTTGATATTCACCTAACCCAACAAGCTAAACCCCTTCTCCTAGGGTCCTTTGGATTATTCACACCCTAAAAACCTTCCATCTTGACTGAATCCAAGGACCTGACCTCTCCAATTCTTTGGTGAGTACCACAAAAAAAAAAGACAAATTTACAAACTGGGCCACCACAGTTTTGCTGTTTCCAACCTTAGTATGAGCTCTGACACTTAATTTTTTAAAAACATGTCGGTTCTCTCTGCTTTCTCTCAGAGGCTTCTTTCTTCCCCCAGGCCACCTCCCTCAGACTGTCTCCCTAGTCCTGACATAGCACAACCTCAATAGACAACTCTGTCTCTCACTTGATTTCGTGGACAAGGAACCTCGTCAGGTCCCTGACCCTCATCTGGGAGCTTACCTAAGTCCACATCTAGCATCGTCTCCTGCCCTCCAGGCTTAGCACTTGATGGGTCCCACTTCTCCTGTCCAAGACTAAACTCCTCTCCAAATACCTCTTGCCTATTTGAGACCCTATGCCTATTGTCATTATGGTATCTCATGGACATAGCTCCATTCCTGGTACCTAGGAGGATGCTTTCAGCTTTTACTAACCAAAGAATGCCCCAAACCCTTCACCTTCAGTTTTGTTCTCTTCTTTCCCTTATCACCAATTTGCTTAATGAACTTGCATTCTTTTAAAAAGTTCCCTCTTTTAACACTGGGCTGGCTTTCCTCCTTTAGCTACTCTCTCTTCTCTCAGCCAAACTTCCACCTTTTTCTTTCCTTCCTACTCTCCTTTTTTCCTTTCTAAATCCAAAATGCTATTTGTTAATTTACAATGAAAAAATATGATTGTGAGATGGGCTGAAATATGTGTGTTCCTAGAAACAGCACATCCCTTCCCAGTAGGCAAAGCATAATAATCAGAAAGTTGTCTGGTAAGCTCCGATTCAGGAAGATAAGTTTAGATGGTATCTTGGTATTTCTGGTCTATACGTGCACTTTCTACTTCCTCACTTTTCTTTCACACCCTAAACCACTGCATTCTTGCTTTTACTTTCTTCTACTCCCCTATAGCTACTTTCACTGAAGTTACCAATGGGTTCCTGATCAAAAGTTGCAGAGAAAATAAATATTCTGGACCTTAAGGTCCCAGCAGTATTGGACACCTCTCACCATGCCCTTTCCTTTTCACTTTTGATTTCCTTTAACACTCCTCCTCTAACCTTGACCATCCCACATTCTCATGCTCCTTCCCCAGAACCCTCCTCTTCACCCTCCTTGCTAATAGTTCCTCCCAACCTTCTGCGCTGGCCCCTTTCCAGCCCACCTCTTGACCATCTGACTCTTCCTGCCTCATCTTCCTGCCTCATCTCCTCTCATCTGACTTGCTGCAAAACTCTCCTTGCTGATATTTGCTCTGAAAAAAAAAAAAAAAGAAAGAAAGAAAAGAAGAAAAGGTCTTGTCTCTGAGTCTGAGGGCCATGGGTTTTGAGGAAGATCTAACCAGTGAGGGGTGGCTAAGAAGGAAAGATATAGCTGAGGTGGGGGCAAAGGGGCGGGGTGGAAGGACGTTCCTATAGAGCAGACAGGGCTTGGGGAGCTGAGTAGATCTCACATCAAGCCCTCCTGTCAACTGGCCTCTTCCCACAGGGTTCAGCTGCCCAGGCACAGGCACAGACAAAATAGACCATGGGGTTTGTCCAAGAGTGAGTGCTTCCTAGAGGACAGGAGAATTATGGAAATGACTGCACCATGAAGCCCACTCCTGAGGACAAGGAGGGTTTAATGAGGACATGGGAAGCAGCCAGTGGACCTAAGGCCAAATTAGGATGTGCTATGAACCTCTGTGAAACCCACATGAAGTACTCCTTGCTTTGCACTATGGTCTCTGGGGAAGACTTTGACCGTCACATGTATTACACTGGATACTGTAATCATCTGTTGAAGAGTCTGTTCCCTCTACTACACTGTGAGTCCCACTTCAGGATGTGTGTCTTATTCTTCTTTGTCACTCCACACTAGCCTGGAAGAGGACTAAGGAAGGTTAGGAAACTTGCTCATCACCTCCAAGGTGGTGAGAAGTGGATCAAGTTTCACATGCTCTGTGACCTCAGGGTACCACAAGCCAGTCTTCACTGCACCCTGTTATTTATCAATGTTTTGTATGTAATTTTTTAGATGCAAGTAAAATAATATTCACCAAGATAGAGGAAACCTAAAACTATGGCATTTACAAAATGTTTATGATATTTTGCATTGTTCTAATTTTAAGAATACTGGAAAAGCCAAAGTCCCTCTAGTAGGTTTGAATAAATTAAAATCATTTAAAATGAGGCAAGGCAAGCTTCATATAAATTTAACTAAGATGAAAATAAACATATCTTCGAGGGAGTTAAAGAAGCTTTAACAAATGTTCTTTCATTAATGAACTATCTGAAAAGTTCTTTGATTGTCAGCTCCTAGAGGGTAGGAAGTGTGTTTGCTGAATTAATCTTATTCATCTATGAACCAGCACAAGACTTAGTAAGGAAGTAGCATTCACCAAGAGAATCAAGAAAGCACTAAATACTGCTTTTGAATAAATGTAGTACCATTTGTCTTATTTCTATACTTTTAAGAGCACTAATTTTTTGGTTCAGATTCCCATTATCTTGGCGACATTTGACAAAAATGAAAAGGTAAGTGTTCTGCAAGATGAGTTCAGGATTAATTTTCACTCGCAAAAAGAGATAGTTTTTTTTAGTAGTTCACAAACAATATCTCACAATGGAGAGCACACCTTTTAAAGCACAACTCAGGATATTTAATGCTTCTTTTGCTTCAGTATTGTGAATTTCAAGTAGAAATGATGTGGAGCATTTGTGAATTGGGTCACAATGTCAAATGCTACAGGATCCTGTAAAATCTGACTATCTCTAACATCTTAAATTAAATGCTAATGGGCATATCCATACAGCCTGATTTTCTGAATTCATCTCTGCTTGTCTCATTTTAAAAACCATGGACAGGTTTCAAGGTGTCCTGACCCCAAAATGGACAGAGAAAAGGGAGGGAGTATGCAGAGGCAGTGAACATGCCAGAAATATTGAACCTCTAAAGAAACATCCATTTTGTGTTTTATGGAACAGAAATAAGATCCTAAAATCCACACTCTAAAATCCTTACTTCCTTCACCTCAGGCAAAGCTTTCAAACTACCAGAAGTATGCTTGCAAACTACCCAATCCCCCATCAATTAAATTGGAAATACTTGATTATTTGGTAAAGGATAAGGAATAGCCTCAAATATTTTTATTTGCAAAAACAAAGCTGGGTAATGCTTCTAAATCAGTGATAGAGTGACATATACCTGCCTTGTTTTTTTAAGGGGGCCATTAGCAAATCTAGTACCCCTCCCTATCCATGGTTAGATTCACAATTGATTTATTATAAGCTGGTCCTGAGGAAAGAGGCAGACGACAGAAGGTATTAGAAATGTCACTGGTGATTTCCTTTTCTTTCCAATTAAAGTTATTGTACTGTACACAGGGAAGTGAGTTTTTCATCTCAAGTACACAGTAGGGAGAAACAAACCTGAGAAAATTGTGATTGTTTTCATTAAGTATGGTTAACACAGGCAGCATACATTAGTGCAGAGGAAGAACAAATGAAATGTATTTCCTTTCACAGTGGGGGAAAAACAAAGTGATAGAGCAATAAGATCTATAATAAGTTGATACATTTAATAACATGGAAAAGGAAACATACAGACCCATATTGAAAGAGAAATCAGCTTGATATCAGGATGATAGATCTAGCCAGTCTAGGATGAGCTTCTGTGGTTTTCTAAGGTCTCACCAAAGAAGAGGTAAAGTAGTTATATCTTTAAGAATATATAAGGAAACTGCAGCATTTTTTAAGAGCTAGTTTTATAACCAAGAAAATAGGAAAGATTTATTAAAATATTTGTGAGAAAGTCACATTAAATTTAGGAATGCATTAATAACATATGAAAACTAAATGAATCAATGGAAGGAATGTAAGGTGGAAGAAAATATGAATTACATTGATTTCATTAATCCATCATTGTTTTGTTGCCCAAGTCAAGCACAGACCTATTCCTTCTATTAGCCAAGGCTTATTTATACCCAAGTTTGAAATTTCTTCAGCAAAGCCTACAAGACATAGTCCTGGTGGCTATTTTCTTTGTATTTTCTGTAATATTGAAATATATACTTTAAGATAAATGAAGTTTTTAATCTAAATATAGCTACATATACTAATGTTCACACTTATATCTAATGTTTATTTGGTATATAAGACCAGCAATTTATTGGAGCCATCTCATTTATCCTCTTCCTTAATCCAATTCTTAACTTCATTCATTAATTATGGAGCACTTAAATCCTGACATGAGCTACATTTCTTCAATGAAAATCAATGAATTGCCAATAATTGAGGCATTATCCCAAGAAGCCAAGACTAGAGCTGTCTCCTTGGTTATTGAGAACAGCAGAAGGAAAAATGGACAGAATACAAATGAATTTAATTTAAATGCAAGGGAGAATTTTGTTAGACCAGATGTTAAACAACTAGAGAAGATTATTGAAGAAAGCTGAGAAGTCTTCAAGATTTACTTAAAGGTGATTGCTTCTCCCACTTATATCAATGGATAAATCATCCAGGCAGAAAATCAATAAGGGAACTATGTCTTCCAATGACACATTAGACCAGATGGACTTAACAGATATATACAAAACATTCCAACTCAAAACAGCAGAATATAAATTCTTCTCAAGTGCACATGGAACATTCTCTAAGAGGGAGAATGTCTTGTTTTGTTTTATTTTGTTAGGCAACAAAACAAGTCTGGATAAATTTAAAAAGATTAAAACCATATCAAGCACCTTTTCTGATCATAAAGATACAAAACTAGATATCAATTAGAAGAAGAAAAAAATGGAAAAAACTAACATGTGAAGGCAAACAACATGTTATTAAATGAACAAAAAAATGGGCCAATGAAGAAATAAAAGAGAAAATGAAATAATACACAGAGACTAATGAAAATGAAAACACAATGGTTGAAAATCTTTGGGACACAGCAAAAGCAGATCTAAGAGGGAAGTTCACAGTGATACAGGCATACTCAAGTAACAAAAAAATTTCAAATAAACAACCTAACCTTACACCTAAAAGAACTATAAAAATAAGAACAAACAAAGCCCAAGGTCAGTAGAAAGAAGAAGACAATAAAGCTCAGAAAGAAAGTAACTGCAACAGTGAATAAAAAAACAAACAAACAAACAAAAACCAAAAAAACAAAAAAAAAACCCAAAAGGATCAGTGGAACCAAGAGATGGTTCTAAAAAATAAACAAAACTGATAAACCTTTAGAATGATGACTCATCAAGAAGAGAAGAGGACTCAAAGAAATAAAATCAGAAATGAAGATGGAGAAGTAACAACAAACATCACCAAAATACAAATAATTGCAAAAAACAATTATGAAAAATTTTAAGATTGTATATATTTGAGAACAAGAGAGCGTGAGCAGTGGGTGTGACAGGGTTTAGCTAAAGTAAGAGGGAAAGAATCCCAAATAGACTCTCTACTGAGTGTGGAGCCTAACACAGAGCTCAATCTCAAAACCCTGAGATCATGACCTGAGCCAAAACCAGGAGCTGGAAGCTTAACCAACTGAGCCACCCAGGCACTCCCATCTATGAAAAATTTTATGTCCACAAATTGAACAACCTAGAAAAAACAGATAAATTCTTGAAAACATATAATCTTCCAAAACTGAATCCAGGAAGAAATAGAAAATCCAAACAGACAAGTTACTAGTAACGAAAGTGAATTTGTCATCAAAAACTCCCAACAAATAAAAGTCTAGGACCAGACAGCTTCACAGGTGAATTCTACCAAACATTTAAGGAAGAGTTAATAACTATTCTTTTCAAACTATTAAAAAAAAAATGGAAGAGGAAGTGAAGCTTCCAAATTCATTCTGTGAGGCCAACATCACCTAAAACCAGATGAAAATGGTACAAAAAATAAAACTACAGGCCAATATCCCTGGTGAACATGGATGCAAAATTTCTCAACAAAAAATGAGCAAATTAAAATCTAAGAATACATTGGGATCATTCATCATAATCAAGTGGGATTTATTCCTGGGGTGTAAGGACAGTTCAATATCCACAAATCAATCAACATGACACATCACATTAACAGAACAAAAAATAAAAACTGTATGATCAGGACTTCTGAAGAAGATGCCAGAGTAGGAAGAACCTAAGCTCAGCTTGTCTTGAAGATAAAACTAGATAACAACCACCTCAGCATAAATAACACAAATATGACCCAAAAATAAAAGAACAGACTCTCCACAGCTAAATGTAGATGAGAGGCTACATCAAAGAGGGTAGGAAGGGCAGAGATGCAGTCAAGAGCTAAACGGATCTATGGGACTGTCAGTGGAAGGGAGGGACTGCTCAGCCCACAGAGGAGAAAGAAAAGACTCTCATGACAGGAAGCCTACACAGGGAAGATGAATCCCATAACATTTGGTTCTGAAAAGAAGAGGGGACAAAATTCACAAGGTCTTACAACCAGAAGGATTTAAAACCTGGAACTTTAAAAAATCAGCAGGCTTGTGGGCTGGAAGGGTGAGAGAAAACTAATTCTTCACCTTTAAAGAGAGCACAGTAAACAGTCCCACATAGATACAGCAAAGAAGCAGCAATTTGGAAAACACCTGGTGCATACAGGAGGCAATTTGTTTGTTAATCTCAGAGTGCATGCTGGAGGGATAGGGATTATTGGGAGACTTTTCCAGGAGGAAAATAGCTGGTGGGCACCATTTCCCTCCCTCACCCTAGTCTAGATACAGGGACACCAGCTGGGACCAGCACAGTGCCAACACTCTCCACCTAACTTGCTAAAGGCACCCATCCATGTTGTCCTGCAGACACACTCACCAGCCAGGCCTCAGCTCCAGATTCCCTCCAACAACAGAACCACACAAACCTTGCTAACACCACTTGACCTGCCCCAAATGCTTCTCTGGGTCCACCTCCTCCATCTCAGCCTGCTCACTGGAGGCAACTGCAAGTCTCCTCCCACCAACACACACCTTGCTGGCACCATGCACCACATCCCCACAGTCTCCTACAGTTCAGTGATACTACATCTCTAGCAAATACCTGGTCTGACTCAATATAATCCAAGGTGGCCCCACACTGGCTCACTAACAATGCAAGGACCAAACCCTGACCACAACAGGCAAAGAGAGCCATTGCAGATGACTGGACAAAAGGCAAATTCAGCTGAACCACAACAGCAGAGCACGCACTACACACATTCAAGACACCCCTAAAGTGCCAGGTTCTGGTGAACAGGGGACATTGTACTGTAGAGCACTACAGGACCTGTTCTTCATAAGGCCACTACTTTAAAGAACAGCAGATGTAGCTGACTTTCCTAACACATAGAAACAGACACACAGAGTTACACAATATGAGGAGACAGAAGAATATGTACAAAATAAAAAACAGGACAAAATCAGAGCAAAAGACATAAACAAAACAGAGATAAGTAATATGCCTGAGAGAATTTAAAGTAATGGTGATAAAGACACTCACTCGACTAGAGAAAAAAGAGGAGCTCAGGGAGACCCCTGACAAAGAGAAAACACTAAAAAAGAACACATCAGAGGTAAAAGACTTGATAATGAAATTAAATGTATACTAGGTGGAATACATACACTAGAGGAAGCAGAAGAACAGATCAGTGACCTAAAGGACTGAGTAATGGAAAGCAATCAAGCTGAACAGGAAAGGAAAAAAATAATAAAAAATGAAAATAGACTTAGGGAACTAAGACATTATCAAGCATAATAACTTTTAAATTTTAGGGATCCTAAGAGAAAAGGGAGGAAAATGGGCAGAGAATTTATTTGAAGAAATAATAGCTGAAAACTTCCCAAATTTGGGGTTGAAACAGAAATTCAGATCTAGGAGCCACAGAGAGCCCCCAACAAATTCAGCCTAATGAAGTACATACCAAGACACATATTAATTAAAATGGCAAAAAGTAGTGATAAGCAGAGAATTTGAAAAGCAGCAGGAGAAAAGAAAACAGTTACATACAAGGAAAACCCAATGGTCTATCCCCGATTTTTCAGGACAAACTTTACAGGTCAGAAGGGAGTGGCATGATATATTCAGAGTGCTAATGGGGAAAAAAACCCTAAAGGCAAGAATATTCTATCCAGCAACTCTATCATTCAGAACAGAAGGAGAGATAATTTCCCAGACAAACAAAAGTTAAGGGCACCCACAACTACTAAACCAGCCCTCCAGAAATGTTAAAGAGGACTTTGTGGTGTGGGGGGAAGGAAAGAGTATAAGTAGGAGTAAGAAAAGCAGGAAACACCAAAGTAGTAAAATTAAGTACAACTATAAAAATCAGTTGGGGGAGGGGGTGCATGGGTGGCTTATCCATTAAGCCTCTGACATCTGGTTTCAGCTCAGATCATGATCTCAGGGTCCTGGAATCAAGTCCCACATCAGGCTCCCCAATCAGCAGGGAATCTACTTGTCTCCCTTTTCCACTGCCCCTCCCCCTCATGTGAATGTAATCTCTCTCAAATAAGTAAATAAATCTTTAATAAAAGTCAGTCAAGGTGGAGCACCTGGGTTGCACAGTTGGTTAAGTGTCTGACTCTTGGTTTTGTCTCAGGTCTGATCTTAGGATCCTGAGATCAAGCTCCAGCCATATCCGGGTCCCCACTTAATGTAGTGTCTGCTTCACATTCTCTCTCTGTCTGCCCCTCCTGCTCATTCTCTCTGTTTCTCTCTCTAAAACAAATAAATAAATCTTTAAAAATAATCAGTTGAGGGATTCACAGAATAAAAAGATGTAAAGTATGACACCATATACATACCTCGAATGTAGAGTGGGCAGTAAAAAAATACATTCAAACTTAAGTGACCATCAGATTAATATAGACTGCTGTATGCATGTTACATATACACATATGGGTAACCACAAAACAAAAACAAGTAAGAATTAATGAAAAAACAAAGAGAAAGGAATCTAAGTATACCACTAAAGACTCAACAAACCGTGAGAGAAGAGAGCAAGAGAAGATAGGAACAGAGAAGAACTATAAGCACAATCATAAAACAAGTAATAAAATGGCAGAAAGTACATGCCTATCAATTATTACTTTGAATGTAAATGCACTAAACACTCTAATCAAAAGACATACAGTGACAGAATGGATAAAAAAGGAAGACCCATCAATATGCAGCCTACAAAAGACTCATTTCAGACTTAAAGACACATGCAGATGGAAAGTAAAGGGATGGAAAAGGATTTATCATGAAAACGGAAGTAAGAAAGAAAGCCAGGGTAATAATACTTTTTTTTTTTTTTTTAGATTTTATTTATTTGAAAGAGAGAAATCACAAGTAGTCAGAGAGAGGGAGGAATCAGGTTCCCTGCTGAGCAGAGAGCCCGATGAGGGCCTCAATCCCAGGACCCTGGATCATGACCTGAGCCAAAGGCAGAGGCTTAACCCACTGAGCCACCCAGGTGCCCCAGGGTAGTAATATTTATATCAAACAAAATAGACCTTCAAAAAAAGACCGAACATGACAAGAGACAAAAATACACTATATAATCATAAAAGGAGCAATTCAACAAGAAGATATAACAATTGTAAATATTTATGCACCCTAGAGGGAAGCACCTAAATACATAAAACACCTAATAACAAAACATAAAGGAAGTAATCAATAGTAATACAAAATAGTAGGGGACTTCGTAGTAACACAAAATAGTAAGCCCCACACTTAGATCAATGGATAGATCATCCAAACATAAAATCAACAAGGAAACAGTGGCTTTGAATGACACTTGGACCAGATGAATCTAACAGATACATTCAGAACATTCCATCATAAAACAGCAGAGTACACATTTTTTTCTAGTGCATATGGGACATCCTCATCAACAGATTACACATTAGGCCACAAAAATGTCTCAACAAATTCAAAAAGATTGAAGTCATGCCATGCATCTTTTCTAATCCCAATGCTATGAAACTGGAAATCAATCACAAGAAAAAAATCTGAAAAGAACAAAAATACATGGAGGATAAATAACATGATGCTAAACAATGAATGGGTCACCTAAGACATCCAAGAGGCAATCAAGAAATACTTGGAGATAAATGAAAATTATGACAAAATAGTCTAAATTCTTTGCGATACAGCCAAAGCTGTTCTAAGAGGGACATTTATAGCAATACAGACCTATCCCAAGAAGCAAGGAAAATCTCAAATAAGACACCTAACCTTATACCTAAAGGAGCAAGAAAAGGTTGACTTAAAAAAACCAATAACCAGTAGAAAAAAGGAAATAACACTGCCTAGAGCAGAGATAAATGAAATAAGAACTAAAAACAAAACAAGACAAACAACAACAACAATAACCCACAATAGAACAGACCAGGGAAACCAGGAACTGGTTCTTTGTAATGATCAAACCTTTAGCCAGATTCATCAAAAAGAAAAAGAGAGTGAGAGAGAGAGAGAGGACTCAAATCCAAAAATGAAAGAGGAAAAGAAACAACCAAAAATATAGAAATACAAAGGATTATAAGAGAGTATTACAAAAAATTATACGCTGACAAATTGAACAACCTAGAAGAACAGGATAAATTCCTAGAACCATAATACTTCCCAAAACTAAATCAGGAAGAAACAGAATATTTGAACAAATTTATTACCAGCAGTGAAATTAAATCAGTAATCTGAAAACTCCCAAAAACAAAAGTCCAGACCAGAAAGTTGCACAGGTGAATTCTACCAAACATTTAAAGAAGAATTAATACCTATTCTTCTCAAATTATTCCCAAAAATAGAAGAGGAAGGGAAGTTTCCAAATTCATTCTATGAGGCCACTGTTAGCCTGATACCAAAACCAGATAAGGACACCATGAAAAAAAGAGAACTACAGGGCAGTATCTCTGATGAAACACAGATGCAAAAATCCTCAACAAAAGATTATCAAACCAAGTCCAACATTACAGTTAAAAAAAAAAAAAATCCACCACGATCAAGTGGGATTTATTCCTGGGATGCAAAAGTGGTTCAATAGTCACATCTATCAACATGATACATCTCATCCACAAGAGAAAGAATTAAAACCATACGATCATTTCAGTGAACGCAGAAGAAACATTTAACAAAGTATATTATATTCATAATAAAAAACCCTAAACAAAGTAGGATTAGGTGGAACATACCTCAACATAATAAAGGTTCATATATGACAAACCTACAGCTAACATCATACTTAGAGGGGAAAAAAAAAAAAAACACAGAGCTTTTCCTCTAAGTTAAGGAATAAGACAAAGATGTCCACTCTCACTACTTTTATTTAGCATAGCACTGGAAATCCTAGCCATAGCAACAGACCAGGAGGGAAAAAGAAAGGTAAGGTATCCAAATTTGTAAGGAAAACGTAAAATTTTCACTGTTTGCAGATGATATCACACTATATACAGAAAATCCTAAAGACTCAACCAAAAAAACTACTAAAACTGACAAATGAATACACTGAAGTTACAGAACACAAAATCAATATATAGAAATTTTTTGAATTTCTATACACTAATAAGTAACAGAAAGAGAAATTAAGAAAACAATCCCATTTACAATTGTGCCAAAAAGAATAAAATACATACAAATAAAATTAAACAAGAAGGTGAAAGACCTGTACTCTAAAAGCTATAAAACATTGATGAAGAAGGGGTGCCTGGGTGGCTCAGTTGGTTAAGTGTCTGACTTTGGCTCAGGTCATGATCCCTGGGTCCTGGGATCAAGCCCTGTGCCAGGCTTCCTACTCAGCAGAGACTCTGCTTCTCCCTCTCTCTCTGACCCTTCCCCCCTCCCCTGCTCATGTTTGTGCTCTCTCTCTTTTAAATAAATAAATAAAATCTTTCTAAAAAATGATGAAGGAAATTGAAGATGACACAAACAAATGGAAAGATATTCCATGCTCATGGAATAGGAAAACAAATATTGTTAAAATGTCCATACTATCCAAAACAACCTACAAATTCAATGAAATCTCTATCAAAATACCAACAGCAGTTTTTGCAGAACTAAAACAAATAATCCTAACATTTGTATGGAATCACAAAAGGCCCTGAATAGCAAAAGCAATCCTGAAAATGAAGACTGAAACTGGAGGTATCATAATCCTAGATTTCAAGATATACTACAGAGATGTAGTAATCAAAACAGTGTGGTACTGGTACAAAAAAAGAAACATAGATCAATGGCACAGAATAGATATCACAAGAATAAACCCATACTTAAGTGATCAATTAATCTTTGACAAAGTAAGAAAGAATATGCAATGGGAAATACACTTAAATGATATTGGGGAAACTGGACAACTACATGCAAAAAAATGAAACTGGACCACTTTCTTATACCATACACAAAAATAATCTCAAAATGGATTAAGGTCCTAGAAGAGAGGACAGGCAGTAATTTCTCTGACATCTGTGATAGCAACATTTTTCTAGAAATATCTCCTGAAACAAGGGAAACACAAGCAAAAATAAACTATTGGGACTATGTCAAAATTAAAAGCTTCTGCACAGCAAAGGAAACAATCAACAAATCTAAAAGACAATCTAATGAATGGGAGAAGAAATTGCAAATAAAATATCTGATGAAAGATTAGAATCCAAAATATATAAAGAACTTATACAACTCAACACCAAAAAACAATCCAATTTAAAAATGGACAGAAGACATAAACAGATATTTCTCCAAAGAAGACATATAGATAGCCAACAGACACACAAAAAGATGCTCAACAACACTCATCAACAGGAAAATGCAAATCACAATCATAATGAGATAATATCTCACACCTGTCAGAATGGCTAAAACCAAAAAAGAAACAAGTATGGTGATGATGTGGAGAAAAAAGAAACCTTGTGCACTGTTTGTAGAAATGCAAGCTGGTGCAACCACTGTGGAAAATGATATGTAGGTTCCTGGTGTGTGTGGGGGGAATACAGGGGCACCTGGGTGGCTCAGTTGGTTAAGCATCAGGTCGTGATCTCAGGGTCCTGGGATAGAGCCTTGCATCGGGCTCCTTGCTCTGTGGGAAGCCTGCTTCTCCCTCTCCCTCTGCAGTGCTCCCTGCTTGTGCTCTCTCTCTCTCTCCCAAATAAATAAATAAAATCTTTACAAAATTACAACTACCATATGATCCAGTAATTCCATTACTGGGTATTTATCCAAAGAATACAAAAACACTAATTCGAAAAGATTTATGCACCCCTGTGTTTACTGCAGTATTATTTCCAATAGCAAAATTATGGAAGCAGCCCAAGTGTCCATTTATATATGAATGGATAAAGAAGATATCCCTAATGGAGTATTACTCAGCCATAAAAAAAGAATCAGATCTTGCCATTTGTGACAACACAGAGGGGCCTAGAGGGTATTATGCTAAGTAAAATAAGTAAGAAAAAGGACAAATTACCATATAATTTCACTTATGTGTGGAACCTAGAAAACAAAACAAACAAATATGCAAACTAAAAACACCAGAAACAGAATCATAAACACAGAGAACACACTACACTGGGACTTGCAGTGGGAAGGTTGGGGGGTGGGTAAGGGCGAAATACATAAAAGGGATTAAGACGTACAGACTTAAAAAAAAAAAAAAAAGTGATCATCTCTTTTAAGCACAAATATCTCAAAGTTACTCTTAGTATTTAAATTATCTGATTTTCCTATTTCTCTTTGTCCTTGACCTGGAAATTCAACAAGTTCCATCTGGGTTACAAAATGAGTATCCTCCAATTAAGAGAAGATGGGACCTTCTTCCCCAATAGGCAACACTTTCAAAGGAGAACAGTTTAGGTCTTTTCAAGAATTGGATTGGAAAATATAGGTTGATAATGTGGTGCTGATAACTTATGCCTCACAGACTCCTTCTGTACCAGTGGAAAGGCAGCCATGAGGGATTTGCAGGAGTATGTGGCATGGATGAAACAAGACTGGCAATTAGTGGAATACTGCTGAAATTGGGTCATGGGTACACGGAGTTCATTATACTAGTCTCTTTTTTTTTTTTTTTTCATAAGCAAAAGTCTTTAAAAAAAAAACTGAAGAAAATGTAAACTACAATAGTAAGTATCCCCAAATAGTAAGAAAGGGAGAGTAAGCAAGAATAAGGAATTTAGGTTGTCAGGTATAACTAAAACCCACAGATAATACAGAAACATTACTTTAGCCAATAATTTAAATCCCTTCCCTCCATGCATAGCATGGCTCCTATCTGGGTATATACCTTTTACTGTATCCATCAGAAAGGATTTAGTAGGTTTTTACTTTGCCTGCCCTGTCTTTGATGAAACGTCTCTTAGTTGTAAAACAGGATGAAAAAAAAAAAAAAGGCAAAGTATCTGGATAAACCACAAAATGCGCAAAACAGTCCATGAGTATCAAAGATTGACAATCTAAACAAAGAAGGTTTGATGGAAAAAGGATGTGATGGGCCATTAATTTCCACCTTATACTTTAATCACTCAGAAAGTCACAGAGAGGTCAATTACTTCCAATTAACATCGCTCTCTCTAGAGTTGGTGCCCAATAAGTGAATGTTAATTAGCTAACATGGCATCCTTGGTTCAGTGGCTCAATTATACATGGCCACGACTACCAAAGCTTGATTTTTAAATTTATGCCACAACGGAAGTGGTTTTTGAAAAATCCAACATTACGAGGCATGTTCTACCTGATATCCAAAGAAGACCATCGGCCACATATCCAGCATGGCATGAAAGGGATCGGTCAAAGGACTGCACAAAAGTCCATTTGTTCTTCTTGGGGCAATATCGCTCAACTGTAGGCAGAACCTGGCGCAGTTCATTTCTACCCCCAACCGCATAGAGGTATTCATCCATGGCACCCAGCACAAAATGTTCCCGGCAGTTTTTCATGGGTGCTATCTCGGCCCAGGAATTACTGCGGGGGTCATAGCGACAGGCAGTCCTCACGGCACATGTCCGGCCGCTAGCGTGCTCAACTTCTCCGCCTGCTACAAACAGAAAGTCCCCCATGACTGCCACACAGTGATGGCTCCTTCCCACGGGCATGGGAGCCAGCTCACTCCAGTTGGCAATGGCAGCTATGAGAGCATTCTCCTGGTCAACAGGATTGAAGTACCGAAGTTCCTTGACTTTACAGACCTCACGCTTTTTCCCGCCAATGATATACAGAGTGTCTGACTGGAAGCGCGGTTTGGTCCTGCAAGTTTGCCAAACGGGCTGTGCATAGATGCTCTGGTGGTATTCCAGGGCCTCATTGACAAGAGCGGTTGCAGTTTCGCTTGCCTGGACGAGGGGGTGGGACAGGGCAACTGTATGGAGAGTGTCCACATCCATCAGGCCGAAGCGGATGTACTGCAGGAGCTCATCCATGTACTGGTAATGGCAGTTGTGTTCCAGCCACCTCACGGCTAGCTGAAACAGAGGGAGGGGGGATGAGAGAATGCAGAGGTAAGGAAGAGAGCCACAGTGACCGTGTAGGAGCAGGTCACCTTGTATGCTTTCAGACACCTGACGATACATCTTTTTTTCCTACAAACCCTGCAGCAGGAGACTATCTTGACACTCAGCTGAGGAGTCTTGTTCTCCTGCATCCGCAGAGACACAAAAGAACTTGAGCATTGTCTTAGAGGTCAAAAGCAATGTTAAACTACACTGACAGAGACTTAAGGTAGCACTTGGGGTGGACAATAATCACTTTTCAAATACTGAGAGTACTGCTGAAAAACAGCCTGTTCCCTTGTTTCATGCAGAGGAGGCTTGGTACAACCCAGGAATATCAACGATGACCAGTGTCGCCACAGCAAAGCAGCTCATGTCAAGGTGCTGTATCCATACAAGGAACGTAAGAAAATTATGTGATCATCTGAGACTACGGGGCGTACTTGAGAGAGAATCAATATGACACTAGTAGAACGATTTAGAAAGAAAAAGAACTTTTTCCCCCTGTCCCTCTGGTAGGTCTATCAGGAAACAAGAGAAGAAAAAGAAAGATTGTAACCCATCAATTTTATTTTTTATTTTTTTTTTTTAAAGATTTTATTTATTTATTTGACAGAGAGAGATCACAAGTAGACAGAGAGGCAGGCAGAGAGAGGGAG